>NC_133122.1:77591199-77923816 GCF_033568475.1 Henckelia pumila | reverse complement strand
GGCATCCTATATTCTAGGGATACAGATCTATAGAGATAGATCTAAGAGAATGATAGGACTCACTCAATCAACTTACATCGAAACCATATTGAAAAGGTTTTCAATGGATGGGTCCAAGAGAGGACATCTACCTATGTGTCATGGAGTTTCTCTATCCAAGTCCATGTGTCCCAAGACTGATGAAGAGATAGAGAAAATGACACATGTACCATATGCGTCAGCCATAGGTAGTATCATGTATGGGATGATATCTACCAGACCGGATGTAGCATTTGCTCTGAGTGTCACGAGCAGATATCAAGCTAATCCCGGTCAAATGCATTGGAAAGCCGTGAAGGACATTCTTAAGTACTTACGAAGGACTAAGAATATGTTAATGGTATATGGAGGAAGAGAACTGAAATTGGAAGGCTATACCGACTCTAGCTTCCAAAGTGACGTGGATGACTCGATGTCAACCTCTGGATTTGTATTCATGCTCAATGGCGGTGCTGTCTCTTGGAAGAGTTCCAAGCAAGACACCACAGCGGATTCCACCACTGAGGCAGAATACATTGCGGCATCAGCTGCTGCTAAAGAGGCCGTTTGGATGAGGAATTTCTTCCAAGAGTTGGGAGTCATTCTTGAAGTTGTTGGTCCAGTCCCGGTGCACTGTGACAACACGGGTGCCATTGCTCAGGCAAAGGAACCAAGGTCTCATCAAAGATCCAAACACGTACTGAGGAAATACCACATCATCCGGGAGATCGTGGAAAGAGGAGACATCACTGTCGAGAGAGTGGCCTCTGCAGACAATATCGCTGATCCACTTACTAAGCCCTTGCCAGGACCATTATTTGACAAACATCGCGAAGCAATGGGACTGCGTAGTATGACTAGTTGGCTTTAGGGCAAGTGGGAGATTGAAAGAGTGGGTGCCCGGTGAGCCAACTTGTGGCTAAGGGCTTTGATGACTCTATGTATAAACAATCTTTTGTTTAATATAATTTACACTTTTATAATGGCGTTTACTTTATCTTTTATCATATTATTATGTTGTGACATACTATAAGATGTTTAGATGAAGACCTTGAATATACTATAGTGTATGTAAGATGTGGTGGCACATGGGGATGGCTATCATGAAACACATCTTATAGTCACTGTATATTCTAAACGGTTCCTAGTCGATTGAGTCGTCCGTTAATAAGGCTAAGGATCGCTCGAGATTGAGACTAGCATTTGCGATGCCGAGTACCACGTTTCATTGGTATGGAACATAGAGATGTTCCAAGCATGCAAATGGATATTCATACGATGAATGATCGAACTACCCTATCCGGACTTTCCAAGTGGTTATCACTTATCGAGTGGATAAAGTCCGTGGTTTTGGTTGTACACCATTAGTCCTTACTACTTGAAACATCATTGAGACTCTATATGTTAGTACTGTACTTTGACTCGTTTACCGACTCTATTGGGGTCATCAGGTGTCGCGATTGGGTACAGTTACGACACATATAGGAGTCGATGCTTTGTTGTCAAGGATTCACCACATACTTGCTAGTGTGGATATCCTATGCAAATTGAGGAGATATTAGTGTGACGAATCTCTGGCCAGTGTACATGATGTGTTTTAAGAAATGATTTCTTAGTAGCACATGCGATGTCACTATTTGATCTTCAAGATGCATTGCATAGTTATCGAATCTCGAACGACTCTCGATTTACCAATGGTTGTTGATTCGATCGGGATATATGGATGAAGGGACCGTACTGTACGCTAACCAAAATCTATTGGTTCTTGCAGGCACTATCAGTGATACCTAGGGAATCATGGGGCATTGTTGCTAGGCGCTCTTATCATGATTCGATGGGCAAGTCGGAAATTGTTGTTCCGAGTCACAAGGAGTTGTGAGCCCACGGCTAGCTGTATCCCTGAACCATTGAGGGTCACACAAGTAATGGATTTTTAATCCCCGTTGAGATAGTTAAATTTAAAGAGTTAAATTTAATGAATAAAGAAGTGGGACTTCTTATTTAAGAGTAGAGAGAGTAAGATTTTCTAAAATGACATAGGGATGGGCATTTTTGGAAATCACTGAATTCGGATTCAGAAAATTTATCTTGACTTTAAAAGATGCAGAAATGGTTTCTGTGCACATTGGTGAAATTGGTTTATCAATCTGAGTCACGATGAATTTTATATTAATTTCTGAACATGCGGGCTTTGCTTGTCAGGCTTGAACTTATGACTAATGGGCCCTAAGCTGTTAGCAGCCCATATTATAAATAAGTTATTGCAGTACAGAAATTATACAACAGAGGTCAGAAAATATTTTTCGAAAACCCTAGTTTTTCTTATAGTGGCCGTCGCCCCCTCTCTCTCTGTTCTAAAATTTCCAGCCTGTGAATTTTGAATTTGCAGTCTGGTTTAACGGATCAAATTCGTTAATTCTCTTCGTAGAAACTTCTGATAGATTTTCTAGTGCTATCTATCAGATGGATTAAACTTCTGTTCGTGGACCTGATTGAAGAATTGTTCGTCCATCAGTTCCTGGGATATACAACAAGAGCAGAGTAATCTGTTGGTGTCCATAATCTCGTTTCGAGATTTCAAGGTAAAAATTTAATTGTTATTTAATTTTTACACGCACAATTTAATCGTAAAGTTTTGATACCCATGATATGGAATCGTTCCATATAAAATTTTAAAACTTTCGCTGCACCGGGTATCAATTCTGATTGATCTGATCACCGTTTCCCAACAGTGGTATCAGAGCCAGGTTGCTCAGATCAAGCGATTAAATTAATCAATTGTAAAAATTTTTTTTTTTTTTTTTTTTCAGTCTCGGTTTTTGAAACAAAATAAAAATTTAAAATTTTTGTTTTGACGGGCAAAACACGAGCAGCGACGGGCTGCCCGGCCCGAGCCCCTTTTGGGGCGCGGGCTGCCCGGGATCGTCCCGGGCGGCCCGGAAAAAAAAATTAATTTTTATTTTAAATTAAAATTTTAATATGTTAAAATTCTATTTTTGGTCCGATCGAAAATTGTTTTTGATTGGTCCACGAGGCGTCGGATCGAATTGTTCGAGTCCGAAAATTTTAAAATTGATTTTTGGATAAATTTGAATTTTTGGAAAATTTATAGATTTTATCCGTTAAATCAGATTTTATGAAATTAATTATTTTTGGTACAATTGATGATAAGATATGATCTTATGGAAATATTGAGTAAAATATGATTTTATGTATAAAATTGGATTTTATATGTAAAATATGATTTTATTTGATAAAAAGATAAAATATGATTTTGTATGTAAAATAAGATTTTATATATGAAATATGATTTTATCCTTTTAATTTAATTGCCATTGCATGTTATCCAATAAATTAATTTTGAATTAAATATTATTGGATAAGGATGATCGATTGCCATGACCAATTTTGTAGGTGTATGTTAGGAATTTACATTTGTTTTTATTGTTGTTGGATTTATTAATGGGCCTGGTTTATGGCCCAATATGAATTGTCATATGTAATAAAAGTGGGCCTGGTTTATGGCCCGATCCCACCCCTTAAAATGTATCCCCTACTTGTCATAGTTATTTATTGTAAATACATTAGACTTAGTGGGAGATGAAGATTTGAAGACGGAGGTGGGCCCAGCAGACAATAAAGACTGAAGAAATGTAAATTGGAAGCTCAATGTAATAGGATTGCATTGCATACCTGCATATTACCTAGGATTGGACTTAGACTCGTGATTGGCAATCACGGGTCGATTAGAAATGGAATCGATCATCCTATATAATATATGATATTATCGTTGCATGCATGTTTTAGACTAAATTGTATGAATCCCGCAAGCATACAAATTTTAAATAATGAGACAAATTTTCAAAATTAAAATCCCTCATTTTAAATATGATTTAAAATTGATATCAAGATTAAAGGAAATTTAAATATTGTTTAAATGTTCCTACCTTCCATCAACGATCAATGTATGAGATGCTACCCGCGGATACGGTCCGACTCATATTATTGGGGGGGCCCGTTCGTCGAAAAGCTGTACATTGGATCGACAAATGTTGTAAGTTGGGTGGAACTCCCATGGGATCGGCTCATATTATTGGGGGATCCACATGGAGACCGTCCATCACAACTTAATATTGATGGGTCATCTTGACATGTCACAATAAACGGCGTCATATTATTGGGCCCTTATTGGACATGAGGTAAATACATGGGGGTTGCTTTGGAAGCAATTGGGTTCTACCTTTTGAAAATTATGGTTGGCTGATATTATTCGGGACCATAGTTTGTCAATTGGACTCCATGTTCCCACTAAGGAAAACAGTTTCCCGTTTTCACTTGAGGGTAGTGAAATCGTTAAAATAGTGGGAGTGAGATTCATAAAATAAATTTTTCCTATTTTATGTCTTAGTAAATTAATTAAACAATCACTGATTATTGTCTGTTTCTTTTCAGTATTTCATTAAGATGAATTCGCGCAATCCACTATTCTCTATTCTCGAACAAAATAAACTGACTGGCGCAAACTATACGGAATGGTTCCGTAAGTTGAAGATTGTCTTGACCTCGGAGAAGATGCTCTACGTGTTAGAAAAATCTCCTCCGAAGGAAGCACCAGCTGATATAAGTCCGGAAGAGTTGGCCAAACTTGATATATGGTGGGACCATGATATCAAGGCCAAATGCTATATGCAAGCCTCGATGTCTGATGAACTCCAGAGGCGATTTGAGGATACCGTGAATGCTGCTGACATTCACGTAAAACTCAAGGAACTTTTTGGGGCTCAATCGAGAGCTGAAAGGTTCGCTACTGTAAAAGAGCTGACGTGTCGCATGCGTGAAGGGACTTCGGTCCGTGATCATGGGGTACGAGTGATTTGGCTCATTCAGAAGTTGGTAACGCTTGATTTGGTATTGGAGCATGAACTCAATGTGGACTTATTACTTCTTTCTCTTCCTTCATCGTTTGACGGTTTTGTGGTGAATTTCAATATGAACAAGATAGAGGCCTCCCTTGAAGAGATGGTCAATATGCTTGTAACATATGAAGCCACTTTAAAGAAGGATAAACCAGTTCTCTTGGTGGGCTCCTCTTCTTCTGCTAAGAAGGGGCCAAGTACAAAGGGTAAAAAACGTTCTGCCCCACCCAAGAAAACCAAATCCAAGAAGAAGAACAATACAAAGGCTTTAAACATGGAAAAGTCCAAGGATGTTTGCCATCACTGCAAGAAACCCGGTCATTGGAAACGTAACTGCAAGGAATATCTAGAGCAGTTGCGAACTGCGAAGGGTATGTTCTATATTGAAATAAATGTTTCACTTAATACTACTTCTTGGGTATTGGATACCGGATGTGGATCTCACATTTGCAATGATTTGCAGGTGATGACAAGAAGTCGCAAGCTTAGAATGGGTGAGACCCAGCTGAGGCTCGGAAATGGTTCCAGAGTTGAAGCCAAAGCTGTGGGAGACGTTTATTTAATATTGCAGAACGATTTTAAGTTACTTTTGAGAGATGTTTTATTTGTTCCAGATTTGATTAAAAACATTATTTCTGTTTCTATGCTTGATAGAGATGGTTTTTCTTGCAATTTTGTGAATGGGATTTGCAATATTTACAAGAATGAATGTTTGATTGGAAATGGACAACTTGAAAACGATCTATATAACTTAAAATTAAAAAACGTTCCAATAAATTATGTTGATAAACCGGTAACAACGAACAAAAGGAAAATCGATAGTCAAAACCCGGCAAACCTTTGGCATGCTAGGCTAGGTCATATTTCCTCAAGGAGGATGAACAAGCTAGTGGGAGAGGGCATGTTTGATATTCTGATATTAACTCTCTACCTACTTTTGAGTCCTGCCTGAAAGAAAAAATGACTAAATCTCCTTTTAAAGGGAAACCTGAGCGTAGTCAAAATCTGTTGGATTTGATCCATACAGATGTGTGTGGTCCATTTAGAATTGGTACTCAATTTGGCCACACCTACTTCATTACCTTTACTGATGATTATTCAAGGTATGGGTATTTATATTTAATGAAATATAAGTCTGAAGCATTTGAAAAGTTCAAAGAATTCAAGGCTGAAGTAGAAAACAAGCTAGGTAAAAGTATTAAAGCACTTCGATCGGATCGAGGTGGAGAATACTTAAGTACTGAGTTTTTGAACTATCTGAAAGAGAATGAGATTCTCTCTCAGTGGACTCCTCCTATGACACCTCAGCTGAATGGTGTATCAGAGCGTCGTAATAGAACTTTGTTGGACATGGTTCGATCCATGATGAGCTTCACTGAGCTTCCACCTTCGTTTTGGGGCTACGCGCTTGAAACGGCGGTATTGTTGTTGAACAACGTCCACACTAAAGCAGTGGATAAAACATCATACGAGTTATGGAATGGCAAAGCTCCTAAGTATTCGTACTTGAGGATTTGGGGATGTCCTGCTTACGTGAAGCAGACAGTGGGAGATAAGTTGGATAGTCGATCCACCTTATGTTATTTTGTAGGGTATCCGAAGAATTCAATCGGATATTATTTCTATCATCCTACTGAAACAAAAGTGTTTGTTTCAAGGAATGCCACCTTCTTGGAGAAGGAGTTCTTATTGGATAAGAAAGGCGAGATGATGGAACTCGAAGAAATTCGAGAAGAACCCAAGATACAAAATGATGATCCTACACCTCAGGAACCATTGATGGACACGCCTATACCTAGAAGATCCGAGAGGACTTCGAGACCTCCTATTCGATATGGTCTTCTTCTTGAAGGGGATCAAGATGAACCCGACGTTGGATGTGATCCAAGAAACTTCAAGGAAGCAATTTCTGATGCGGATTCAAATTTATGGCTTGAAGCTATGCAGTCGGAAATAGATTCGATGCATACAAACCAAGTTTGGTCTGTAGTAGATCCTCCCGATGGAATTGTTCCAATAGGGTGTAAATGGATCTATAAGAGAAAGCTTGGGCCTGATGGTAAGGTATTGACCTACAAGGCACGATTGGTGGTGAAAGGTTATACTCAAAGACAAAAATTTGACTATGATGAAACCTTTTCACCAGTTGCAATGTTCAAGTCCATAAGAATCCTTATTGCCATAGCTGCTTGGTATGACTATGAGATATGGCAAATGGATGTGAAGACTGCATTTCTTAATGGAAACGTTAAGGAAGAGATCTATATGACGCAGCCTGAGGGATACACATCCATGGGAAGCGAGCATAAGGTATGCAAGCTTCAGAGAACGATCTATGGTCTCAAACAAGCATCAAGAAGTTAGAACCAGAAATTTGATGAAACAATAAAGGATTTTGGTTTCATCAAGAACCCGGAGGAACCGTGCGTGTACAAGAAAGTAGTTAAGGATGCTGTGACATTCTTAGTACTTTATGTTGATGACATCCTACTCATTGGGAATGATGTAGGGATGTTGCAGTCAACAAAGATATGGTTATCAGGTAGATTCTCGATGAAGGATTTGGGTGAGGCATCCTATATTCTAGGGATACAGATCTATAGAGATAGATCTAAGAGAATGATAGGACTCACTCAATCAACTTACATCGAAACCATATTGAAAAGGTTTTCAATGGATGGGTCCAAGAGAGGACATCTACCTATGTGTCATGGAGTTTCTCTATCCAAGTCCATGTGTCCCAAGACTGATGAAGAGATAGAGAAAATGACACATGTACCATATGCGTCAGCCATAGGTAGTATCATGTATGGGATGATATCTACCAGACCGGATGTAGCATTTGCTCTGAGTGTCACGAGCAGATATCAAGCTAATCTTGGTCAAATGCATTAGAAAGCCGTGAAGGACATTCTTAAGTACTTACGAAGGACTAAGAATATGTTCATGGTATATGGAGGAAGAGAACTGAAATTGGAAGGCTATACCGACTCTAGCTTCCAAAGTGACGTGGATGACTCGATGTCAACCTCTGGATTTGTATTCATGCTCAATGGCGGTGCTGTCTCTTGGAAGAGTTCCAAGCAGGACACCACATCGGATTCCACCACTGAGGCAGAATACATTGCGGCATCAGCTGCTGCTAAAGAGGCCGTTTGGATGAGGAATTTCGTCCAAGAGTTGGGCGTCATTCCTGAAGTTGTTGGTCCAGTCCCGGTGTACTGTGACAACACGGGTGCCGTTGCTTAGGCAAAGGAACCAAGGTCTCATCAAAGATCCAAACACGTACTGATGAAATACCACATCATCCGGGAGATCGTGGAAAGAGGAGACATCACTGTCGAGAGAGTGGCCTCTGCAGACAATATCGCTGATCCACTTACTAAGCCCTTGCCAGGACCATTATTTGACAAACATCGCGAAGCAATGGGACTGCGTAGTATGACTAGTTGGTTTTAGGGCCAGTGGGAGATTGAAAGAGTGGGTACCCGGTGAGCCAACTTGTGGCTAAGGGCTTTGATGACTCTATGTATAAACAATCTTTTGTTTAATATAATTTACACTTTTATAATGGCGTTTACTTTATCTTTTATCATATTATTATGTTGTGACATACTATAAGATGTTTAGATGAAGACCTTGAATATACTATAGTGTATGTAAGATGTGGTGACACATGGGGATGGCTATCATGAAACACATCTTATAGTCACTGTATATTCTAAACGGTTCCTAGTCGATTGAGCCGTCCGTTAATAAGGATAAGGATCGCTCGAGATTGAGACTAGCATTTGCGATCCCGAGTACCACATTTCATTGGTATGAAACATAGAGATGTTCAAAGCATGCAAATGGATATTCATACGATGAATGATCGAACTACCCTATCCGGACTTTCCAAGTGGTTATCACTTATCGAGTGGATAAAGTCCGTGGTTTTGGTTGTACACCATTAGTCCTTACTACTTGAAACATCATTGAGACTCTATATGCTAGTACTGTACTTTGACTCGTTTACCGACTCTATTGGGGTCATCAGGTGTCGGGATTGGGTACAGTTACGACACATATAGGAGTCGATGCTTTGTTGTCAAGGATTCACCACATACTTGCTAGTGTGGATATCCTATGCAATCTGAGGAGATATTAGTGTGACGAATCTCTGGCCAGAGTACATGATGTATTTTAAGAAATGGTTTCTTAGTAGCACATGCGATGTCACTATTTGATCTTCAAGATGCATTGCATAGTTATCGAATCTTGAACGACTCTCGATTTACAATGGTTGTTGATTCGATCGGGATATATGGATGAAGGGACCGTACTGTATGCTAACCAAAATCTATTGGTTCTTGCAGGCACTATAAGTGTTACCTAGGGAATCATGGGGCGATGTTGCTAGGCGCTCTTACCATGATTCGATGGGCAAGTCGGAAATTGTTGTTCCGAGTCACAAGGAGTTGTGAGCCCACAGCTAGCTGTATCCCTGAACCATTGAGGGTCACACAAGTAATGGATTTTTAATCCCCGTTGAGATAGTTAAATTTAAAGAGTTAAATTTAATGAATAAAGAAGTGGGACTTCTTATTTAAGAGTAGAGAGAGTAAGATTTTCTAAAATGACATAGGGATGGGCATTTTTGAAAATCACTGAATTCGGATTCAAAAAATTTATCTTGACTTTAAAAGATGCAGAAATAGTTTCATTGCACATTGGTGAAATTGGTTTATCAATCTGAGTCACGATAAATTTTATATTAATTTCTGAACATGCGGGCTTTGCTTGTCAGGCTTGAACTTATGACTAATGGGCCCTAAGCTGTTAGCAGCCCACATTATAAATAAGTTATTGCAGTACAGAAATTATACAATAGAGGTCACAAAATATTTTTCGAAAACCCTAGTTTTTCTTATAGTGGCCGTCGCCCCCTCTCTGCTCGGGAAAATCCAGCCTGTGAATTTTGAATTTGCAGTCTGGTTTAACGGATCAAATTCGTTAATTCTCTTCGTAGAAACTTCTGATAGATTTTCTAGTGCAATCTATCAGAGGGATTAAACTTCTGTTCGTGGACCTGATTGAATAATTGTTCGTCCATCAGTTCCTGGGATATACAACAAGAGCAGAGTAATCTGTTGGTGTCCATAATCTCGTTTCGAGATTTCAACGTAAAAATTTAATTGTTATTTAATTTTTACACGCACAATTTAATCGTAAAGTTTTGATACCCATGATATGGAATCGTTCCATATAAAATTTTAAAACTTCCGCTGCACCGGGTATCAATTCTGATTGATCTGATCATCGTTTTCCAACAATGGTATCAGAGCCAGGTTGCTCAGATCAAGCGATTAAATTAATCAATTGTAAAAAAAAAATTTTTTTTTTTAGCCTCGGTTTTTGAAACAAAATAAAAATTTAAAATTTTTTTTTTGACGGGCAAAACACGGGCAGCGACGGGCTGCCCGGCCCGAGCCCCTTTTGGGGCGCAGGCTGCCCGGGATCGTCCCGGGCGGCCCGGAAAAAAAAATTAATTTTTATTTTAAATTAAAATTTTAATATGTTAAAATTCTATTTTTGGTCCGATCGAAAATTGTTTTTGATTGGTCCACGAGGCGTCGGATCGAATTGTTCGAGTCCGAAAATTTTAAAATTGATTTTTGGATAAATTTGAATTTTTGGAAAATTTATAGATTTTAACCGTTAAATCAGATTTTATGAAATTAATTATTTTTGGTACAATTGATGATAAGATATGATCTTATGGAAATATTGAGTAAAATATGATTTTATGTATAAAATTGGATTTTATATGTAAAATATGATTTTATTTGATAAAAAGATAAAATATGATTTTGTATGTAAAATAAGATTTTATATATGGAATATGATTTTATCCTTTTAATTTAATTGCCATTGCATGTTATCCAATAAATTAATTTTGAATTAAATATTATTGGATAAGGATGATCGATTGCCATGACCAATTTTGTAGGTGTATGTTAGGAATTTACATTTGTTTTTATTGTTGTTGGATTTATTAATGGGCCTGGTTTATGGCCCAATATGAATTGTCATATGTAATAAAAGTGGGCCTGGTTTATGGCCCGTTCCCACCCCTTAAAATGTATCCCCTACTTGTCATAGTTATTTATTGTAAATACATTAGACTTAGTGGGAGATGAAGATTTGAAGACGGAGGTGGGCCCAGCAGACAATAAAGACTGAAAAAATGTAAATTGGAAGCTCAATGTAATAGGATTGCATTGCATACCTGCATATTACCTAGGATTGGACTTAGACTCGTGATTGGCAACCACGGGTCGATTAGAAATGAAATCGATCATCCGATATAATATATGATATTATCGTTGTATGCATGTTTTAGACTAAATTGTATGAATCCCGCAAGCATACAAATTTTAAATAATGAGACAAATTTTCAAAATTAAAATCCCTCATTTTAAATATGATTTAAAATTGATATCAAGATTAAAGGAAATTTAAATATTGTTTAAATGTTCCTACCTTCCATCAACAATCAATGTATGAGATGCTACCCGCGGATACGGTCCGGCTCATATTATTGGGGGGGCCCGTTCGTCGGAAAGCTGTACATTGGATCGACAAATGTTGTAAGTTGGGTGGAACTCCCATGGGATCGGCTCATATTATTGGGGGATCCACATGGCGACCGTCCATCACAACTTAATATTGATGGGTCATCTTGACATGTCACAATAAACGGCGTCATATTATTGGGCCCTTATTGGACATGAGGTAAATACATGGGGGTTGCTTTGGAAGCAATTGGGCTCTACCTTTTGAAAATTATAGTTGGCTGATATTATTCGGGACCATAGTTTGTCAATTGGACTCCATGTTCCCACTAAGGAAAACATTTTTCCGTTTTCACTAGAGGGTAGTGAAATCGTTAAAATAGTGGGAGTGAGATTCATAAAATAAATTTCTCCTATTTTATGTCTTAGTAAATTAATTAAACAATCACTGATTATTGTCTGTTTCTTTTCAGTATTTCATTAAGATGAATTCGCGCAATCCACTATTCTCTATTCTCGAACAAAATAAACTGACTGGCGCAAACTATACGGAATGGTCCCGTAAGTTGAAGATTGTCTTGACCTCGGAGAAGATGCTCTACGTGTTAGAAAAATCTCCTCCGAAGGAAGCACCAGCTGATATAAGTCCGAAAGAGTTGGCCAAACTTGATATATGGTGGGACCATGATATCAAGGCCAAATGCTATATGCAAGCCTCGATGTCTGATGAACTCCAGAGGCGATTTGAGGATACCGTGAATGCTGCTGACATTCACGTACAACTCAAGGAACTTTTGGGGCTCAATCGAGAGCTGAAAGGTTCGCTACTGTAAAAGAGCTAATGACGTGTCGCATGCGTGAAGGGACTTCGGTCCGTGATCATGGGGTACGAGTGATTTGGCTCATTCAGAAGTTGGTAATGCTTGATTTGGTATTGGAGCATGAACTCAATGTGGACTTATTACTTCTTTCTCTTCCTTCATCGTTTGACGGTTTTGTGGTGAATTTCAATATGAACAAGATAGAGGCCTCCCTTGAAGAGATGGTCAATATGCTTGTAACATATGAAGCCACTTTAAAGAAGGATAAACCAGTTCTCTTGGTGGGCTCCTCTTCTTCTGCTAAGAAGGGGCCATGTACAAAAGGTAAGAAACGTTCTGCCCCACCCAAGAAAACCGGACCCGAGAAGAAGAACAAGACAAATGCTTCAAACATGGAAAAGTCCAAGGATGTTTGCCATCACTGCAAGAAACCTGGTCATTGGAAACGTAACTGCAAGGAATATCTAGAGCAGTTGCGAACTGCAAAGGGTATGTTCTATATTGAAATAAATGTTTCACTTAATACTACTTCTTGGGTATTGGATACCGGATGTGGATCTCACATTTGCAATGATTTGCAGGTGATGACAAGAAGTCGCAAGCTTAGAATGGGTGAGACCCAGCTGAGGCTCGGAAATGGTTCCAGAGTTGAAGCCAAAGCTGTGGGAGACGTTTATTTAATATTGCAGAACGATTTTAAGTTACTTTTGAGAGATGTTTTATTTGTTCCAGATTTGATTAAAAACATTATTTCTGTTTCTATGCTTGATAGAGATGGTTTTTTTGCAATTTTGTGAATGGGATTTGCAATATTTACAAGAATGAATGTTTGATTGGAAATGGACAACTTGAAAACGATCTATATAACTTAAAATTAAAAGACGTTCCAATAAATTATGTTGATAAACCGGTAACAACGAACAAAAGGAAAATCGATAGTCAAAACCCGGCAAACCTTTGGCATGCTAGGCTAGGTCATATTTCCTCAAGGAGGATGAACAAGCTAGTGGGAGAGGGCATGTTTGATATGTCTGATATTAACTCTCTACCTACTTTTGAGTCCTGCCTGAAAGGAAAAATGACTAAATCTTCTTTTAAGGGGAAACCTGAGCGTAGTCAAAATCTGTTGGATTTGATCCATACAGATGTGTGTGGTCCATTTAGAATTGGTACTCAATTTGGCCACACCTACTTCATTACCTTTACTGATGATTATTCAAGGTATGGGTATTTATATTTAATGAAATATAAGTCTGAAGCATTTGAATAGTTCAAAGAATTCAAGGCTGAAGTAGAAAACAAGCTAGGTAAAAGTATTAAAGCACTTCGATCGGATCGAGGTGGAGAATACTTAAGTACCGAGTTTTTGGACTATCTGAAAGAGAATGAGATTCTCTCTCAGTGGACTCCTCCTATGACACCTCAGCTGAATGGTGTATCGGAGCGTCGTAATCGAACTTTGTTGGATATGGTTCGATCCATGATGAGCTTTACTGAGCTTCCACCTTCGTTTTGGGGCTACGCGCTTGAAACGGCGGTATTGTTGTTGAACAACGTCCACACCAAAGCAGTGGATAAAACACCATACGAGTTATGGAATGGCAAAGCTTCTAAGTATTCGTACTTGAGGATTTGGGGATGTCCTGCTTACGTGAAGCAGACAGTGGGAGATAAGTTGGATAGTCGATCCACCTTATGTTATTTTGTAGGGTATCCGAAGAATTCAATCGGATATTATTTCAATCATCCTACTGAAACAAAAGTGTTTGTTTCAAGGAATGCCACCTTCTTGGAGAAGGAGTTCTTATTGGATAAGAAAGGCGAGATGATGAAACTCGAAGAAATTCGAGAAGAACCCAAGATACAAAATGATGATCCTACACCTCAGGAACCATTGATGGACACGCCTATACCTAGAAGATCCGAGAGGACTTCTAGACCTCCTATTCGATATGGTCTTCTTCTTGAAGGGGATCAAGATGAACCCGACGTTGGATGTGATCCAAGAAACTTCAAGGAAGCAATTTCTGATGCGGATTCAAATTTATGGCTTGAAGCTATGCAGTCGGAAATAGATTCGATGCATACAAACCAAGTTTGGTCTGTAGTAGATCCTCCCGATGGAATTGTTCCAATAGGGTGTAAATGGATCTATAAGAGAAAGCTTGGGCCTGATGGTAAGGTATTGACCTACAAGGCACGATTGGTGGTGAAAGGTTATACTCAAAGACAAAAATTTGACTATGATGAAACCTTTTCACCAGTTGCAATGTTCAAGTCCATAAGAATCCTTATTGCCATAGCTGCTTGGTATGACTATGAGATATGGCAAATGGATGTGAAGACTACATTTCTTAATGGAAACATTAAGGAAGAGATCTATATGACGCAGCCTGAGGGATACACATCCATGGGAAGCGAGCTTAAGGTATGCAAGCTTCAGAGATCGATCTATGGTCTCAAACAAGAATCAATAAGTTAGAACCAGAAATTTGATGAAACAATAAAGGATTTTGGTTTTATCAAGAACCCGGAGGAACCGTGCGTGTACAAGAAAGTATTTAAGGATGCTGTGACATTCTTAGTACTTTATGTTGATGACATCCTACTCATTGGGAATGATGTAGGGATGTTGCAGTCAACAAAGATATGGTTATCAGGTAGATTCTCGATGAAGGATTTGGGTGAGGCATCCTATATTCTTGGGATACAGATCTATAGAGATAGATCTAAGAGAATGATAGGACTCACTCAATCAACCTACATCGAAACCATATTGAAAAGGTTTTCAATGGATGGGTCCAAGAGAGGACATCTACCTATGTATCATGGAGCTTCTCTATCCAAGTCCATGTGTCCCAACACTGATGAAGAGATAGAGAAAATGACACATGTACCATATGCGTCAGCCATAGGTAGTATCATGTATGGGATGATATCTACCAGACCGGATGTAGCATTTGCTCTGAGTGTCACGAGCAGATATCAAGCTAATCCCGGTCAAATGCATTGGAAAGCCGTGAAGGACATTCTTAAGTACTTACGAAGGACTAAGAATATGTTCATGGTATATGGAGGAAGAGAACTGAAATTGGAAGGCTATACCGACTCTAGCTTCCAAAGTGACGTGGATGACTCGATGTCAACCTCTGGATTTGTATTCATGCTCAATGGCGGTGCTGTCTCTTGGAAGAGTTCCAAGCAAGACACCACAGCGGATTCCACCACTGAGGCAGAATACATTGCGGCATCAGCTGCTGCTAAAGAGGCCGTTTGGATGAGGAATTTCGTCCAAGAGTTGGGCGTCATTCCTGAAGTTGTTGGTCCAGTCCCGGTGTACTGTGAAAACACGGGTGTCGTTGCTCAGGCAAAGGAACCAAGGTCTCATCAAAGATCCAAACACGTACTGAGGAAATACCACATCATCCGGGAGATCGTGGAAAGAGGAGACATCACTGTCGAGAGAGTGGCCTCTGCAGACAATATCGCTGATCCACTTACTAAGCCCTTGCCAGGACCATTATTTGACAAACATCGCGAAGCAATGGGACTGCGTAGTATGACTAGTTGGCTTTAGGGCAAGTGGGAGATTGAAAGAGTGGGTGCCCGGTGAGCCAACTTGTGGCTAAGGGCTTTGATGACTCTATGTATAAACAATCTTTTGTTTAATATAATTTACACTTTTATAATGGCGTTTACTTTATCTTTTATCATATTATTATGTTGTGACATACTATAGATGTTTAGATGAAGACCTTGAATATACTATAGTGTATGTAAGATGTGGTGGCACATGGGGATGGCTATCATGAAACACATCTTATAGTCACTGTATATTCTAAACGGTTCCTAGTCGATTGAGCCGTCCGTTAATAAGGATAAGGATCGCTCGAGATTGAGACTAGCATTTGCGATGCCGAGTACCACGTTTCATTGGTATGGAACATAGAGATGTTCAAAGCATGCAAATGGATATTCATACGATGAATAATCGAACTACCCTATCCGGACTTTCCAAGTGGTTATCACTTATCGAGTGGATAAAGTCCGTGGTTTTGGTTGTACACCATTAGTCCTTACTACTTGAAACATCATTGAGACTCTATATGCTAGTACTGTACTTTGACTCGTTTACCGACTCTATTGGGGTCATCAGGTGTCGGGATTGGGTACAGTTACGACACATATAGGAGTCGATGCTTTGTTGTCAAGGATTCACCACATACTTGCTAGTGTGGATATCCTATGAAAATTGAGGAGATATTAGTGTGACGAATCTCTGGCCAGAGTACATGATGTGTTTTAAGAAATGGTTTCTTAGTAGCACATGCGATGTCACTATTTGATCTTCAAGATGCATTGCATAGTTATCGAATCTCGAACGACTCTCGATTTACCAATGGTTGTTGATTCGATCGGGATATATGGATGAAGGGACCGTACTGTACGCTAACCAAAATCTATTGGTTCTTGCAGGCACTATCAGTGATACCTAGGGAATCATGGGGCGATGTTGCTAGGCGCTCTTACCATGATTCGATGGGCAAGTCGAAAATTGTTGTTCCGAGTCACAAGGAGTTGTGAGCCCACGGTTAGCTGTATCCCTGAACCATTGAGGGTCACACAAGTAATGGATTTTTAATCCCCGTTGAGATAGTTAAATTTAAAGAGTTAAATTTAATGAATAAAGAAGTGGGACTTCTTATTTAAGAGTAGAGAGAGTAAGATGTCCTAAAATGACATAGGGATGGACATTTTTGGAAATCACTGAATTCGGATTCAGAAAATTTATCTTGACTTTAAAAGATGCAGAAATGGTTTCTGTGCACATTTGTGAAATTGGTTTATCAATCTGAGTCACGATGAATTTTATATTAATTTTTGAACATGCGGGCTTTGCTTGTCAGGCTTGAACTTATGACTAATGGGCCCTAAGCTGTTAGCAGCCCACATTATAAATAAGTTATTGCAGTACAGAAATTATACAACAGAGGTCACAAAATATTTTTCGAAAACCCTAGTTTTTCTTATAGTGGTCGTTGCCCCCTCTCTCTCTTTTCTAAAATTTCCAGCCTGTGAATTTTGAATTTGCAGTCTAGTTTAACGGATCAAATTCGTTAATTCTCTTCGTAGAAACTTCTGATAGATTTTCTAGTGCAATCTATCAGAGGGATTAAACTTCTGTTCGTGGACCTGAATGAAGAATTGTTCGTCCATCAGTTCCTGGGATATACAACAAGAGCAGAGTAATCTGTTGGTGTCCATAATCTCGTTTCGAGATTTCAAGGTAAAAATTTAATTGTTATTTAATTTTTACACGCACAATTTAATCGTAAAGTTTTGATACCCATGATATGGAATCGTTCCATATAAAATTTTAAAACTTCCGCTGCACCGGGTATCAATTCTGATTGATCTGATCACCGTTTCCGAACAGATGGTGAGTGATGTGTTTTAGCATCTAAACCGGTGTTGCCTTTGAGCCTTATTTCTTCTTAGCCATTTAATTTATTATGCATTTCATAAGGTGTTATTTATGATTTGAAATGCATGCTATGGCTACTTGTGATTATTTATATGTTCCGTCTTTCATACTAAGTCTTTAGACTTACCGGTTTTCTGGCTGTTGCTTTGTTTTTGTGTGTGCATTGCAACAGGTGTTCCAAGACCAAGTTATAGGAGGCCAAGAGCATTGGGAAGAGTTTAGAAGTGGTGCTCCGGGTTTTGTTATAGCTTGTTGTTGGAAACTTACTTATAAATCATGTTGAGTTTGGATGGTATCCAACTTTTGTATTGTATAGCTTTGCATAGTCTAGAGTTTAGATTATATGTTGTTGGATCATGGTTTTGGGTAAGTGTATATAGCATTTGGTTTTTTGACCTTCAAGTTGAGATTTTCACTATTTTACATCAGTTAGATTCATGTTAGCAGCAAAATTCAGAACAGGAGCTGAACTGCAGAAATTCGAGCAGACATGCCCGCTCTATCGGTTGAATTGCACTGATCGAGCGAGGCCAATTTTGCTTCAAACCCGAGAGTTGGGATTTGTTGCTCGCTCGATCGGTGAAGTTTAACCGATCGAGCGAGGCCCTTTTTTTAAAAATTTTTTTTTGTGGTTTCTTGTGCTGCTTCTTTTAAATGCTGTAATTCTTTAATTATGGTATTTAGTAGTCGAGTCTCGGGGTTGCCACAGTGTACATACAAAAACCATTGACGAGGTCATATCTGTCTCCATGTATGTTTCTTCCTCCTCCAATGTAACTTTTGGCTCATCTTTGCATGAAGATTCCTCAAATAATATTTCCTCTTGATCTGGCTCAATTATTGTTGCAGAATCATATTCCCATGCAAATTGATCAATACAAATCGCTTCATTCTCTTGGTTGTTATCATGAACTGATTTCATAAGAAGCTCAATCTGCTCATCCAAGAAACTCAAAGAATTGATGTGAGTTTCTGAAAATTTTTGGTTGATATCTGATTGTTTATTAACAATGTCCTTCAACTGATTCAAATTTTTTTCAGAATATGCTTCATTCTCCACGTTATTCTCAAGAGGTTGATTTTAAAATTTCGGGAAGTCGGACGTTGGAAGATATTGGTGACTCCAACTCTACAGTGAAGAATCCCAATGCCAGTGGTAGTCGAAATATGCCATATCATTTAACAAGTGCATCGCACTGTTGTAATTTCTGTTGAACAAGTGACTGCTAGTTGCCAAAGCTCCATAATCTACCCAACTTCTTGTTGTCTCATCCAAACTACCATAGAAAAAATCGAGTAAGCACCAATTTGAAAATTTGTGAAATTGGAATTTGTTAGCCAAATCATTGAATCTCCCCCATGTGAAAAAATGGTTCCGAGTACTGTTGGGCAAAGCTTGTAAATACTTGTCGATGATTCATCTCGAAGTACGTCACAAGTAAAAATAAAATATATTAATAATAATAATAAATAATAAATAAATAACAAAAACAAAATGTCGAATCTCAAGAAAATAATCTATCCTAATATTAACTAAACAGTCCCCGGCAACAACGCCAAAAACTTGACCATAAAATTAGGTTAGAACTATCAAGTGCACTAGGTCAAGTAATAGTAAGTGAAAAATGAGTCCAAGTATCTATCCCATAGAGACTATAGTTAATGCTCAAGATTTAATTATTTAGCTTAATCTAGACAAAATAATAAAAAGATGTAATAATTCGAATAAAAATAAGAATTAAAATAATAACTAATTATGAAACTATCTAACAACTAGAGTTCAACAATAAATTCAATTAAAAATGAGACAACTAAGACACACGCAGATATCGAACTAATTTATGCATCCACGTGGCACAGACTGAAAATCTTGTTTATTTCAATCACGGTGAATTTTTCTATCTTATTCAACAATCTATTTCTAGAATTTCTAAACCTATTCAAGTTGAACGGATTAATTATTTCTAATTAATTCTAATCAAACTCAACGCATTCAATATTTATGAAAATTCAGTTTTCACCTATAACCGCATATTGAAACCGAATACTATTTCTAGTCGGTTTCACCATATGTTGAATGACATATTTAAAGCTATCTTTAATCAATCCTCTTTTGATTCGTGATTAATCAACACAAATGTGACTAGGTAATCAGGCTATTCACACAAAATATTAAACAACATCAATCAATAGCTGAAAATATCCAAAATATAATCAAACATGAAACCACGTCTCAAACATAAATTAGTTTCGATCCAATATCGTGGTCTTGGTTGAAAATAATTACTAAATAAATGAAAATATAATTCAATAAACAAGTTCAATCATCCAAAAGAAAAAAAATAAAGAAGAAAATAGACGAGCCGTTCTTCAAGCCTTCAATCCTCCACCCTAGCCGCCTTCAATTCCTGCATGAAAAAGTGTTTCTAAAGTTGGGCCGCCATTCCCTTTTATATCTTCCCTCAAAGCCTTTAAATAATTCTCTAATTTGAGCCAAAAAAGGCATACAATATGCATGCAATCCACGGTTTTCAAAAAATCCAAAATTATGCGGCTGCGTATGGAAATTTCCGCGGCATGCATGGACCATGTACTAAGGTTCGTGCCCACCTCTGGGTGCTCTTTGCCTCAAATTTTTCTACGAAAAGTATGAACGGACCTTTCTCCAAATCTTGCATGGGGTCCGTGCCCCCTCTGTGCCAAGGTCCTTGCAGGCGCCTGATTTTTCTTCCTAGCGCGCAGTTTTCTTGAAAAAAAAATATCTCATGTTTTAGCCGTCGGATCGAGCCAAAATTTGGACAGAAGCTTCAAAACATCTTAAAATTTGTTTTGAACAGTGAAGATCGCATTTGGATCTCTTTAGCATCAAAAATAAGTTTTTAACCATTGCTGCTCCGTAATTCATTCTTGCGGCTCTTCTCTTGCTCTACATTCTTGATTTATTCATTGTACCTTCATTCAAAACAGGGAAAGTGAAATGTACACTAAATGCATGAAATGATAAATAAAAAAACGAAAAACACTCATGAGACACAACAAAAGCAGGCAAACTAAACATGAAAATTACACAAAACAATGCCCAAAAACATACTTATCACCAAGCCTACCATGCAGCACTACAATTCACAATAACCATGCATCACCTAACATGTTCTAAAAGCCTTAATTAAACTATAGCATACTCCCTATTTTCTATAAGGATCTAGAGTTATAACTTCTTCTGTCGTCAGCCCGCTGATGTCGAATGCCTCAGAGCTTGGGCACAGCCCTGCTACGACCTCTGGACCCCTCGCCAAAGCTCCGCTGCTTGGATACTATTACGGACATTTTTTGTTATATAAAAATATACTAATACCTACTCCAAGTCTTTATAAAAGAGTCCCAAAGCCCTTAAAATCGATCCATCATGGGAGAGAAGAGGATTCAGAGTGAAATCAAAGTGAGCCCCTCGACCTCTATTTATAGGCAACGATCGGATCGTCCGATCCCCAGTTCGGACGGTCCGATCATGCATGGTAGCCATGTCGCATGCATTCGAGTTTGGAAGTTCCGATCCCCTATGGATCATCTGATCGTGTTCAGTGATGTCATCCATGATGTCATCTATCCGACCGGATTTGGACATCTGCACACTTGATTTCAGACCATCCGATCGCCTGATTGGAGCGTCCGATATCCCTCAGCTTCCGAAGTGAGATTCTATCTTCTGAACTCTTGTTGTTCGGACCTTCCGATCGTGGGTTCGGATCATCCAATCCACCCGAGAACTTGGACCCCTTTCGGACTATTTTGGACGTTCTAGATCTGATTTCTTGGTCCGTTAAATCATATAAAATCTCCTAATCATGATTTATTAAATCTAACCATGATTAACAAATTAATCTTATAAAATGGGATCGGGGTACTACATTCTCTCCTACTTAAGAGATTTTGTCCTCGAAATCAGATCTTAAGTACTGAATGAATTGAATAAGAACAACAAGTTCTTATTATCTCATAATTTTACAATATCCAACACTTTTACTTATGATTCAGCAATCACCATGGTCTTCCACATATGTCAAATTTGTATCTTGTAGTACCTCAGACGGTTTCAAGGTGTAAGAATCATCTGCCACATGTCATCACAACAGTGATACATAAAACACATCATGGATACTAGAACAATATAACGGTAATGTTAGTCTATACTATATCTCATTTATTGTCTAACATCCCAATTGAACTAATAAACCTTGGAGATATATTTATCATTTATAATACTTACTGACATGCCAAGAAAATACACAATCTACTGAATGTGAAAAATAAAAGTGAAATCTCGATTATACGGAAATAAATGCGTTACCTCGGTGAGTCGATTAACCACAACCCTGATAGAATCACAATTCCTCGAGGATATCGGAAAATGGGTCACAAAGTCCGTCGCGATAACTCCCTATTTCCTACTCAGGAATAAACAAACTGTGAAGCAATCTTCTAGGTTGTCAGTGTTACGTCTTAATCTGTTGACACATCAAATATCTAGAGTATTCGGATACATACCATGCTCCATGTCCAAGTATACAAACCTTGGACAAAATATTAATATGCTGACTCTAAATTAGTACTTTCTCTTGTACTAATAATCTGAGTCTATCTCACATCTTGAGATAAAAATAAACAGGTTATACTACCACAGATAAATTTATACTGGATCCTGACTTGCTTAGATGAACGAGAACTAGTTCACCTATAATTTATGAAGTCCTCAAACCATTATAATCTAGCTAATTCTTGACTTGATTCTATTAAATCAAATACATCAATGGTCCAACGAATCCAAAATACATCCTGGGAAATCAGTGACAACAATCCCGCTAGACCTGGTAACTATAGATCTTAGCTGTTGTCCTTTACCTTACGTCTAAACATTTTATGCTTTTCAGTTAGTACCCATTGAATACCAAACACTTGCTAGATAATAATCTGATGATGACATCCTCAGAACACTGTAAAAACACAGTATCTGCTCTATCAATCTTCCAAGAGTAATCCGAAATACTGCTTCGTTCAATTTCCGAGAACTGAATTCAATGATCATAAATCATTAAGTAATACTAAAAAATTCAAGTTTTCTTTCTAGCAAAGTGGCACTCCACCTCCCCCATTTCTATGTTATAACATCTGTATCTACCACACAAAATTTTTGAAATAAGATTAAGCTGATTCTCAATATCTCAAGAGTTATTTCTTATTGGTTCTTCTTAACAGAAGAATTTCAAAATTTCCGAAAATTTCCCTCAAACAAGTGAGAAATTCTAAGTACATTTCTCAAACTAATTTATTTAAACATACAAGTTTACAGAACTTGTTTAATTCCATCCTAGTCATTAATAACTTAAATCAATACTAATTATTCTTTAATGACTGTTTCAATCATAATTGATCCACTGCAGCTCATACTGATCCATTGAGTCTAAGCCTAACATGATCAATTAAGTCAATTATCTTATCCGTTCTCGATTTATTAGAATCCAACTCTGTAGATCAACAACTATGATCTCTATGGTTCTACTTATCAAGAAATTATCCGAACCTAAAACACTTGGAATAACCAAATTCCCATACTGATTTTACTTATCTTATCTCTGATGAGGTCAAATGACAATCAAGAGTAGTCACTGATGCAAATCCAGATCTACTACAAAATTGTTTTTGTCCAAGAAACAAATATCAATAATCTTTGGACTAATTTCAATCATATGATAATTCTCCATTTTGAACAATCTCTGTTCTCAGAAGATCTTATTCCATAATTCTAACGAAGTTAGACAATAATTCAATGATCTTTGATTAGTCCTCTTAGTAGATCAATCCATATAGTGATATCTTCCAATATTGACTGCATAAACTTAACTGCATAGAATGATTATCCATCAAGTAATACTCTTTCCAAGACTATATTGTCAGCATAAAATATTACTCTGTATCTCTGACGAAGTCAAACGATAACTAATTCCCTTATACACTGAATCTGGAATGAAATTTCAAAAGAATTCTAAATGTCGCAAAACTCCTTCTATGACTGTATAAAATTCCAATACCGACTTTTTCTTTTCCTGTAAGTCATCTTTGAAGCACGAAAGGCTTCCAGAATATACACTGACATAAGATCGCACATTCTCAACGTCTAGACTCATATCAACACAGTAGACAACACTCGATATATCTCACCATCATACTTTGATGGGTTTTATAATAACTTATCAAGTTCATGTAGACATCTACTGGTTTAAGAAAACCTCCCAGTCAATCATACTACAAACTGGTATAATCAAGTTCCGTGATGAAACACGTCATTCTTGGAACTACTCGAAGTCAATCAACTCATTAGATCATCCTTGAATTTATCAATTAGAAACATGCACATCCTATCTGTTTCAGAATGATCACCTGTAGAGAAATATCAATTCCAGACTTATCTTCACAACAAAAAATCTCAAATTATATCTCTGACGTAGTCAGGCGATACTTATTCCTTATGAAAGCATTCAACTTGTCAAAATTCTCCTGTGACTGCTATAGAATTACTAGGCTAAGGTAGCATCCCCCATATATGCCCTCCTCCCTGAAACACGAAAGGTTTTCAGAGTAATGCTGACATAGGGTCGTGCTTCCTTTCCATATAGCTAATTCATACAGTCCACAGTACATGGTATAATGACCAGATGAAAACTATCATCTAAAAATTTATAGAATATTCTAGGAAATACATCTAGAACTATTCAACTGAAAACATGTATAATCTGACCCAATTATACAAATCATCAATCAAATCACTGTAGTTGAATAACTGATAAAATCATGATGATCCCAAAGATTATAGTACTTGAACCACAAATCCTGGTTATAAACAATCTTTTATTACATTTCCAAAACAGATCAACCCAAATACAATTATATAAACCCAAGTGTCGTACAATTCTTATTACAATTCCAAATCAGTTCACATCAAAGGCTGTACGATGATTACATCAAACGTCTAGAATCAAAATACAATGATCTAAAATGCTTACAACTGAAATACTGTTTACAACAAATCTTAATACAGTATTTAAAACTCAATACAACGGAAATTTTACAATCTGACTATATGCGGAAATACTTCATTCTGTCTTCTGATATTGAACAAGAAGTTTCTCGTCTGCCACACATGAAAGCATTGATACACGCATGTTAGCAGACCTCTTCCACACAAGATCTAAAATATTTTATCCTACTAGAGATGCCCAAAGCTTCATGAGGCATTCCCTTGGCAGGATCTTTTCTGACAATTTCTCCAACTACTAGTGAAGAATCTGTAGAGGCATCTATGGATGACAGGAAATCTAGACTATTACGTTTTCCCACTTTCCAATAGATCCCGAGAAATTCCTGAAGTTTAATTCTTGATCTTCTCTTCCAGCTCCATCCTACTGGGATCCACATAAGGCGAGTTCCTGATGCCAATCTTGGCAATAACGATCTTGAAAAAGCCTAAATGTCTTGCTATTCCAATTCATGATACTTCTATCGCCATTGAATCCAACTCGTAACCTAAAAGGATAACCCAAATGTCAATACTATGTCCCAAAGAATCTTATAACCTAGCTCTGATACCATAAATGTAGTGACCCGCACCGTGATCATCTACTAATAAAAAACTTATGCATGCATTTAACTTAATAAAACAATAATCAAATTAAAACAGCGGAAAAACATAACCAGGTACAATTACAAAGAAAAAAATCTGTAAATACTTAAGTTATGCAACCATATCGAAGATAATGTAAAAACCAGTAAGGTAAAACCTAGTGGCTGACCCTGCAATCCTGCCTTGGTCACCACCCAATATCCAGATTTCTTGGAGAACTACCTGCAACTGCCCCGTTGAATGGGGTGTCCAGACAATATAAAATAACTGGATGTGAGCAAAAAAATCTCAGTACGCTATTACGGTTAAATATACGCATGCAATGTAATGAACGGGTATCATATCTGGGAAATGAATCAGAAATCCACATAGATTGGTGCCTAGGATGTGAGCTGTAATCTCGGGGACTAAAACCACTGGATGCAACCACTCACTCCTAACTGGACGTGTAACAAATTTCCCTGGAACAATAGAGTCCGACAGACCCGTCGAACTTAGTGACTCTCAGTGTCAAA
This sequence comes from Henckelia pumila, assembly GCF_033568475.1. NCBI lineage: Eukaryota > Viridiplantae > Streptophyta > Magnoliopsida > Lamiales > Gesneriaceae > Henckelia > Henckelia pumila. The sequence goes on along the minus strand of NC_133122.1, from coordinate 77,897,829 downwards.
ACATCCTAACAAGGGTTGAACACCCCATAACACTGGCTTATCTCAAAGGAGATCCAAGCTCAATATGAATGCAACTGCAGCATAATATCTCAGAGCAATAACATGCATAATGTCATATAATATGCAACACATAAGCTTGCAAACCCGCTGGCAATCTCAGTCAGTACTTACATACCTTACGAAGGCAGTTCTTAGAAACACCCATCTAGGTTTCAAGCCTACCATGCAAAACTACAATTCAAAATAACCATGCATCACCTAACATGTTCTAAAAGACTTAATTAAACTATAGCATACTCCCTATTTTCTATAAGGAGCTAGAGCTATACCTTCGTCTTTCATCAGCACGCTGATGTCGAATGCCCCAAAGCTTGGGAACAGCCCTGCTACGACCTCTTGACCCCTCGCCAAAGCTCCGCTGCTTGGCTACTATTACGAAAATTGTTCGTTATATAAAGATATACTAATACCTACTCAAAATCTTTATAAAATTGTAGCGACGATACCCGGATCCACTACCTAATCAGAGTTAAGAGCGTAATTAAACTTGCATTAAAATAATTTGCTGCGGAAGACTTAAATAAAAGCAGACCGGCAGAATACAACCGGTTAAGCAAATTTTATTATAAAACCCAATCGAATAAATACTCCTAAAGGGAAAAAACCTACAGCTAATCCCGCTGTCTACACTGGTCACTGGCTACTCCAATCTCCTGGTGCTCAATCCTGCACCTACACCTGCCCCGTCGAATGGGGTGTCCATATACACAGAAAATACTGGACGCGAGCTCTAAGCTCAATGCAAAAGCACGGGTAAAACATACAAATATGATGCATGCAAATGACAGGGTATCCATATATGGGATAACTTTATGCAACTGCTCATTAATGGAGCCTAGGACATGAGTGGTACAACCCGGGGATCAAACGTTGCATACACTGCTCATTCCTAACGGACGTAGACCGTGTGTTCCAGATGCCAGTGCCGGCTAACCCGTCGGTTGCGGGGCACTCGACATCAATCGTCCGAACAGGGCTGAGCGGCCCTACATGGCTCATCTCAAAAGATGGACAGACACGATATGATATGCACATGCTGCATAATAATATGACACACAAATGCAACATATAATCATGCAAAACCCGCTGGCTATCTCAGTCAGTACTTACGTACTTTATTACATGCATTCCTAGCAGTCCCACTCTAGGTTCCAATCCTATCATCAACTCTACAATGAAATTACCCATGCATCATTAATTAAGCTCTAAAAGCCTAAACTAAGGTATTGCATACTCCTAAATAATTTAAGGAGATCATAGCTATACCTGCGTCCGTCGTCAGCCCACTGATGACAATTGCCTCAAAACTAGGCCACAGCTCCGCTACGATGCCTGGATCGCTATGCCACTTCCGGAATCCCAAAAGGACGCCTAGAATTCCCTAGATCTAAGTTATAAGGCTAAGAATTCGAGACAGAAAAGAGAAAAGGTGCACTTGAAAATGAAATCTTGACCCCCTATGTATAGACAAAGTTCGGAGCCTCCGAACTCAGCTTTGGACCCTCCAAACTGGTTCGGATCCTCCATTCCTGACTTCGGAGCCTCCGTTCCTGTTTGGAGCCTCCGATCCTGACTTCGGATCCCCTGAAGTCCCATCAGTGACGTCACCAATGACGCATTATCTTCGGAGCCTCCGAACCCTTCGAACTCTCGGAACCTTCCCGACCAATTTCGAGTGTCCTGGATCCATTTCTGGACTCCGTTAACCAATTTGGAATTTCCTTAATTATGTTTTACTTAATCTAAACATGATTACATGATTAATTACTCATTAGTCATTAATTCCAAATACGGGTCACTACATTCTCCCCCCTTAAAAGATTTCGTCCTCGAAATCTAGGGTAGGACCTCGAGAACATGCTAGAGACCCTTGCTTGAGTGTCTGGTCGAAATAGCTTCCAACACACTCAGACTCTTGTCAAATTCCCTATAAGCTCCATTAATGCTGAACCGCATTAACATTCTCCCAACTGAAGATTTTTGCGCTACTTGTCGACAGTTGAACTCCTCTGACACTAATGTATCACAACACTGATACATCTTCCATTCTGACCACGATCTCCCTGATCACGAAGGATACAAACACCTGCTTGATCGAGATCATCGTCTCAAGAAAAAGTCTTAGACTGACAAAGACCAAGTCATAACCTGACTGGCTTACGACCTTTGTCGAATCATTAACTGAATCTAACCACCTAATGGTTCCAAAAAGTTCTCTGTGCTTAACACCTCTAGTCAGGAAACATCATTCTCAACACTGTGCTGTCACAACAAATTCCAAATTTCTCCCCGAGAGAATCTAGTTGACACAAAGCTATACACCAACATAACTACTTAACACGATTCCCTAGATTGGTCATCCTTCCCATGCTCCACCGAAGCAAACAAGCTTCCCAAGCAATTACTTGGAACTCAGACCATCAAGTCTAGTACCAATCACAGTTCATGTTTCTTAGTATAACTTATCAATATTCCTTGATGAAAAGCTATCATCACTCGCCAATAATGACGTTAAGTCATCTCCTAGCCATTGGCCTACGAAGCCACGCGTACTCCAATGGAAATTATCACTCCTCTGATGATCTACATTATCTCGACCATAGGTTATTCGCCTCATGAATTTCCAATCGATGGACATCCTACTGATAGTTATACATACTCACAATCACTGTACGCTCATCAAGACTAAGTCAAGCTCCCACCAATTATGCTCGACTGGGTCATTCCACAGTTCACAGACATATGGAAACGCTTCCTATTCCGTCTCAAAACTCGACAGTCATTGCACCTGGTATAACTCACCTCTGAGTCTCTATTGACACCATCATCACTAGCTAAATATCATGCACCCGACCATTGTCCATTGATAACAAGCAATATCCTTGACAAACAGTTTGTATGGATGTGACTCAATGATTGGAAAGAACGAATTCGATCCGTCACGATCTTGCAAAATTTTTCGATTCCAAAGGCAAACCTGGTTGACTAATAAGTCGATCATTGACTACCTCAGTCACATTAACAACAGTAAGCATCTCATGCTAGAAAACTAGCGACACAACTTGATAGATCTCGAGAACTAGATCCTAGCTAATGTCACCTATCGCGATTAGACAACTGATGTTCCCTTGCTAATGTCCATTAGCATTTCTAACTACTCGTCGGATCCAAACACAACGGTATACATAGATGTCCTCACAGGAACACTTCGTCGAACTGTTCTGTTGATATCCTTAATATCTTGTCAGTGGACAACTCTCACATGAAGCAGAAATCTTGATTTCCTCCGTTACTCAACCTGAGTACGCAATTGCTATCTCTAAGAAATTTCTGGAATCAATATCAGTTTCCTTCTTAACAAGAATACATAATCCTAGGAAACCACCAAATCCCTTGCTTGTCTCCACTGTCAAGTTATCGCCTAACTTGACCATACAAGTCCAATTGCAATCTTCCTCGATTACAGCAATCCCGAATTATTCATCTCCGGCAATCCTAGAGACTCCAAATCATCCAAATTGCCGAATGCTCTGAGACTGTACCAAGTACTCATCTCCTAAGCACTAATAAAAAAATACTATCCCAAGTATTTCTTAATTGTTACACCTCAATCATCACTGATTGGCTCAACCAATCGAACTCTCGATCTACTTAGACTCTCACTAATCAGATCAGACCACCAGTGATCATGCATCCTACGTGGCTAGATCAAACTTGATTCCGTTGCCACAACGAACTATTCCCAACAATTGGAATACTCCTACGCTCAACCTCTGAAAACATCAGACGGTACTTAGCGCAATAACTGGATTCACTATCCTTGCCTCGTACATTCGGAATGAATGCTATGGCTTGTCGAGTCCAAGAATTATAACTAATGAATCCCAAAGATTCCCAAAATCTCCGGACACTATCCTGATTATATCCCTCGCTAAGATTGTGCAACAATTCAAGACTGAGGTAGCTTAACACGATAACCCACCAGGACAACCACCAAGGCTTCACGTGTATAGGCCACACTTCCCTCACATCTCAAATAATCTTGTACAATCCTTAAGATCTGATATAATCTATCACAAATGAAGTCAATCATCATAAAGCAATTCTCTTATTCGAGTCGAAGTCTCGAAACAGCATCCCATCCAGTATCTTGGATAACTCTTATCACCAGAAACCCTAATCGCAACTCTGATGACAACCCCTAGTCATCGCTGGTATAAATCCGTCTACATGCTAGATCGATCCATCTAGCAGTATCCCATAGAATAAAACTATCTGTTTAGGGTACACGCTCATCAAGGAAATCCCTCCAATGACTGGTCCTCACGACAGAACATTCAAAATAATATCTCTGAAAAAACCCAGACGATATCTAACCATTGATATCAAATCTGATATCTAATCCAAGGTCATACCCTATTGTGGCTGCTACTAAATCCCTAGACTAAGTAGCCTTTCCACCGCCAATCCTGAAGCACGAAGACTCCCAGGCAACCTCTGAAGTACAAGGACTCCCAGAGTAACACTGGCATAGGGTCGCGCCCCATCACGTCTAGTCATGGTCATAGTCCACAACGCTTGGCATATACTGGACCTAATGAAAACCCAGTCATCACAAGTCTCAACCTAACGAAGGTCAAACAACCTACTGTTCTAATGAAACAACCTAGAACAAAGCTCAATGTTCTAAACAGAACAATATCCCTAATGCCTCTAGATGAGTCCACTCATCGCTATCACTATCTTAATCCACTGACTCATTAGGTCAATCCTAGGAAAACACCTAGACTAACCACAAGTCAAACAGTCACAGTCGGCCTACTCAAATCCCATGAGCTACAATTTTTGAACACTAATCAACTAAAACCAAGCCAAACTTAGCAAAATCATGCAATCATCCACGAATTGCTGCAATAATAATACACATATCATTCCTTCAAGTTATGTACAATTTCTTGATTACAATCCCATGTAATACAATTACAGTATTCCGAAATACAACAAAATGTACAACCAAACTTGAATGATACAATCTGAGTCTGATGATTCATTACAACTGAAATACTTTTTACAACTACAACAATACAGTATTTAAAATCATCATATTAGTCTTCGTTCCTTGAGCATGAAGCTTCTAATCTACACACGCATCAATACAGGCGTACTCCCGTCCAAGTATCTCTATATGTCCTCCTGTGAAGAACTTCGAAGAAATGGCACGTGATAGCTAACCAACAATGCTCTGCGTCAGTTCATGTCAGCCGACCTCTTCTGCTCATGATCTACCGTCATCATTCTTCTTGCATCCATAACATGCTTTTGAACATGAAGTTTTCCGTATGTCTACCGAAAGCATCGATACAAGCATACCGGCTCAACCATGTTCTGCATGAGTTTAATGACCTTACGCTCGAAACCTGTCATGCCTTAGGCACTCGAGGCATTCCCTGGTGAAGGTCTATATGACAATCTCTCTTACTACGACTGGAGAATATTCAAAGTAGTGTCATCATTATAATGACTGTACAGATGCAAGCATCAAGTAAGTCCCCACCAATCCTCTGCCATTGCCTCTGGCATCCAGTACTTGATCGAAAGCTAGGATCCATATGAGTAGAAGTCTTGAAAACTCGGACACGATCCATTGCTCCTGTCCACACTTGTTAGAATCCCATAAACCAAATCTTCAGAAATCCTGCCGATGATGATAGTCTTCGGGCAACCTAATCGCCGCATCATCACCTCTTCCAAGGTCTCATAAATCCTATAAGGATAACCCAAAGAGTCTCATTACTACTACCCAAGTCTCTTGCATGCAGCTCTGATACCAATAAATGTAGCGACCCTACCTGGATCCACTACCTAATCAAAGTTAAAAGCATAATTAAACATGCATTAAAATAAATTGCTGCGAAAGACTTAAATAAAAGAAGACCGGCAGAATATGTGACGCCCGGGGCTGAGGAGGCGGGGAGTGATCGCCGGTGCCAAGAGGTTGCACGGACAATGAGCGGCTCCTGAAAGGCTTCTAGGCGGAGGGAGACATGAATGAACCGATTCTGCCGGAATGAGAGGGATTCTGAGACTGTGTAGGTATGGGACTGCATAGTTGAGGAGAGCTTAAAAGATTTCATATGTGCTACTCATATCAAGAAGGTGCATCTTCTTTTCGGGAGCTCATCACATAAGAACTCTAAAGTTAAGCGTGCTTGACTTGGGGCAATTATAGGATGGGTGACCCCCTGGGAAGTTTTTCAAGGTGCGTGTGAGTGAGGACATATGCACGCTGAAAAGACCCGTCTTGATACAGTGGGTCATTACAAATGGTATCAAAGCCGACCTCTCTTAGTACGGTATGGTTCGGGGACGAACCAAGCGGAAGCAGGTGGGCATGTGACGCCCGGGGCTGAGGAGGCGGGGAGTGATCGCCGGTGCCAAGAGGTTGCACGGACAATGAGCGGCTCCTGAATGGCTTCTAGGCGGAGGGAGACATGAATGAACCGATTCTGCCGGAATGAGAGGGATTCTGAGACTGTGTAGGTATGGGACTGCATAGTTGAGGAGAGCTTAAAAGATTTCATATGTGCAACTCATATCAAAAGGGTGCATCTTCTTTTCGGGAGCTCATCACATAAGAACTCTAAAGTTAAGCGTGTTTGACTTGGGGCAATTATAGGATGGGTGACCCCCTGGAAAGTTTCTCAGGGTGCGTGTGAGTGAGGACATAAGCACGCTGAAAAGACCCGTCTTGATACAGTGGGTCGTTACAGAATACAACCGGTTAAACAAATTTGATTATACAACCCAATCGAATAAATATGCCTAAAGGGCAAAAACCTACAGCTAATCCTGTTGTCTTCACTGGTCACTGGCTACTCCAATCTCCTGGTGCTCAATACTGCACTTACACATTCCCCGTCGAATGGGGTGTCCAGATACACAGAAAATACTAGACGTGAGCTCTAAGTTCAATACGAAAGCACGGGTAAAACATACAAATATGATGCAATCAAATGACAGGGTATCCATATATGGGATAACTGTATACAAATGCACAGTAATGGCGCCTAGGACATGAGTGGTACAACCCGGGGATCAAAACCTGCGTACACTGCTCATTCCTAATGAACGTAGACCGTGTCTTCCAGATGCCAGTTCCGGCTAACCCGTCGTTTGTGGGGCGCTCCACATCAACCGTCCGAACAGGGCTGAGCGGCCTTACATGGCTCATCTCAAAAGATGGATAGACACAATATGATATGCACATGCTGCATAATAATATGACACACAAATGCAACATATAAGCATGCAAAACCCGCAGGTTATCTCAGTCAGTACTTACGTACCTTATTACAGGCATTCCTAGCAGTCCCACTTTAGGTTTCAAGCATATCATCAACTCTACAATGAAATTACCCATGAATAATTAATTAAGCTCTAAAAGCCTTAACTAATGTGGAGCCTCGGGTTGCTAATCTCATTCTTAGGGCAATTAGTAATCAAACATCATTAATTAACAAAGAAAGGAATAAGATCAAACAAATTTTTTTTTTCAAAGTGGGGTGCGCGGGGTCGGTCAAAAAGAGCATACCGTTCGCCCCCCTAACCCAACTCTCGGGTTTGGAAAAAAATAGGCAGCGCTCGGTCCGCTAAAAAGAGCAGACCGAGCACAACACTGGGCAGACTTTTGCTCTGGTTTTTGACAGTAAAATTTGATCCTTTCATCCCTTCCAATCCAACATAATGATGTCCCAAAACATGTAAACATACATAGAACAAGATCTAAACATGTTTATAACAAGTTGATACATCAAACCAGCCATTTGGAATCCAACAAAAGCATGAAACTAGATAAGGTGTTCATCAACTTCTCAAGAACACATTCATAAGTGTTTCTAACATACTTGTTAGGCTTAATATACATCGTTTCAACTACAACAACCCGAGTCCACATCTCTAGACTCTCTCATGAGCTACCCTCGTCGACCTTGGCCAGCTCCTGCCCCATCTGTCGTCATGTACACATACAAAACAAGACAACAGCCGAAAATGTTCGGTGAGAATACAATCTCAGTATAATCAAGATATATACGCGTTAAATAAAAACATATCGAATCTAAACATTCTAACTCGAGAATTGAGTAAACGCATATATAAAGAATTTATTCCTATCACCCTCTTTGCCATCAAGATTCGTATACGATCTTGACATGGATATCAATATATCGTTGTCTCATCAGATTCGAAAAATAAGGTCGCCTCAGACCTTGGCATAAGAATCAATTCATATTTTGTATCGTATCATAATCATATAGAAACAAAGATCCACTACCTGAGATGGATCGACAACATCTTAACAAAGTCAAAACAACAAACAAATATGTGATTTTGGCAGAACAACTCAAGAAGCTTCATTCTTGAGTTACAAATCTCTGACTTGCGATGTCATCTTATACCTTTCGTTTTATTCTCGGTTCTTGAAATACTTCAAATCTGAAATAGAATATCAAGAGCTCATATATCATCTTTATTCGAATTCACAACTCAAATTTCGTTCAATCTGCACAAACAAATCAACCTCAACCTAGCTAATTTCTTCTTCGATTTGAAATCGAACTTTTTGACGTCGTCACTCTCTTGACAGGCTGAAACAAGGTAAATATAAGCTCAATATAGCAGCAAAACATCATATCAAACTCATCTCAAGCAACAAGATATAAAAACGGCTTAAAATCATCAATCGACGGCGTAGCGACTGAAAATCGGTAACCGAAACGATATCGACTTCGATCCAACAATCATACACCACATATATCAGCATATTAACATAAAAAATCAGTATACCATCAGCTATACAAGTCGAAACACATGCTGGAAATCATATCAAATACAACTGATCTTCGTTCTTCGATTCGGTTCCGCACATACAAGATAGGAAAGCTCAAATACATGAATATGTAACCGAATTCTGATTCTCTGAACATACATGATTTCAAAAAATGCTGTAACACAATAATACTTACGTAAAATCGAAGCCCTCATCTTAAGGATCGCCGCGCTATTTTCGGAATTAAAATCGGACAACCAGATCAAAAGATACGATGATTTGAAAAGCGAAAATCAAAGAGAAAAGAAGGTCTCGGCTTGGTGCTCTGTTCACTTTTCTGAATTCTCTTAAGGAATACACGTTGACATGCTGATACTTCAATTCATAATCAGATATGTTCAAATAAAATTGCAATTTAACCCCTGAAACTTCAAAAATTGCAATTCAGTCCTCGGCCCTTATTTTAATTCAATTTCAATCCTAAATAATTTAAGAATATTTTAATTTAAATTGAAAATCTAAATATTTCCAAATTAAATATACTCGGATTAAAATTAAATAATCTCGGATTAAATTAAATAATCCCGAGCCTTACATTTCTCCCCCAATAAGACATGAGTTCGTCCTCGAATTCATAAATAGTATAGATATGAAGTCGGTATACTCATAAGAAGAAAGAGTAACTGAAAACTGAATAAGAACTCACATCAGTGGAATATATAGGAAAATCTTTGTCTCATATCTTCTTCAGTTTCCCACATCGCTTCTTCAACTCTATGTCGACTCCATTGAATCTTCACCAATGGAATGGTCTTCGTTCGGAGTTTCTTTTCCTTTTGATCAAGTATCTGAATCGGCTGTTCAAAATAGCTAAGAGTCTCATCCAACTCAGCTTCATCAGGTTTCAAGATATGAGACTCGTCAGGTTGATACTTTTGAAGCATTGAGACATGAAAGACATCATGAATACCAGATAAAGATGTAGGAAGAGCGAGTCGATAAGCAAGATTTCCTATCTTCTCGAGTATCTAATACGGACCGATAAAACGTGGAGATAACTTTCCTCGCTTGCCAAATTGGACTGTGACCCTGAATGGTGAAATCTTCAAGAACACTCTATCCCTCTATTCAAAAGATAGCGATCGTCGTCGAACATTCGCATATCTGGCTTGTCTATGCTACGCTGTTCTCATTCTCTTCTATATTAACTTTACCTTCTCAGTCATCTGTCTGATCATATCCGATCCCAATTCAGGCACCTCTGACAAATCATCCCAATACAATGGCGATCGACACTTCTTCCCATACAATGCTTCAAATGAAGCCATTTCTATACTTGTCTGATAACTATTGTTATAAGAAAACTCCACAAGTGATATGGAATCTTGCCATGTAGTACCAAAATCAAGTACTACAGCTCTAAGCATGTCCTCAAGAGTCTGAATAGTTCGTTCAGATTGTCCGTCAGCTTGAGGATGATAAGCTGTACTCAAATGTAAGCACGTACCTAGAGCTTTCTGTAGGCTATGCCAAAAGTGCGAAGTAAATCTGGGATCACGATCAGATACAATCGACTTTGTCACACCGTGCAGTCTTACCACTTCTCGAATATAGATATCTTTCATTTGATCATGACGATAAGTCATTCGGTATGGAATAAAACATGCAGATTTCGTCAGCCTATCAATGATCACCCATATAGCATCGCAACCTCGTGATGATCATGGTAACTTTGTCACAAAATCCATGGAAATATGATCCCATTTCCATTCAGGAATAGATAAACTCTGCAATAGACCTCCAGGATTCTTTCTCTCAGCCTTCACCCGTTGGCAGTTCAAACATTTAGATACAAATTCAGTCACATCACACTTCATTTGTTTCCACCAGTACTGATTCTTCAAGTCATTGTACATTTTTTTGCCGCCAGGGTGAATGCTGAATATACTGCTATGAGCTTCTTTCAGTATCTGCTGTTTCAAATCAAAAACATATGGAACAACAATTCGGTTATTCACATACAATACATCATCGGTACTAACCTCATACTCAGATTGTTGCCCTGATCTGACCATTTCAATCGATTTCTGAACACTGAAGTCTGATTTCTATGCTTCTTTAATTCGAATCAACAATTTAGGCTCAGCACTGATAGCATATACTGTCATCGGTCTCCTATATGTCTCAAATATATATCCAGAAATACAACAATTTTCAATCAAATTGGATACACCTATAGTAGATAAGGATAAAGCACATACCTTCCTACTTAGGGCATCTGCTGCTGCATTTGACTTCCCTGGATAATATTTGATTTCACAATCAAAGTTTTTCAATAGATCAAGACATCTTCTTTGTCTCATGTTCAGTTCAGATTGTGAAAATAGATACTTCAAACTCTTATGATCAGAAAATATTTCAAACTTCTCTCCGTACAGATAATGCCGCCAGATCTTTAATGCAAATACGATAGCTGCCAATTCAAGATCATGAATTGGATATCTGACTTCATGTGGTTTCAATTGTCATGAGGCATACGCAACAACATGTCCCCTCTGCATCAAAACACATCCCAAACCTTGGTGAGAAGCATCACAATAAACAAAAAAATCACCAGTACCTGAAGGGATTGTCAAGACTGGTGTTGTAGTCAATCTTTTCTTCATCTCAAGAAAACTAACTTCACAAGCTTCAGACCAAACAAATGGTGCATTCTTCTGTGTAAGCTGAGTAATAGGCTTTGCAATAGACGAGAAGTCTTTGATAAATCGACGTTAATAACCTGCTAAGCCCATAAAACTTCGAATTTCTAGCACAGATGTCGGTCTCTTCCAACTGATCACTGCTTCAACTTTGCTTGTATCAACTGAAATACCATCTCCTAATATAATATGACCAAGAAAGACCACCTGTCTCAACCAAAACCCACATTTGGATAGCTTAGCATACAGTATCTCCTCTCTCAACTTCTTCAAAACTTTTCTTAAGTGGTCAGCATGATCCCATAAATTCTTTGAATAAATCAGAATGTTGTCAATAAATATGATAACAAAATCATCAAGATATTTCTGAAACACTCTATTCATGAGACCCATAAATACCGCTGGAGCATTTGTCAAACCAAACGGCATTACAATGAATTCAAAGTGATCATACCTCGTTCGAAAAATAGTTTTCGATACATCTTCATCTCTTACCCTCAATTGATGGTATCCGGATCTCAAATCAATCTTCGAATATACCGAAGAACCCTGTAACTTATCAAACAAATCATCAATTCGGGGTAAAGGATAATGATTCTTTATCGTTGCTTTGTTTAGTTCTCGGTAGTCGATGCACAATCTCATAGATCTGTCCTTCTTGCATACAAAAAGTACCGGTGCACCCCAAGGAGAGACACTTGATCTAATGTACCCTTTGGCTAATAGATCCTCCAACTGTTCTTTCAACTCTTTTAATTCAACTGGTGCCATTTGATAGGGAGATTTCGAAATAGGTTGCATACCTGGCATCAGTTCGATGCTGAATTCTATCTCTCGATAAGGTGGCAATCCTGGAATCTCATCAGGAAAGACATCAGCAAACTCACTAACCACTGGCAAATCAGCCAATTTCGGGCTAGATTTCATCACATCCACTACTTATACAAGAAAACCCTATGCTCCTTTCTGCAGTAACCGTGTCATGGATAGAACATATATAAAAGGAATATGAGCTTTCGAACCCTTACCATAAAATCTCCATTCATCAGCCATTTCAGGTCTGAACTGTACAACCTTCTGAACACAATCAACTGTAGCCCTGTACTTGGTTAACATGTCTATACAAATAATACAATCAAAGTCGGATAATCCAAGCACAATACAGTCTAATTCAATCTCATTACCGTCATACTGTAATGAACAGTTTTTAACTGAATGACTCGACAGGTAACTGAATGACTCGACAGGTAATGAATGCGATAACGCAAATTGTTCAGAAATAAAGGTATGAGAAGCTCCTGTATCAACTAGTACATAAGCAGGATAACTGCAAAGAGAACAATTACCTGCTATCACATCATCAGGTGATGCCTGTGCCTGCTCCTCAGTCAATGCAAATACTCTAGATTGATGTCTCGGAGGTTGACTCAGAGTCTGACTTCCTCCTCCTCTACCTTGCTACTGAGTCTGTGGTTGGAACGAATGAATAGAAGATGCAGATTGAGCCACTGGTCTTGATGATCCCGCACCTTGTGAACCTCCAACACCCCGCTGTGGGCAGACTCTCGCAAAATTTTTGGTCTGATTGCAAATATGACAACTACCAAACACTCCTCGACACTGGTCGTTGTCATGAAGACCTCCACACTTGGTGCAATACACCTCAGAACCACTAGACTTCTGTCCAACTTTAAATGGTTTGGATCCACTCAAAATTGATGAACTACCTCTAGAACGCTTAAAATGCTTAATCTTTCCTTTGAAGAAATTCTTCTTACCACTACTAGAACCTCCTCCTTCAAATCATGGTGGTGGTGGAATATGTGGCTGTTCTTGGGGTTGTCTCACTGGTGCTGGCACAAATGGTGCTCCTCGTTGTCTCAACAATCCAGCTTCAGCCCCTTTTGCATGATCAAGAGCATCGGCAAAGTTATTCGGTCGTCCTGCATTCACGAGAGTAAAAACATCAGGATTCAACCCGTTAATAAACTGGTCAGCTTGGGCTTCATCACTGTTTGCTATATGGGGAGCAAATTTCAGCAGACTCGTAAATTTGGCAACATATTCTTCAATGTTCATTTGCCCTTGCTGCAAGCTAGAAAATTCCGCTCCTTTCTCCTTTCTATAAGACACTGGGAAGAATCGTTGATAAAAAGCAGTTTTAAAAATATCCCATGTAATGACCATACCTTGATGCTCGAATGCTCTTCGTGTTGCTATCCACCAACCTTTGGCAACTTCATGGAGTTGGTATATAACAAGTTTAACTCGACGATCGTCGGCATAGTCAAGGGATTCAAACAACTCTTCAATATCCTCGATCCAACTCTCACATTCCACGGAGTTCTCAGTTCCTTTCAGCGTTGGTGGTTTAAACGACTGAAAGCGTTTCAACAGAGTTTCCATCGGAGTCGCAGTCATATCCCCCATATCTCTCGAAGTACTACCCTGTTCATTTCTAGGCATTTTTGTTATCGGTGGCGCTATTCGTTTCTACTCTCGGTGCTTCAGTTGATTGTGGCACTGTCGGTTCCATCACTACCTGTTCTGGCAACGGATTTGGGCCAGTCTGTCTAGTCACTGGTCTTCGAGGCATATCTTATAATCAAACAGATTAGTACACAATTCAATTCTCAAATATAACAAATATATTTCAGTTCTCTTCTGATTAGCACAATAATGCCAGATCGAGTTCTGATTCAGTCACAATCAAGAGATGCTTCCCATCACATCAAATAAACAAATAACATGTAATTCTTAAAATTGGAAATTAGTTCAGATAATAAACATGCTTCAAGAATAAATAAATCAGAATAGAAGACTCGATCTACCCCGCTCATTCACTACAGTTCAATATAGGTCCAAGAGTAACATCAGCTCTGATACCACCTGTTGTGGAGCCTCGGGTTGCTAATCTCATTCTTAGGGCAATTAGTAATTAAACATCATAAATTAACATAGGAAGGAATAAGATCAAACAAATTTTTTATTTTTTTTTCAAAGGGGGGTGCGCGGGGTCGGTCAAAAAGAGCAGACCGTTCGCCCCCCTAACCCAACTCTCGGGTTTGGAAAAAAATAGGCAGCGCTCGATCCGCTAAAAAGAGAAGACCGAGCACAACACTGGGCAGACTTTTGCTCTTGTTTTTTACAGCAAAATTTGATCCTTTCAACCCTTCCAATCCAACATAATGATGTCCCAAAACATGTAAACATACATAGAACAAGATCTAAACATGTTTATAACAAGTTGATACATCAAACCAACCATTTGGAATCCAACAAAAGCATGAAACTAGCTAAGGTGTTCATCAAATTCTCAAGAACACATTCATAAGTGTTTCTAACATACTTGCTAGGCTTAATATACATCGTTTCAACTACAACAACCCGAGTCCACATTTCTAGACTCTCTAATGAGCTACCCTCGTCGAACTTGGCCAGATCCTGCCCCATCTGTCGTCATGTACACATACAAAACAAGACAACAGCCGAAAACGTCCGGTGAGAATACAATCTCAGTATAATCAACATATATATGCGTTAAATAAAAACATATCGACTCTAAACATTTTAACTCGAGAATAGAGTAAACGCATATATAAAGAATTGATTCCTATCACACTCTTTGCCATCAAGATTCGTATACGATCTTGACATGGATATCCATCTATCGTTGTCTCATCAGACTCGAAAAATAAGGTCGCCTTAGACCTTGGCATAAGAATCAATTCATATTTCGTATCGTATCATAATCATATAGAAACAAAGATCCACTACCTGAGATGGATCGACAACATCATAACAAAGTCAAAACAACAAACAAGTATGTGATTTTGGAGGGACAACTCAAAAAGCTTCATTCTCGAGTTACAAATCCCTGACTTGCGATGTTGTCTTATACCTTTCATTTTCTTCTCGGTTCTTGAAATACTTCAAATCTGAAATATAATATCAAGAGCTCATATATCAACTTTATTCGAATTCACAACTCAAATTTCATTCAATCTGCACAAACAAATCAACCTCAACCTAGCTCACTTCTTCTTCGATTTGAAATCGAACTTGTTGACATCGTCACTCTCTTGAAAGGCTGAAACAAGGTAAATATAAGCTCAATATAGCAGCAAAGCATCATATCAAACTCAGCTCAAGCAACAAGATATCAAAACGGCTAAAAATCATCAACCGACGGCGTAGCGACTGAAAAACAGTAACCAAAAATTCGATCCAACAATCATACACCACATATATCATAATATTAACATAAAAAATCAGTTTACCAGAAGCTATATAAGTCGAAACACATGCTGGAAATCATATCAAATACAACCGATCTCCGTTCTTCGATTCGGTTCCGCACATACAAGATAGGAAAGCTCAAATACATGAATATGTAACCGAATTCTGATTCTCTGCACATACATGATTTTGAAACATGCTGAAACACAATAATACTTACGTCAAATCGAAGCCCTCGTCTTAAGGATCTCCGCGCTATTTTCGGAATTAAAATCGGACAACCGGATCAAAAGATACGATGATTTGAAAAGCAAAAATCAAAGAAAAAAGAAGGTCTCGGCTTGGTGCTCTATTCATTTTTCTGAATTCTCTTAAGGAATACACGTTGACATGCTGATACTTTAATTCATAATCAGATATGTTCAAATAAAATTGCAATTTAACCACTGAAACTTCAAAAATTTCAATTCAGTCCTCGGCCCTTATTTTAATTCAATTTCAATCCTAAATAATTTAAGAATATTAAAATTTAAATCAAAACTCTAAATATTCCCAAATTAAATATACTCTGATTAAAATTAAATAATCTCGGATTAAATTAAATAATCTCGGGCTTTACAACTAAGGTATTGCATACTCCTAAATAATTTAAGGAGATCATAGTTATACCTGCGTCCGTCGTCAGCCCACTGATGACAATTGCCTCAAAACTAGGCCACAGCTCCGCTACGATGCCTGGATCGCTATGCCATTTCCGGAATCCCAAAAGGACGCCTAGAATTCCCTAGATCTAAGTTAGAAGGCTAAGAAATCGACAGAGAAAAGAGGAAAGGTGCACTTGAAAATTAAATCTCGGCCCCCTATTTATAGACGAAGTTCGGAGCTTCCGAACTCGGCTTCGGACCCTCCAAACTGGTTCGGATCCTCCGTTCCTGACTTTGGAGCCTCCGTTTCTGTTCGGAGCCTCCGATCCTGACTTCGGATCCCCCGAAGTCCCATCAGTGACATCACCAATGACGCATTATCTTCGAATCCTCCGAACCCGTTTGGATCCTCCGAACTCTCGGAACCTTCCTGGCCAATTTCGAGTGTCCTGGATCCATTTTTGGACTCCGTTAACCCATTTGGAATTTCCATAATCATGTTTTACTTAATCTAAACATTATTACATGATTAATTATTCATTAGTCATTAATTCCGAATACGGGTCACTACAAAAAGAGTCCCAAATCCCCTAAAATTGAGCCATCATGGGTGAGGAGATGATTCAGAGTGAAATCAAAATGAGCCCCTCGACCCCTATTTATAGGCAACGATCGGATCATCTGATACCCAGTTCCGACGGTCCGATCATGCATGGTAGCCACATCACAAGCATGCAAGTTTGGACATTCCGATCCGTCTTTGGATTGTCCGATCATTTTCAGTGACATCAGCCATGACGTCATCCATCTGACCGGATTTGGAAATCTGGAAGATGAGCTCGGAGTAAAGGGGTGGCATGATGAATGATACAAACCCTTAATGACATGAACAGCAAACACGATTATAGACGAGAATTGTGCCTTCAATTCATAACACTAAGATTCAATTAAATTTTCTCCAAATTTTGAAACAAGTAAGTTCGTGAAAATCCACCCCTTGTTTACGAGAAATAGTAACAACGATTCACAAAAAAATAATTGAAAAATCAAGAGAACCTTCAAAGGAAATTGTCTTTGAAAATCCAAGTGATAATCAATTGACAAACGCCACAAAGTATTAAACTTTGATAAGTTTGATTCAAGAACAAAACAAAAGCTTGAATAAAATTTTAGAGAGAATTTTATAATAAAATTTCAATAAACTGAATTTTGAATTAAATAATGAATGTATCTGCTTGTTTTACTATTTACAACTTTAAATGTCAAAATATAGTGCAAATAATGCAAAAAGATAGTTTCCTAAAGATCTCAAACTCTCAGAAATAGAAAAAAAATAGCAAAAATCCCCGCGACACACACAAACACGCCGCATTGTGTGAGTGCACGGATCCTGGATAAGGGTCTGGACATAGGTCCGTGTGTCCACAACATTCCAAAACACGAAAACACGATCATGTATTTTTGGGCACGGACCCCGTGATAGGTCTGTACCTATGTAACGTCCCAAAACTCGGGAACACTACTAAACATACATTCTTTAAAGTTTGATAAAATTTTGCGGAATAAAAAAAATCTTTATTTGAAAGAGTTAATGGTGCACCGAAAATTTAATAGAGTACTGTAAACATCAGTGTCAACAAAACCAATATTTGAACATAAATAAAAATTATTTTTCCTTCCTCTAAAATAAAAACAATTGTGCACAATAAAACTGTTCATAAACATAGCGCTCATGCATCGCTTGTCGGCCCGACTGCCTAATCCTCTTCATGTTCGAATCCATACTTGTCTATTAAAATCGTCAATAACTTCATTACCTACACCATTCAAGTATAGTGAATATAAATACTCAGCAAGAAAATTCATACGATATTCGCATATAAAACTTGAAACATAAAATAATGGCATAACATGAAAATATAGTAAAACTTGACATTTATGGGAGATGAGATACATGAATTTGTGGCAACAGTCTTTATGAGCACATATTTTGGAAAGGTCATCCCCGGAGCTCATCCTGGAGTGTCAATTCCACATTCTCTTGAGCACGTATTTTGGAAAGGTCATCCCCGGAGCTCATCCCAGGGTTCCAGCTCCACATTCTCTTGAGCACGTATTTTGGAAAGGTCATCCCCGGAGCTCATCCAAGGGATACAATCCTCTTATCTCGTGATTTTCGTCTCGTATTGCCATCACAAAGTCACATACAAATCAAAATATTTTCATGCATCAATACATCATAACTTCATTATCTCATTCTCGTAAACTTTCTTGATAAACATCATGCATACTAAAACTAATATAAAATCCAATCATGCATCTAATACTACATAACATTTTGTGACTTTCATGATAAAATATATTTCATGAAGAAAATTCACATAAAAATGCATTACATAACTTGACCGATCCACGTGAGTCTTTTCCATCCGTCCGTGACATTAAAATTTGAAACATTTTCCAATAGAAAATTTTAAAAACACTTAAAATAGCTTAAAAGATCATAAAATTGAAATTCGGACTTCAAATGCAAAAATAAAAAAATTTTGGCAGAACTTTTCCCGCCTAGGCGAAAAATATTTCCGCCCCGGTGCCACAGCTCCCGCCTAGGCGCGACGAGTGCTGCCTGGATTTTCCAGGCAGCCAACGCTGCACGAAAACTAACCAAAACTTGTTTAAAATGTTCTGTTTTGATCCCTTTCGAACCCATTTTGAGAAAATACTCACCCACACTTTGAAAAGAACAATTACACATCATAAAAACTTCAAAAACTTGAATGAAATCCATCAAAAGATTAATCTTTTCAAAAGTTTGAAACACATCACATACTCCATACACAGACAAAAATTCTGAAACTACACATCAAAAATCCATAAATCTCAATACATTTACACCAAAGACATCGGGAACGCATCACGCTTCACTATTATACATCATACTTCAAAAGTTCTTTATAAATCATGCATAAAAATGACACATACATCTATAGTTCATTTCAAAATACCTATACTCTTGAATGGAGGTTTCAAAACCATAAAAAAACTTACCTGAAAGCTGGTGTTTGGGTTTAACCCGAGACTTGAGAACGACCAAGCCTCGAACGGAAGAGAATTATGCCCTAGCTTTTGATGCAGTTTGAACAAGAAGGGAGTAGGGGAGGGAGTAGGTGGCGCTTAATTGAAAGAGAAGGAGAAGGAGAATGAAAACTTTTTGAACGCCTACTCTGTTTGTTATTAATGTGCTTGAAAGTCGGCCCATTAGTCTCAAATACTAACTTTCAAATTTTTCTTGCACCCAACTGATAAAATACACTGCATCAAATTAAATTTTAAATTAAACATAATGCATTTTTATTAACTTGTTCGAAGGCTAGTCTCATTCCTTCGGTCCAGAACTAAATTCCAAACCTGAAAACATTAAAACAAATAGTCACACATTAAATATCAGGCATAACATATCATTATATAAAATTAATCATAAAAATTAAATATCATTCATAAAACCATATAAATAATTTAAAATTATCCTGATTGATCTAGTGAACTTTTGGACCTTACAACTCTACCTTCTTTAAAAGAATTTTGTCCTCGAAATTTGACTTACCAAACAGCTCAGGATAGCGGCCACGCATATCCTGCTCGGTTTCCCACGTAGCTTCCTCAACCAGTTGGTTATGCCACAGAACTTTCACCATCTTTATCTCTCCGTTTCTCAACCTACGAACATGACTGTCCATGATTTGGAACATGTATCTCCTCATAGGACAAGTCTGGAGTCCATTCCACTGGCTCGTGGTGAATCACATGGGAAGGATTCGCAATGTACTTCCTTAGAATGGAGATGTGAAAAGCATTGTTTACCCCTTCCTAGTTTGCAGACAACGCTACTCGATAAGCTCAAGTTTCAATTTTCTCTAAGATCTCAAAAGGGCCTATGTACCTCGGACTCAGCTTCCCTTTCTTCCCAAACCTCATTACTCCTTACAAGGTGTTACCTTCAATAATAAATGGTCATCTACCTCAATTCCAAGTCTCTATGCCTTTGGTCGGCATAGCTTTTCTGTTGACTCTGAGCTGTCAACATTCTGTCTCTAATTTTTTATATAAGAATCATTGTCCATGTCACTACTTCTGGTCCCAACACAGATATTTCTCCCACTTCATCCCAATGTAAGGGAATCCTACAATCCTCCCATAAAATTCCTCGTAAGGAGTCATACCAATAGTAGTTTGGTAACTATTGCTGTAAGTGAACTCCACTAGCATCAACTTTGACTCCCAATTTCCACCGAATTCGATCATACAAGATCTCAACATATCCTCGAGTACCTGAATCACTTGTTCTGATTGACCATCTGTTTGAGGGTGGAATGTTGTACTGAAATCTAATTTTGTACCTAATCCACGGTGCAAACTTCCCCAAAAACTCGAGGTAAACCTAGGATCTCTGTCAGACACTATTCTTGCTGGGACTCCATGCAATCTGACTATTTCTTGGATGTACAACTCTGCATAATGATTCATCGAGAAGTTAGTCCTAACTGGTAGGAAATGAGCTGATTTCGTCAATCTATCAACTATCACACATATAGAATTCATCCTTCGTGGTGTAACTGGCAATCCTACCATGAAATCCATGGTGATATCTTACCACTTCAATGTGGGAATCGACAATGGTTTCAGAAGTCCTGCTGGCCTCTGATGCTCATCTTTCACCTGCTGGCATGTTAAAAATTCGCTTACAAACCAAACAATGTCCTTCTTCATACCTGTCCACCAAAACAACAACTGCAGATCCTTAAACATTTTCGTACTCCCTGGATGAATGGAATACAGTGTGGTATGCGCTTTTGTCATCACCTCTACTCTCAGTGAGTTCACTGTTGACACCCACGTTCTGTCTTTGTGATGACAATCCCATCTTTTACCTTTGGCCTCATCCCTTTGTTTCCACACAACCAACTACTGATCTAAATCTTGGTTTGCTCGAATTCTATCAAGAAAACTCGGTACCACTGTTAAAGCTGATAAAATTCATGCTTCCTTTGGTTCGACCACTTCCAACTTTAATATCTCAAAATATGCAATCAAATCCTGTTGAATTGTCAATTGATTCAAAGTTGCTGAATTGCGACTCAAATCATATGCTACTACATTAGCCTCACTTGGATGGTAGCTAATATCACAATTGTAATCCTTCACTAATTCCAACCATCGCCTCTTCATCATGTTCAATTCCTTCTGAGTGAAGAAGTACTTTAGGATCATATGGTCGGTGAAAATCTGACACTTCTCTCCATACAGATAATGCCTCCACATCTTCAAAGCAAAGACAATTGCTACCAACTCAATATCTTGAGTTGGGTAGTTCCGCTCGTGGATTTTCAGCTGTCGGGATGCAAAAGCTATCACCTTATCATCTTGCATCAAAACGGCCACTAAAACACTCTTGGAGGCATCTGTAAATACTAAAAAAATGACAGGTACCTTCTGGAATCGCTAGCACCGGCAATGTCATCAATCTTCCCTTCAATTCGAAAAAACTTTTCTCACACTGATCTGTCCACTCGAACTTCACCTCTTTTTGGGTCAAATATGCCAGAGGTAGCGTATTTTGGAGAAATATTGAATGAATCTCCAGTAGTAACCCACTAAACCCAAGAAACTCCGAATTTTTGTAGCAATATTTGGAGCAACCCAATTCCGAATCGCTTCTACCTTAGATGGATCAAATTCGATTCCTCTCGCTGAAACTAGATGACTAAAAATTCAATCTGCTCCAACCAAAAATCACACTTACTGAACTTAGCAAACAACTGCTTCTCCTTCAGAATCTGCAAGACTGTAGTCAAATGCTGACGATGCTCATCCAGACTGCGAGAGTAGATTAGTATTCATATATGAAGTCTATGACAAACTGATCCAAGAAAGGCTGGAACACTCTGTTCATAAAATCCATGAACACAGCCGGTGCATTGGTCAAGCCAAACGGCATAACCAGAAACTCAAGTGGACATATCGAGTCTTGAACGTCGTTTTCTGCACATCATCATCCTTCACCTTCAACTGATGGTAGCCTGATCGCTGATCGATCTTAGAGAACACCACTGCTCCTTGCAACTGATCGAATAGATCATCTATCCTTGGCAATGAATACTTGTTCTTCACCGTAACTCGGTTCAGCTATCTATAAACAATGCACAACCTCATTGACCCATTTTTCTAGTGTACAAACAACACTGGTGCACCCCAGTTGCATATTTTTCTGCTCTCAAGCGCACGATTGTCATGTTTTAATAAAAAGTGAGTAGAGTATCGTTGTCACGAGGAGTATATTTAAAATTATATCAATACTTTATTTAAAAAATTAAATAGAGAATTTTTCTTCAAACATAAAATAAATAATAGAAAATAGCAAGCCAACCACGCAATTTAAAGGATTATCAATGAGAGAAAAACGTCTATTTGATTTCACTTGGTTTCAACAACAACAACTTCTAATTAATGAATTTCTTTCATTTAATAGCCAAGAACACTTAATTGTTTTTATTTTCCTCTCCCAAGCAACAAATAAAATGCATCAATTAAGATTCGATTTCAATATCCCTATTAAAAATTTAGGCTTAATGATATGTGATAAACTATGTTCTTCAACAAGATCCGTTAAAGTTATACACTCTCCCGAGCTATATAAACATTAACAGTGTATTTTCTAATGATTCTATTCAAAATTCTCTCTCCCGTGCATCGATTTCAAATAATATGATAAATCAATTATTGATCAAGTAATTGAAAAGACAATCAATTCTAGAAAACACAATTAATTATGAAAATTCAATCACATAAAATCAAAAAGTCACATAAGTTGTCTCTACCAAGCTACATCATCCTATAGATTAGAAAATTTTAGTTTATTATGAAAAATAAACCAAAACAAATCGTGTTTAGGAATTTAGACATCAAAATTCAAAATTTAATAAGAGAAAAGAAAGAAGAACGAATCCAAAGTAGCGTCTCTGTCCCTCGTCTTCGTGCTTGATCTTGTGTCGTTCTCTTCCAATTTCTCTCTTTCACTTGCAACATTTTCTCTCCAATGTGTATGAGTGTTGCGTGTTTGATTCCCTCTTTATGGTGTCCTTGAAGTCCCTTTTATATATCCTCGAAGCCCACCTAATAAAGCCCGACAAATCATGTATTTTAAAAACTCAAAAATCTGCACACTTCCCGCACAGGGAAGCGAGGGCGCGCCAATCCAACAGCGAGGGGGCGCAGGAGCTTTGAATTATTATTTTTTTCCTGCACAGCTCAAGCGCTGGGGCACCATATCTTCGGCGCTGAGGCGCTACCTGCATGTGTCCAGCGCGTGGCAATTTTGTAAAAATCATATCTAAAGTTATAGCCGTCCGATCGAGTAGAAATTTTTACAACAACTTTAAAACATCCTAAACTATAATTTGAATAGTAGATATCAGATTTGGATGTCTCTAGAAACTCTAATAATTTTGTAAACTTTGCAGCCTATAATTTCTTCTTTCGGCTCTTCTAGGTACTTTTCCTCCAATCCTTGCATCTCACAAAAACAACAACAAATACGCATAAAATCCACTCGATAAATCACAAAATTCAAGTTAAATCATATGCAAATTAAAGTGCATAAATTGCACTTGTCAAATTCCCCTAAACTTAGACTTTTGCTAGTCCCGATCAAAACAATAATGACTAATATAATCGACCTCCGAATTTTTTATATTCCAAGATTCAATCCACATGTCTAATAATTTTCTCAAGAGTTCTCGCATGTGTGTGATTTGCCAATCTCATCTACCCACCCAAATTTTGATAAAATCATGCAATCCATGAGCTTCTTAAAATCATCAACTCCGCCCTCAAGTTTCAAAATGCAATCAACCAAGTTCAATCTTTATTTTCATAGAACAAAAGGACTTTTTCGGTTAATATTAGGCACAAGCATATTAGCAGGAGAACAAGTATCCAGATATGTATCAATGGTAATAAACTCAGGATTCAAGCAATGGGAATGAATATTTTCATATTTGGGCAGTACTGAGTAGCTAAAAATATTACTTGCATTGCATTGTTAGATATTTATCTTGGGTTCCTTGTACTCCATACATTCTCCATCTTTTTTACCTTGTATTAGGATTAGAAATTCAATCCAATTTTTTAAAGATCTCCCCTCACCTTACTTTCTCCACCATTACTTTTTCTTTTGATTTTGCTTTTGCTTTTGCTTTTGCAACTTTTTAGCTACTCATTTTTGGTTTTGGATTTTTTATATCAAGGCTAACAAATGAATAATGGATAAAAAGGATCAATTAACTAAATAATGCCTAAATCATTACTGTGTTCACAAAAATCTGCCTCATTCTCAAGCAAAAATCACAGGAGTTGAGAATCAGATCCTCAAATCCACATCACAAATCCACATAATTTTTCTCTAATGATTAGGAATATCAAATATCATGGAATTTGTGTGTATGTTTGAGAACTCAAGATTAAATATAACTAACACTGAATTTTCAGTAAAAAAAAATAAATTTCTTCATAGGCCAACACAATTACAACATCATGCCTTTTCATAAAATTTTTTTCAAATTTTCACACACCCCCCGAACTTAAATATGTGCATTGTCCTCAATGTACAGTAGTAAATAAAAAAAGGACACGTACCTTGGACACCAAGCGTCAGTACTCGGCATCATCTTAATCATTCAATGTTCTTCTTTCAAGGGTTCCGCCTAAACTCTTTTAGCTTCACACTTTCCACCTACACAACTCAAAATTATTATTTATGTCTAGTCTCATCATGCATAAAAATATAATAAAATGGAAAAAAACTAAAATAAATTAAATATAAAGCAAATAAAAATACTAGCTTGGGTTACCTCCCAAGAAGCGCTTAGTTTATAGTCCATAGCCCGACTCTACTCCGATTCTAGCCCATTGCACTTTGTTGGAGTTTTTGCCCTTTTCTTTCACTCCAAAAATATTCAACGACCTTCTTAATCTTAGATTTTTTTTCTTCTTCTTCTTCTTTTTCTTTGGCACCGGCGGATCCTTCTCCCTTGGAAATTTTACAGCACTAAAAACTTTGCGACAGTTTTCCATCCGTTTTGCTTGATTGATCATGAACACCTTCTCCTTAGATAGATTTCCAGCATCCTTGAACAAATTAAAAATCACCATCTCACCATCTACACCCATCGTCAGCTCACATTTCTTGACATCAATCTTAGCATCAGTAGTAGACAAGAACTGTCTCCCCAAGATCAATGACATATTTTCATCCTCCTCCATATCTAGCACTACAAAATCCGCAAGAAAAATAAACTTATCTATTTTCACCAGAACATCCTCAATGATTCCAAGCGGGTACGTGATAGATCTATCAGATACTTGCAACATGATTGTTGTGGGCTTCACCATGCCAAGTCGTAATGTTGCATAATTTTGTATCTGCAAGTGCACGGTGTCAAGTTTTAATAAAGAGTGATTAATGTATTGTTTCCAAGAGGATTAGTGGGAAAATTATTTAGTACTTGTAACTAAAATATTCCAAACTTTATTCAGAAAATTAAATATATAGTTTTGTTTTTAAAACTTAAATAAATAATAAAATTTAGAAAATTTATCAAACTGAGCACACAAATTCAGATATTAAATCAATGAGAGAAAATGGTCTATAGGTTTTGATTTCACTTGGTTTCAACAACAAATACTCCTAATTAAATTATATTCATGAATTCTATTCAATTAATAGCCAAGAACACTTAGATTTTTCTATTTCCCTGTCCCGAGAAACAAATAGAGTGTATCAATTAAACTTCGATTCCAATATCTCTATTAAAAATCTAGGCTTAATGATATATGAAAAGCGATGTTCTTCCTAAAGCTCCGTTAACGTTATTGTAGTAGCCCGGTTCCATTTTACAAGATTAAGTGATTTTAAACATGTTAGAAAATGACATATAATTTTAAATGTGTCAAAACATGTTTAAGGAGTCCTTATTTGGTGAAAATAAGTGGAAAATCAGATCTGGAACGTCCGAAAATGGTAGGGTAGGTCCTGGGGGTCCAAAAATGACTTCGGAAGGACCAAAATAGTTCGGAGCATACGAACTAGTTCGGGCCCTCTGAACCCAAGTTTGGACCGTCCGAAGTCAACAGAGCCCAGGTGTCAAAATGGCTCGGACAAGTGGCAGTTCAGACCATCCGAACCCAGTTCGGACCGTCTGAACTTCGCCTATAAATAGAGGTCCGAATTCCTCATTTTGAAGTGCAATTTTTCCTCTCCTCTCCCGGTAATTTCTCTATTTAAGGGATTCGGGACTCTTTCTTTAAGAGTTGGAGTAGGAAATAGTATATTTTTATAGCGGACAGTGTCCACAGTAGTAGCCAGGCGGCGGAGCTCTGGCGAGGCGTCCAGGGGTCGTAGCTAGGCTATGCCCAGGCTCTGGGGCGTGCGTCATCAGCGGGCTGACGACGGACGAAGGTATGACTTTGGTTCCCTATAGTAAATAGGGAGTAGGCTATAGTTTAATTAAGGCTTTTAGAGCCTAGTAGGTGATGTTTGGCATGCTAGGTAATGCATGGGTTATTTATGTTGTAGTGTTGCATGGTAGGCTTGGACCTAGATGGGAGCTTCTAGGATCTGCCTTAGTAAGGTACGGAAGTATTATTCGAGATATCCAGATTGAGTATGCATGTATTTTGTGTTTGCATGGATTATGTGATTTCATGTTTTATATGCCTTTATATACAGCATGTCATGACTGTATGATGCATACATGAGCATATTGAGCTTTTATCTTAGAGGCATCCTGTAGTAGGGCGCTCACCCTACGAGTTTGTGGATGGTTGGATACATAAGTCTTGTGTCAGGTCACCTTATGGTTGAACACATGTACTAGTATCAGGTCACCATTATCCATTGGTTATATGAGCCACCTCCTGATGCGACGACGCAGCATGCTATATACCCTGGGCCCGGTTTATGAGCTTGTTTCTTGACCTGAGAGTCTTGGTACCTAGTTTACTTGCATACATGCACACATAACACCGTATACTCATACTCTCGTACTGAGCATGTTAGGCTCACTTCCGGTTATTTTCTGTTGGCTGGATGCCCTATTCCATGGGCAGTTGCAGGTAGTTCTCCCGGAGATAGGGAGGTTAGGTGGTGACCAAGGCTGGATAGCAGGGTTGACCACTAGGTTTTGTCTACCTGGTTTTTTATTATTTTAAGATTCCGCAGTTACTCTGATTAAGATTATTTTATTAATTAATTGCATGCTTAAGTTTTGATTAGTAGGTGATCACGGCGCGGGTCACTACAGTTATATACTCTCCTGAGCTATATAAACAATTAAAAGTGTAATTTCTATTGTCCTATTCAAAATCCCCTCTCCCAAGCATCGATTTCAAATAAATATAACAATTCAATCTATGACTAGTAAATTGAAAAGACAATCAATACTAGAAAAAACAATTTATCTATAAGAATTCAATCCAATAAAAATAAAAAGTCGTAGAAGTGTCTACATCAGGCTACGTCAAACTCTAGACTAAAAAAATTTAGTTCATACTAAAAAATAGATAAACACAAATCATGTTTTCAACGATAGACATCAAATGAATAATAAAAAGTTTGAATAAGAATAACAAATCCGAATATCCAATGTCTTGTCCGGTTGATCGATCTTCGTATTTGTTCTTTAAAAGATCTACAAGTTGATGCAGATTTCTCTTCCAAGTTCACATATTAAGCTCTCAAATAAATCTGTGTTGTGTTGAGGCTGCCCTCCTTCACTTGTGTGCATAAAAATCTCCTTTTATATATGCCTTCAATCCAATACATAAAAGCCCAAGAAGATCCAAAAGTTTCCTTCCCAAAAAACTCAAAATTCTATATTTCGCGACGGCGTGGGCGCGCATAGGGACTGGCTTGGACGTGCATTCCTCTCAAATTTTCTTCATCAGCTTTCCCACCACAGTGTGGGCAGCCCTATGATCTTGCGCGGGCGCGCATAGGCTTCAAACCTGCTCTTGTTTTTCTTCCTTCTTACAGTCCGTTCACGCTTATATCATGTCCTTCATGGTCTTTCTACTCCAACTCAGTACAAAATCATTATTTTCATATTTTATTCTCATTTTTTCACCAACTTGTAAACATTCCTACATGCACACAAACAACAACTAAAATGCATAAATCCGCTCGAAACACAGCAAAGTTCAATTAAAATCATCGATAAATTAAGTGCATAAAATGCACTTATCAAATTATCCCAAACTTAATTGTTTGCTAGTCCCGAGCAAAACTAAATCATCATAAAACTCCAAAAACTCATACTTACCATATCAAAAAACAAACATCAACAAGAATAATCAAGAAATACTATGGAGCAATGGCCACAAAAATGATTTTAAAAATTTAAATACAATCTCATCCAACCTACTAACACTAAAAATGTAATCATAAAACTGGTTGACCGCATAAACTCATAATTCCCACAATTCACGTTTCAAACACCTTCATCCAAGTTCAATTCACATATTCATAGATCATGAGAACTCTTTAGGTAACAACGGTTCAAAGATATGTTAAAACTCAATCAAAAACACTCACAATGGCTTAATGCAAAGAAAAATGTGTGTGCGTGTTTTGATAAAAATTTCCTACTCAAAGAAATTGTTTTTCGACTGTCTATAGGCTAAATTCTCGCAACCTTCCTCCACTAGTATATTGGGCAACTGTGACTCGGTCAATCGGACTTAATAAGCTTATAATGTAAAGTCTGTTTTATGGCTACAAATGAAGGATAACAATTCAAAAGGAGGGAGTAAGTTAAAATCAATTTTTATTTTCCAACTCCTTTTCATTTTCAATCTCATTCCACTTCGTCAACTCATTGATTTCACAACTCTTATCTTATTTTTATTTCTTTTCATTCACTTAATTCACTTGTTTTTTTTTTCTTTTCAGCCTTTTTTTTCAATTTTTTTTCCAACACACTATTCCACACTTAAGTATCACATTGGGAGCATATAAAATTTTTACATTCAAACTTACTCCCTTTAAGGTAGGAAATAGTGTTTAAGCTATTCATTTGGTAGTGAATGTAGGACCTTGAAAAGATGTCGAATGGGGTTCTACCATACGCTTTCACCTATGCCATTCGTTTTCAATAAAACTCAAACAAGGTAACTAGGGATAAATTATATCAATGGGTAGCTTGAAAGGCTCAAACAATTCATAGAAAAATTGCCTAAATAATTCCTAAATCACAGTATAACCGTATCTTGCCTCGAAGGATGTCCGAACTAGTGCTAGACAAATCTCAATCCACAATCAAATCATATGAATCAGTGCAAGAACGACTCATCAAACAATAATTCCAACAAATTTTCAGAAAATGTACCATGTACTCATACAATTTCGTGTAAGCTCAACAGGGCAACTAGGGATAAACCTTACTCAATGAAAATATGCCCAAACAACAAACGATGCTTCAATCGTATCCATGTTTGCACGTTTTTAGCGCAGAATCAAGTGAAAATCACAGAATATATAGGCAATTATTCATTCAATTAGCTTCCCTAGTCTTGAAATGTTCAGAGAGGTAGATAATCATGGACATCAGTTAAAGGAAAAAAAATTCATCATTGGCCACGCTTTTTCATTTATTTCTTGAATCAAATAACTACTCAGCTCAACCTAAACACAAAAAATAACAAACTCAAACTATACACAACAAACTCGAAACAAAAAATTCAACAATAAATCACTAAACCATCAATTCTCAACAAAAACAACTCAAAACATGAAAAACAAACAAACAACTCACGACATCTCGACCACTTATCAACTAAATCATTTCCAAAAAATGCTTCACCACCCCCCCCCCTCACAAAACTTAGGTACAATCATTGTCCCTAATGATTGAAAATAATAAAAAGAACAAGAGACATGTACCTCAGGTTACAACCGTCAGTGGTCGCCGCCATCCTCCTCGTCAGAGTCATGGAGAAGCTTAGGTGTACCAAAATGAGGAGGCCACTATGGATGGGGATGAAATGGGAGGGAGGAACTCGCAACATTCGGAAATTTGTGAGCCAACGCCACGGTGAAATCCATCATAAAGTTCATGAACACCCCAGACATCTGCTAAAATGTCTGCAGCGCTTGCGTTTGCTGGCGCACCTCCTCCTCCAGATAGGTAACATGCACGATTGAATATAGTACGAGGAGCAGCAAGACGTGGTGGGGAGACTTGCCAGGCAGCCGATCATTCATTGAATTCTTGTCGTGCTGTTCGTTCACGTTGTTCATATTCCGGGACTATTCGGAACAGAGTCGAACAGCTAATAGCGGCCCGAGTCTTCAACAATTCCATATTATCGCTCCTTTGGACTCCAGCCTTTGCGCACAGGTCAGTAATAAGAGCAGGTAAGGCGATACCACCGCTCGTATGGCCAGCTACCACATTATAAATCGTCTCCTGTCGAATTTGGCCCAAATCTATCGTCTTTCCAACAATAATGCAATATACCATAATAGCCCTTTCTCTTGTAACCTCGTGATCGTGATCTATGGGCTTCAACCGGGCACAAACAAAAGAGTACCACTACTTTTCATCGGGTACCAAATCAGTTTTATTCAGCGGCCCAAATGCCACTCATCCCCAACAATGCATAATCGTCTCTGGATCGCATCATAGTCAAATTCTTAGGATTTGTACTCCACATATTCATCATGCATCAGAGGAGGAAATTCAAATAAAGTGTTGATAGTATGGAAATCAAATGCAACCATATTCCCCCGCACCAAAACTCTCAATTGTGCATGCTTCACTTTCAAATTCGCATAAAATTCCCTCACCAGGGAAACCACAGCATCCTTGGGAGGCTTTGCAAATTTCTCCCAATGCCTAGGCAGCACCACACAACCTACCGCACACAAGGAAAGGCCCGGATTGAAACCAAACTGTAGCGACCCTGCCCGGATCCGCTACCTAATCAGAGTTAAGAGCATAATTAAACATGCATTAAATAAATTGCTGCGGAAGAATTAAATAAAAATAGACCGGCAGAATACAACCGGTTAAACCAATTCGATTTATACAACCAAATCAAATAAATAGCCTAAAGGCAAAACCTACAGCCAATCCTGCTGTCTTCACTGGTCACTGGCTACTCCAAGATCTTGGTGCTCAATCCTGCACCTACACCTGCCCCGTCGAATGGGGTGTCCAAATACACAGAAAAGACTGGACGTGAGCTCTAAGCTCAATACGAAAGCAATGGGTAAAACATACAAATATGATGCATGCAAATGATAGGGTATCCCTATCTTGAATAACTGTATATAACTGCTCAGTAAAGGCGCCTAGGACATGAGTGGTACAACCTGGGGAGCAAACCCTGTCGACACTGCTCATTCCTATAGGATGTGGACTGTGTCCCCAGATGCTAATCACTCATGACCCATCAGTCACTGAGCACTAGACATCAACCATCCAGACAGGGCTGAGCGGCCCTCCATGGCTCATCTCACAAGATGGACAGGCACAATATGATATGCACATGCTGCATAATAATATGACACACAAATGCAACATATAAGCATGCAAAACCCGCTGGCAATCTCAGTCTGTACTTACGTACCTTACTACAGGCAGTTGAAAGAGTGGGTGCCCGGGGAGCCAACTTGTGGCTAAGGGCTTTGATGACTCTTTGTATAAACAATCTTTTGTTTAATATAATTTACACTTTTATTAATGGAAATGACTTTATCTTTCTTCATATTGTTATATTGTGATATACTATTGTTGTTTTGATAAAGACCTTGAATATACTATAGTGTATGTAAGATGTGGTAGTACATGGGGATGACTATCATGAAACACATCTTATAGTCACTGTATATTCTAAACAGTTCTTAGTCGATTGAGCCGTCCGATAATAAGGATAAGGATCGCTCGAGTTTGAGACTAGCATTTGCGATGCAGAGTACCACGTTTTATTGGTAAGGAACATAGAGATGTTCGAAGCATGCAAATGGATATTCATACGATGAATGATCGAACTACCCTATCCGGACTTTCCAAGTGGTTATCACTTATCGAGTGGATAAAGTTCGCGGTTTTGGTTGTACACCATTAGTCCTTACTACTTAAAACATCATTGAGACTCTATATGCTAGTACTGTGCTTTGACTCGTTTACCGACTCTATTGGGGTCATCAGGTGTCGGGATTGGGTACATTTACGACACATATAGGAGTCGATGCTTTGTTGTCAAGGATTCACCACATACTTGCGAGTGTGGATATCCTATGCAATCTGAGGAGATATTAGTGTGACGAATCTCTGGCCAGAGTACATGATGTGTTTTAAGAAATGGTTTCTTAGTAGCACATGCGATGTCACTATTTGATCTTCAAGATGTATTGCATAGTTATCGAATCTAGAACGACTCTCGATTTACCAATGGTTGTTGATTCGATCGGGATATATGGATGAAGGGACCGTACTGTACGCTAACCAAAATCTATTGGTTCTTGCAGGCACTATCAGTGATACCTAGGGAATCATGGGGCGATGTTGCTAGGCGCTCTTACCATGATTCGATGGGCAAGTCGGAAATTGTTGTTCCGAGTCACAAGGAGTTGTGAGCCCACGGCTAGCTGTATCCCTGAACCATTGAGGGTCACACAGAGTAATAGATTTTTAATCCCCGTTGAGATAGTTAAATTTAAAGAGTTAAATTTAATGAACAAAGAAGTGGGACTTCTTATTTAAGAGTAGAGGAGTAAGATTTCCTAAAATGACATAGGGATGGGCATTTTTGGAAATCACTGAATTCGGATTCAAAAAATTTATCTTGACTTTAAAAGATGCAGAAATGGTTTCTGTGCACATTGGTGAAATTGGTTTATCAATCTGAGTCACGATGAATTTTATATTAATTTCTGAACGTGCGGGCTTTGCTTGTCAGGATTGAACTTATGACTAATGGGCCCTAAGCTGTTAGCAGCCCACATTATAAATAAGTTATTGCAGTACAGAAATTACACAACAGAGGTCACAAAATATTTTGAAAACCCTAGCTGTTTTTACACAGTGTCCGCAGCCCCCTCCCTCTCTCTGTCGAAAATTCCAGCCTGTGAATTTTGAATTTACAGTCTGGTTTAACGGATCAAATTCGTTAATTCTCTTCGTAGAAACTTCTGATAGATTTTCTAGTGCAATCTATCAGAGGGATTAAATCTCTGTTCGTGGACCTGATTGAAGAACAGTTCGTCCATCAGTTCCAGGGATATACAACAAGAGCAGAGTAATCTGTTGGTGTCCATAATCTCGATTCGAGATTGGAGGTAAAAATTTATAATTGTTATTTAATTTTTACACACACAATTTAATCGTAAAGTTTTGATACCCATTATGGAATCGTTCCATATAAAATTTTTAAACTTCCGCTGCACCGGGTATCAATTCTGATTGATCTGATCGTCGTTATACAACAGTGGTATCAGAGCCAGGTTGCTCAGATCAAGCGATTAAATTAATCGATTGTACAAAAATTTTTAAGCCTCGGTTTTTGAAACAAAATATATATTTTTTTTTTAAATAAAAATTTTTCGGGCAAAAACATGGGCAGCGAGGGTCGCTGCCCTTTGGGGCGCGGGCAGCCCGGGAGCGTCCCGGGCGGCCCGCAAAAATTAATTTTTATTTTTTAAAATTAAAATTTTAATATGTTAAAATTCTATTTTTGGTCCGATCGAAAATTGTTTTTGATTGGTCCACGAGGCGTCGGATCAAATTGTTCGAGTCCGAAAATTTTAAAATTGATTTTTGGATAAATTTGAATTTTTTGAAAATTTATAGATTTTATCCGTTAAATCAGATTTTATGAAATTAATTATTTTTGGTACAATTGATGATAAGATATGATCTTATGGAAATATTGAGTAAAATATGATTTTATGTATAAAATTGGATTTTATATGTAAAATATGATTTTATTTGATAAAAAGATAAAATATGATTTTGTATGTAAAATAAGATTTTATATATGGAATATGATTTTATCCTTTTAATTTAAATTGCCATTGCATGTTATCCAATAAATTAATTTTGAATTAAATATTATTGGATAAGGATGATCGATTGCCATGACCAATTTTGTAGGTGTATGTTAGAAATTTACATTTGTTTTTATTGTTGTTGGATTTATTAATGGGCCTAGTTTATGGCCCAATATGAATTGTCATATGTAATAAAAGTGGGCCTGGTTTATGGCCCGTTCCCACCCCTTGAAATGTATCCCCAACTTGTCATGGTTATTTATTGTAAATACATTAGACTTAGTGGGAGATGAAGATTTGAAGATGGAGGTGGGCCCAGCAGACAATAAAGACTGAAGAAATGTAAATTGGAAGCTCAATGTAATAGGATTGCATTGCATACCTGCATATGACCTAGGATTGGACTTAGACTCGTGATTGGCAACCACGGGTCGATTAGAAATGGAATCGATCATCCTATATAATATATGATATTATAGTTGTATGCATGTTTTAGACAAAATTGTATGAATCCCGCAAGCATACAAATTTTAAAATGATGAGACAAATTTTCAAAATTAAAATCCCTCATTTTAAATATGATTTAAAATTGATATCAAGATAAATAAAGGAAATTTAAATATTGTTTAAATGTTCCTACCTTCCATCAACGATCAATGTATGAGATGCTACCCGCGGATACGGTCCGGCTCATATTATTGAGGGGGGCCCGTTCGTCGGAAAGCTGTACATTGGATCGACAAATGTTGTAAGTTGGGTGGAACTCCCATGGGATCGGCTCATATTATTGGGGGATCCACATGGCGACCTTCCATCACAACTTAATATTGATGGGTCATCTTGACATGTCACAATAAACGGCGTCATATTATTGGGCCCTTATTGGACATGAGGTAAAAACGTGGAGGTTGCTTTGGAAGCAATTGGGCTCTACCTTTTGAAAATTATGGTTGGCTGATATTATTCGGGACCATAGTTTGTCAATTGGACTCCATGTTCCCACTAAGGAAAACAGTTTCCCGTTTTCACTAGAGGGTAGTGAAACCGTTAAAATAGTGGGAGTGAGATTCATAAAATAAATTTCGCCTATTTTATGTCTTAGTAAATTAATTAAACAATCACTGATAATTGTCTGTTTCTTTTCAGTATTTCATAAAGATGAATTCGCGTAATCCACTTTTCTCTATCCTCGAACAAAATAAACTGACTGGCGCAAACTATACGGAATGGTTTCGTAAGTTGAAGATTGTCTTGACTTCGGAGAAGATGCTCTACGTGTTAGAAAAATCTCCTCCGAAGGAAGCACCAGCTGATGTAAGTCCGGAAGAGTTGGCCAAACTTGATACATGGTGGGACCATGATATCAAGGCCAAATGCTATATGCAAGCCTCGATGTCTGATGAACTCCAGAGGCGATTTGAGGACACCGTGAATGCTGCTGACATTCACGTACAACTCAAGGAACTTTTTGGGGCTCAATCGAGAGCTGAAAGGTTCGCTACTGTAAAAGAGCTAATGACGTGTCGCATGCGTGAAGGGACTTCGGTCCATGATCATGGGGTACGAGCGATTTGGCTCATACAGAAGTTGGTAACGCTTGATTTGGTGTTGGAGCATGAACTCAACGTGGACTTATTACTTCTCTCTCTTCCTTCTTCGTTTGACGGATTTGTGGTAAATTTCAATATGAACAAGATAGAGGCCTCCCTTGAAGAGATGGTCAATATGCTTGTAACATATGAAGCCACTTTAAAGAAGGATAAACCGGCTTTCTTGGTGGGCTCCTCTTTTCTGCTAAGAAGGGGCCAAGTACAAAGGGTAAGAAACGTTCTGCTCCACCCAAGAAAACCGAACCCGAGAAGAAGTACAAGACAAAGGCTTCAAACATGGAAAAGTCCAAGGATGTTTGCCATTACTGCAAGAAACCCGATCATTGGAAACGTAACTGCAAGGAATATCTAGAGCAGTTGCGAACTGCGAAGGGTATGTTCTATATTGAAATAAATGTTTCACTTAACACTACTTCTTGGGTATTGGATACCGGATGTGGCTCTCACATTTGCAATGATTTGCAGGTGATGACAAGAAGTCGCAAGCTTAGAATGGGTGAGACCCAGCTGAGGCTCGAAAATGGTTCCAGAGTTGAAGCTAAAGCTGTGGGAGATGTTTATTTAATTTTGCAGAACGATTTTAAGTTACTTTTGAGAGATGTTTTATTTGTTCCAGATTTGATTAAAAACATTATTTCTGTTTCTATGCTTGATAGAGATGGTTATTCTTGAAATTTTGTGAATGGGATTTGCAATATTTACAAGAATGAATGTTTGATTGGAAATGGACAACTTGAAAATGATCTATATAACTTAAAATTAAAAGACGTTCCAATAAATTATGTTGATAAACCGGTAACAACAAACAAAAGGAAAATCGATAGTCAAAACCTGGCAAACCTTTGGCACGCTAGGCTAGGTCATATTTCCTCAAAGAGGATGAACAAGCTAGTGGGAGAGGGCATGTTTGATATGTCTGATATTAACTCTCTACCTACTTGTGAGTCCTGCCTTAAAGGAAAAATGACTAAATCTCCTTTTAAGGGGAAACCTGAGCGTAGTCAAAATCTGTTGGATTTGATCCATACAGATGTTTGTGGTCCATTTAGAATTGGTACTAAATTTGGCCACACCTACTTCATTACTTTTACTGATGATTATTCAAGGTATGGGTATTTATATTTAATGAAATATAAGTCTGAAGCATTTGAAAAGTTCAAAGAATTCAAGGCTGAAGTAGAAAACAAGCTAGGTAAAAGTATTAAAGCACTTCGATCGGATCGAGGTGGAGAATACTTAAGTACCAAGTTTTTGGACTATCTGAAAGAGAATGGGATTCTCTCTCAGTGGACTCCTCTTATGACACCTCAGCTGAATGGTGTATTGGAGTGTCGTAATCGAACTTTGTTGGACATGGTTCGTTCCATGATGAGCTTCACTGAGCTTCCACCTTCTTTTTGGGGCTACGCGTTTGAAACGGCGGTATTGTTGTTGAACAACGTCCACACCAAAGCAGTGGACAAAACACCATACGAGTTATGGAATGGCAAAGCTCCTAAGTATTCGTACTTGAGGATTTGGGTATGTCCTGCTTACGTGAAGCAGACAGTAGGAGATAAGTTGGATAATCGATCCACCTTATGTTATTTTGTAGGGTATCCGAAGAATTCAATCGGATATTATTTCTATCATCCTGCTGAAACAAAGGTGTTTGTTTCAAGGAATGCCACCTTCTTGGAGAAGGAGTTCTTATTGGATAAGAAAGGCGAGATGATGGAACTCGAAGAAATTCGAGAAGAACCCGAAATACAAAATAATGATCCTACACCTCAGGAACCATTGATGGACACGCCTATACCTAGAAGTTCTGAGAGGACTTCTAGACCTCCTATTCGATATGGTATTCTTCTTGAAGGGGATCAAGATGAACCCGACGTTGGATGTGATCCAAGAAACTTCAAGGAAGCAATTTCTGATGCGGATTCAAATTTATGGCTTGAAGCTATGCAGTCGGAAATAGATTCGATGCATACAAACCAAGTTTGGTCTTTAGTAGATCCTCCCGATGGAATTGTTCCAATAGGGTGTAAATGGATCTACAAGAGAAAGCTTGGGCCTGATGGTAAGGTATTGACCTACAAGGCACGATTGGTGGCGAAAGGTTATACTCAAAGACAAGGAGTTGACTATGATGAAACCTTTTCACCAGTTGCAATGTTCAAGTCCATAAGAATCCTTATTGTCATAGCTGCTTGGTATGACTATGAGATATGACAAATGGATGTGAAGACTGCATTTCTTAATGGAAACATTAAGGAAGAGATCTATATGACGCAGCCTGAGGGATACACATCCATGGGAAGCGAGCATAAGGTATGCAAGCTTCAGAGATCAATCTATGGTCTAAAACAAGCATCAAGAAGTTGGAACCAGAAATTTGATGAAACAATAAAGGATTTTGGTTTCATCAAGAACCCGGAGGAACCATGCGTGTACAAGAAAGTAGTTAAGGATTCTGTGACATTCTTAGTACTTTATGTTGATGACATCCTACTCATTGGGAATGACGTAGGGATGTTGCAGTCAACAAAGATATGGTTATCAGGTAGATTCTCGATGAAGGATTTGGGTGAGGCATCCTATATTCTAGGGATACAGATCTATAGAGATAGATCTAAGAGAATGATAGGACTCACTCAAGCAACCTACATCGACACCATATTGAAACGGTTTTCAATGGATGGGTCCAAGAGAGGACATCTACCTATGTGTCATGGAGTTTCTCTATCCAAGTCTATGTGTCCCAAGACTGATGAAGAGATAGAGAAAATGACACATGTACCATATGCGTCAGCCATAGGTAGTATCATGTATGGGATGCTATCTACCAGACCGGATGTAGCATTTGCTCTTAGTGTCACGAGCATATATCAAGCTAATCCCGGTCAAATGCATTGGAAAGCCGTGAAGGACATTCTTAAGTACTTACGAAGGACTAAGAATATGTTCATGGTATATGGAGGAAGAGAACTAAAATTGGAATGCTATACCGACTCTAGCTTCCAAAGTGACGTGGATGACTCGAAGTCAACCTCTGGATTTGTGTTCATGCTCAATGGCGGTGCTGTCTCTTGAAAGAGTTCCAAGCAGGACACCACAGCGGATTCCACCACTGAGGCAGAATACATTGCAGCATCAGCTGCTGCTAAAGAGGTCGTTTAGATGAGGAATTTCGTCCAAGAGTTGGGCGACATTCCTGAAGTTGTTGGTCCAGTCCCGGTGTAATGTGACAACACGGGTGCCGTTGCTCAGGCAAAGGAACCTAGGTCTCATCAAAGATCCAAACACGTACTGAGGAAATACCACATCATCCGGGAGATCGTGGAAAGAGGAGACATCACTGTCAAAAGAGTGGCCTCTGCAGACAATATCGCTGATCCACTTACTAAGCCCTTTCCAGGACCATTATTTGACAAACATCGCGAAGCAATGGGTCTACGTAGTATGACTAGTTGGCTTTAGGGCAAGTGGAAGATTGAAAGAGTGGGTGCCCGATGAGCCAACTTGTGGCTAAGGGCTTTGATGACTCTTTGTATAAACAATCTTTTGTTTAATATAATTTACACTTTTATTAATGGCAATGACTTTATCTTTCTTCATATTGTTATATTGTGATATACTATTGTTGTTTTGATAAAGACCTTGAATATACTATAGTGTATGTAAGATGTGGTAGTACATGGGGATGACTATCATGAAACACATCTTATAGTCACTGTATATTCTAAACAGTTCCTAGTCGATTGAGCCGTCCGATAATAAGGATAAGGATCGCTCGAGTTTGAGACTAGCATTTGCGATGCAGAGTACCACGTTTCATTGGTAAGGAACATAGAGATGTTCGAAGCATACAAATGGATATTCATACGATGAATGATCGAACTACCCTATCCGAACTTTCCAAGTGGTTATCACTTATCGAGTGGATAAAGTCCGCGGTTTTGGTTGTACACCATTAGTCCTTACTACTTGAAACATCATTGAGACTCTATATGCTAGTACTGTGCTTTGACTCGTTTACCGACTCTATTGGGGTCATCAGGTGTCGGGATTGGGTACAGTTATGACACATATAGGAGTCGATGCTTTGTTGTCAAGGATTCACCACATACTTGTGAGTGTGGATATCCTATGCAATCTGAGGAGATATTAGTGTGACGAATCTCTGGCCAGAGTACATGATGTGTTTTAAGAAATGGTTTCTTAGTAGCACATGCGATGTCACTATTTGATCTTCAAGATGTATTGCATAGTTATCGAATCTAGAACGACTCTCGATTTACCAATGGTTGTTGATTCGATCGGGATATATGGATGAAGGGACCGTACTGTACGCTAACCAAAATCTATTGGTTCTTGCAGGCACTATCAGTGATACCTAGGGAATCATGGGGCGATGTTGCTAGGCGCTCTTACCATGATTCGATGGGCAAGTCGGAAATTGTTGTTCCGAGTCACAAGGAGTTGTGATCCCACGGCTAGCTGTATCCCTGAACCATTGAGGGTTACACAGAGTAATGGATTTTTAATCCCCGTTGAGATAGTTAAATTTAAAGAGTTAAATTTAATGAACAAAGAAGTGGGACTTCTTATTTAAGAGTAGAGGAGTAAGATTTTCTAAAATGACATAGGGATGGGCATTTTTGGAAATCACTGAATTCGGATTCAGAAAATTTATCTTGACTTTAAAAGATGCAGAAATGGTTTTTGTGCACATTGGTGAAATTGGTTTATCAATCTGAGTCACGATGAATTTTATATTAATTTTTGAACGTGCGGGCTTTGCTTGTCAAGCTTGAACTTATGACTAATGGGCCCTAAGCTGTTAGAAGCCCACATTATAAATAAGTTATTACAGTACAGAAATTACACAACAGAGGTCACAAAATATTTTGAAAACCCTAGCTGTTTTTACACAGTGGCCGCCGCCCCCTCCCTCTCTCTGTCGAAAATTCCAGCCTGTGAATTTTGAATTTACAGTCTGGTTTAACGGATCAAATTCGTTAATTCTCTTCGTAGAAACTTCTGATAGATTTTCTAGTGCAATCTATCAGAGGGATTAAATCTCTGTTCGTGGACCTGATTGAAGAACAGTTCGTCCATCAGTTCCAGGGATATACAACAAGAGCAGAGTAATCTGTTGGTGTCCATAATCTCGATTCGAGATTGGAGGTAAAAATTTATAATTGTTATTTAATTTTTACACACACAATTTAATCGTAAAGTTTTGATACCCATTATGGAATCGTTCCATATAAAATTTTTAAACTTCCGCTGCACCGGGTATCAATTCTGATTGATCTGATCGCCGTTCTCCAACAGCAGTTCCTAGCAGTCCCACTCTAGGTTCCAAGCCTATATCAGCTCTACAATGCAAATACCCATGCATCAATAATTAAGCTCTAAAAGCCTTAACTAAGCTATTGCATACTTCTAAATAATTTAAGAAGACCATAGCTATACCTGCGTCCGTCGTCAGCCCGCTGATGACAATGGCCTCAAAACTAGGCCACAGCTCTGCCTCGACGCCTGGATCGCTATGCCACTTCCGGATTCCCAATAGGATGCCTAAAACTCCCTAGATCTGAGTTAGAAGGCTTAGGAATCAGAGAGAAGAGAGGAAAAGGTGCACTTTGAAATGAAATATTGGCCCCCTATTTATAGACGGAGTTCGGAACGTCCGAACACGATCGGATCCTCCGATCCCATCTTTGGAGCGTCCGATCGCCCCAATATTATGTCAGCCATGATGTCACCTTGCTGACGTAAGCGATGACTGTGCCCTGGTCCCGATCGGAACGTCCGATCTTACCGACGGAGCTTCCGATCCACTTCGGAGCGTCCGATCCTGAGTTCGGATCCTCCGATCTAGTTCGGAGCCTTCTGACTTGGTTCGGAGCTTCCGAACCCTCCTGACCTTCGGGACCTTCCCGACTATTTTGAGTGTCCTGAATCCATTTCTGGACTTCGTTAACTCTTTTGGAGTTTCCCTAATCATTTTTTACTTAATTTAAACATGATTACACGATTAATATACTCATTAATCGCTAATTCTGGATACGGGTCACTACATTCTCCCCCCCTTAAAAGATTTCGTCATCGAAATCTAAGGTAATACCTCGAGAACGTACCAGAAACCCTTGCTCGAGTGTCTGATCGAAATATCCTCCGACACACTCAGACTCCCGTCGAATTCTCTGCAAGCTTCATTAATGCTGAACTGCATTAACATTTTCCCAGCTGAAAATTACTGCGCTACTGGTCGACAATCGAACTCCTCTAGCACTCGCATATCACAACATTGATACGTCTTCCAAACTGACCCCGATCTCTCTGGTCACGAAAGATACCAACACCCACATGATCGAGATTATCATCTCAAAGGAAATCTTATACTGACGAAGACCAAGTCATAGCCTGACTGGTTTACTGCATTCGTCGAATCACTAATCAATACTAACCATCTAATGGTTCCAAAAGTTCTCGGTGTTCAACACCTCTAGTCAGGAAAACACTAATCCCAACCTTGTGCTGACACAACAAAGCCCAAATTCTCCTCAAGAGAATCTAGTTGTTCAAGTCTATACTTCAACGTAACTGCTCGCAATGTTCCCTAGACGGGTTATCCTCCCCACTCTCCCTGAAACACAACCGGCTTTCCAAGGAATACTGGGAACTTAAACCATCATGTCTAGTACATTCTGCTGTCCACGTTTCTTAGTATAACCTCAACACTGTGCCCTGATGATAACTATCAATACTTGCAATTCATGATGCTACGTCATCTCCTAGCCATTGGCCTGCGAAATCACGCATACATTGCAATAGAAGTTATTACATCTCTGATGATCTTCATCATCTCGATCATAGGTTATTCACCTCATGAATTTCAATCGATAGATAACCTCCTGATAGTTATACATACTCGCAATCACTGTACGCTCATCAAGACTAAGGCAAGCTCTCACCAATATGCTCGACTGGGACTTTCCACAGTGCACAGACATATGGAAACGCTTCCTATTCCGTCTCGAAACTCGACAGTCATTGCACCTTGTATAACTCAACTCAAAGTCTCTGATAATACCATCAGCTCATACCAATCTCCCAAGGTTGAACATACTGATCCTGGAACTAAATTCCAACGGATTCTCAATAGTCAAATCGCTCCCTTGCCGAACGCATCAGTCTCAGCACTGAACGATCTAATTCGTCGATTCCCTAGTCAATGCTAGGAAACACTTGTGCTCGAATTAACTTGCCACACAATGCGTCTCTGATTGTCGTTTATTGATACAACGCAATATTCTTTGACCAACAGTCTGTATAGATGTGACTCAGTAACTCGAAAGAACAATTTCGATCCGTCACGATCCTGCGAAATCTTCGACCCCAAAGGCAACCTTGTTGGCTACTAAGTCGATCCTTAACTATCTTTGTCATTTTAGAGACATCGTTCTTCACGCTAGAAGACTAATGACACATCCTGCTAGATCTCGAGGATCAGATCCTAGCTAATGTCATAACACACGATTAGACAACGGATGTTTCCTTGCTAATATCCATTAGCATTTCCAACTACTCGTCGGATCCAACCACAATAGTGCACATAGATGCCCTCACTTAACCGAAATGTCCGGTCAACAATATTCACTATTGTTGTTCAATGGAAAACTCTCACAATCAAACAACTGATGTCCATACAAGTACACATTCCTCGTTGGATCTCAACCCAACGGTATACTAAGACATCATCACAAAAGCACTATCCTGGGAGTTACCAATTCCTTCGCTTGTTCCTCCTGTCAAGTTAACGTCTAACTCGACCATACAAGTCAATCATAATCTTTCGGTAGATTAGTCCCTGGCAACCTGGAGACCCTGAATCATCCGAATTGTCAAATGTTCTGAGGTGGTATCCATTACTCATCCCATAATCACTACTCGAAAAAATACTATCCCAAGTATTTCTTACTTGCTACATCCTGATCAACCCTAATTGGCTCAACCAATCGAATTCGTCGATCTACTTAAGCTCGCGCTTATCAGATCAAACCACCACTGATCATCCAACCTACATGGCTCAGTCAATAACCATGACTTAGCTGTCACAAGGAACCATTTCCAAACGGTGTCAGATCACGGTACATAAGTAGTTTACTTGGCACAAGTCCTGCGCCTTTTCAGCACTACTAACCGCTGCTTCGTATTCTGAACTTAATCATCTCAACTCTGACAGAGTTATCCAATAACCACTAGTAGTCACTAGCACAAATCCCGTGCCACCTTAGCACTACCAATCGTTGTCTTGTTCACCCAAGGCAAACATCAAGATAAACTAAGCCCATTTCCATCCCATGGAAAATCCTACGCTCAATCTCTGAAAATATCAGACAGTACTTAGCGCAACCATTGGACTCACTATCCTTACCTCGATCATTCAGAATGAATACCACGGCTCGTCAAGTCCAAGA
Organism: Henckelia pumila; assembly: GCF_033568475.1. NCBI lineage: Eukaryota > Viridiplantae > Streptophyta > Magnoliopsida > Lamiales > Gesneriaceae > Henckelia > Henckelia pumila. The sequence goes on along the minus strand of NC_133122.1, from coordinate 77,853,167 downwards.
AGAATAACTAAAGAATCCAAAAGATTTCCACAATCTTCGAACACTCTCCTGATCATATCCCTTGTTAAGATTGTGCAACAGTTCAAGACTAAGGTAGCTTACCTCAATAACCCACCTGGACAATCACCAAGGTTTTACGGGTATAGGCCATGCTTCCCTCATATCTCAAATAGCCCTGTACAATCCTTAGCGTCTGACATGATCTATCATAGATGAATTCAATCATCAAGGAGTAGTCCTCGTATTCGAGTCTAAGTATCGTAACAACATCCCATCCAATATCTTGGATAATTCCTATCACAAGGAAATTCTAACCACAACTCTGATGACAACCCCTAGTCATCGCTGGTAGAAATCCGTCCACCTACTAGATCCACACGTCTAGCAGTAACTCAAAAGTTAATACCTATTTGCTCAGAGTACACGCTTGTCAAGAAAATCCCTCCACGACTGGTTCCCACAGCAGAACATTCAAACTATATCTCTGGCACACCAGACGACATCGAACCATCGATATCAAACCTGATATCTAATCCTAAGGTCATACTTTGTCGTGACTGCCACCAAATCCCTAGACTGAACAGCCTTCCCACCTCCAATCCTGAAGCACAAGGCTCCCTGATAATCTCTGAAGTACAAGGACTCCCAGAGTAACACTGGCATAGGGTCGCGCCCCATCACGTCTAGTCATGGTCATAGTCCACAACTCTCGGCATATACTGGACCTGGTATCCCTGATGAAAACCTATCATCACAAGCCTCAACCTAACAAAGGTCAGACATCCTGTTCTAAGGAAACAACCTAGAACAAAGCCCAAATGTTCTAAACCGAACAATACCCTTAATGACTCTAGATGAGTCCACTCATCGCTGGCACTAATATAGTCCACTGACTAACTAGGTCAATCCTAGGAAAATGCCTAGACTAACCGCAAGTCAAACAGTCACAGTCGGCCCACTCAAATCCCATGAGCTGCAATAGTTGAACGCTAATCAACTAAAACAATGACAATCCTAGCAAGATCACTTGCAATCATTCACGAATTGCTGGATAGGTAAAACATGTATCATTGTTTCCATTTATGTACAATTTCTCAATTACAATCCCATGTAATACATACAGTATTCAAAATACAATGAAATGTACAATCGAACTCGAAATGATACAACCAAAGTATGATGATTCATTACAACTGAAATATTGTTTACAACTACAACGATACAGTATTAAAATCATCGTACTAGTCTTCGTTTCTTGAGCATGAAGCTTCTAATCGACATACGCATCGATACAAGCATACTCCCGACCAAGTCTCTCTACATGTCCTCCTACGAAGAACTCCGGAGAAATGGCTCGTGATAGCTAACTAGCTATGCTCTGCGTCAGTGCATGTCAGTCAACCCCTCCTGCTCACGATCTACCATCAGCGTTCTTCTTGTATTCATATCATGCTTCTGAACATGAAGTTTCCCGTGTGCCTACCGAACGTATCGATATTAGCATACCGACAAAACCATGTTTTGCATAAGGTTAAAGACCTCACTCTCGAAACCTATCATGCTTTAGGCACTCGAGGCATTCTCTGGTGAAGGTCTATCTGACAATCTCTCCAACTACTAGTGGAGAATCTTCAGAGTAGTGTCATCATGGTATGGACGATACAGATGCAAGCATCAAGTGCGTCCCATCCAATGCTCTGCCACTGCCTCTGGCATCCGATACTCGATCCAAATCTAGGATCCACATGAGTAGAAATCTTGAAAACTCGGACACGATACATCACTCCTGTCCGCACTTGCTGGAATCCCATAAGCCAAATCTTCAGAAATCCTGCCGATGATGATAATCTCTGGGTAAACTAATTGCCGCATCATTACCTCTTCCATGGTCTCATCCATCCTATAAGGATAACCCAAATTCTTATTACTATATCCCAAGTCTCTTGCATGCATATGCTCTGATACCAATAAATGTAGCGACCCTGCCCGGATCCGCTACCTAATCAGAGTTAAGAGCATAATTAAACATGCATAAAATAAATCTCTGCGGAAGAATTAAATAAAAACAGACCGGCAGAATACAACCGGTTAAACCAATTCGATTTATACAACCAAATCGAATAAATAGCCTAAAGGCAAAACCTACACCCAATCCTGCTGTCTTCACTGGTCACTGGCTACTCCAAGCTCCTGGTGCTCAATCCTGCACCTACACCTGCCCCGTCGAATGGGGTGTCCAAATACACAGAAAATACTGGACGTGAGCTCTAAGCTCAATACGAAAGCACTGGGTAAAACATACAAATATGATGCATGCAAATCATAGGGTATCCATATCTGGGATAACTGTATATAACTGCTCAGTAAAGGCGCCTAGGAAATGAGTGGTACAACCCGGGGAGCAAACCCTATCGACACTGCTCATTCCAATAGGACGTGGACTGTGTCCCCAGATGCTAATCACTCATGACCCGTTAGTCACTGAGCACTAGACATCAATCGTCCAGACAGGGCTGAGCGGCCCTACATGGCTCATCTCACAAGATGGACAGGCACAATATGATATGCATATGCTGCATAATAATATGACACACAAATGCAACATATAAGCATGCAAAACGCGCTGGCAATCTCAGTCTGTACTTACGTACCTTACTACAGGCAGTTTCTAGCAGTCCCACTCTAGGTTCCAAGCCTATATCAGCTCTACAATGCAAATACCCATGCATCAATAATTAAGCTCTAAAAGTCTTAACTAAGCTATTGCATACTCCTAAATAATTTAAGGAGACCATAGCTATACCTGCGTCCGTCGTCAGCCCGCTGATGACAATTGCCTCAAAACTAGGCCACAGCTTCGCCTCGACGCCTGGGTCGCTATGCCACTTCCGGATTCCCAATAGGATGCCTAGAACTCCCTAGATCTGAGTTAAAAGGCTTAGGAATCAGAGTGAAGAGAGGAAAAGGTGCACTTTGAAATGAAATCTTGGCCCCCTATTTATAGACGGAGTTCGGAGCCTCCGAACCCGGTTCGGAACGTCCGAACACGACCGGATCCTCCAATCCCATCTTCGGAGCGTACGATCGCCCCAATATTACGTCAGCCATGACGTCACCTTGCTGACGTAAGCAATGACGTGTGCCCTGGTCCCAATCGGAACGTCCGATCTTACCGACGGAGCTTCCGATCCACTTCGGAGCATCCGATCCTGAGTGTGGATCCTCCGATCCAGTTCGGAGCCTTCTGACTTGGTTCGGAGCTTCCGAACCCTCCTGACCTTTGGGACCTTCCCGGCTATTTTGAGTGTCCTGAATCCATTTTTGGACTCCGTTAACTCTTTTGGAGTTTCCCTAATCATGTTTTACTTAATTTAAACATGATTACACGATTAATATACTCATTAATCGCTAATGCTGGAAACGGGTCACTACACAAACGACGTATCAAATCCCATTTCTGGCAATATACTCTTTGTAAATAACGTTTGATAGTTTGCAGCCGCTGCCGCATCCCAAAATCGATGGTTTTCATAGGAAGAAGAATAAGATGATTCTCCTTTCTTTTGCTTTTTCTTTGGAGCCATTGATCAAACACCATGGAAGCAACCACAACAAGAGAGATGCTTTGCACTATAATTGTAGTCGCCCGTACCCTAATTGAGTAATTAAAGGATTAATGCTAATTAAATAAATTGGGTATCAGACAGATCGGAAGCTCCGAAGGCACGATCGGAAGCTCCGATCAGGATCGGAAGCTCCGATGAGCGATCGGAGGCACCGATGATATTACGTCATCCATGACGTGTGGAGTATCCATGACGAAGGTAAAGATTTTGCTTCCTATAAATATTTAGAAGTAAGCAATAGCTTAGTTAAGGCTTTTAGAGCACTATAATGATAGTAGTATCATTTGGCAGTGTAGAGCAGACTATAGGCGTGGACCTAGAGTTGGTAGAGCTTGCACTGATTTGAGGTACGAAAGTACTGTTCGAGATATCCTGACTGAGTATGCATGTATTATGTGACTGCATGGTTTATATGTCATTGATTTATGCTGCATTCATTTGCATACTGAGCTATCTCCTTCGAGATGTATGTTAGTAGGGTTTTTCCCTATACTTTTAGTGGTTGGACTTCCATCGATTTGGGTCCGGCATATCTACTGGTATTATGGTATGGGAGCCACCTCCTGAAGCAACGGCACAGCGTGCTACATACCAGGACCCGGTCTGTCTCTGTTATCTGATCCTTGACCTCGAGTTTATAGGGAGTTCACTTTGCATGCATGTATACTCATACTCTCGTGCTGAGCGTTTTATGCTCATGTCTCGTAATCTTTGTTTTTGGACACCCTATTCCATGGGGCAGGTTTGCGATTGGATGAGGCGGGTGGATCCAAGAGGGGCAAGGCAGTTGTTGGCCAACTGGAGCTTGGCCTAGGTTTTATTCTGTTGTTATTAGATTGATACAGTTGTTCGATCTGGTTGTATAATATTTGGGTATTTACAGATTCCTTTACTTGGGATTGTATACTGTTTATGGTTTCCGAAGTTTTATTCTGATATCCGTTTAATTAAGTTAATTGCATGCCTAAGTTCTGTTTAGTAGGTGATCCAGGTAAGGTTCACTACATTTATGGTATCATAGCATGCAAAGTATTCTTGGGATTTAGATTCTATATTAATTTTGTAGATGGCAGATCGTGACGACCAGAGTTCTCATGGTAGTATTGGTGGGTGTTGGGGTGATGCCGACCGGGAGCCTCTTCGGGAACGCTGCCATCGTCATCAAGATGAGGACTGTTTCAGTATACGTCGATTCTTGCAAACAGGGCCTAAGCCCTTGGTTGGAGGTGAGTCTCCGGAGGATGCGGAGAACTGGTTAGACCGCATGGAGATGACATTTTAGACTTTCCAATGCACCAAGGAGCAGAAGATGGAGACCCTTGGTTAACTTCTGGATGGACGTGCGCGCAAGTGGTGGAGGTTTACTTCTGCACCTTTTGTTGCGGTGAGGGGAGTGGCCACCTGGGCCGAGTTCCGCACAGCTATTCAGAAGCTGTATTTTGATGAAAGGAGCGAGCCAAGGGACTGTTGGATTTGATCCATACAGATGTGTGTGGTCCACTTAGCATCACCACTAAGCACGGACATTCTTACTTTATTACCTTTACCGATGACTTCTCTAGGTATGAGTATGTGTATTTGATGAAATACAAATCTGAAGCTTTTGAAAAGTTCAAAGAATTCAAAAATGAAGTAGAAAAACAATTGGAACGAAGCATCAAGACACTTCGATCGGATCGAGGTGGTGAGTACTTGAGTACTGAATTCCAAGAGTATCTTAGGGAGAATGGGATTCTCTCACAGTGGACTCCTCCTGGTACACCTCAGTTGAATGGTGTTTCAGAACGTCGTAATCGAACTTTGATGGACATGGTTCGGTCTATGATGGGGTTCACGGAGTTGCCACCATCCTTTTGGGGATATGCACTTGAGACAGTGGCACTGTTGTTGAACAATGTCCATTCAAAGGCAGTTGATAAGACACCATATGAGATATGGATGGGAAAATCTCCAAAGTATTCTTATCTAAGAATATGGGGATGCCCTGCTTATGTGAAGCAGATAGTGGGAGATAAATTGGATGCTCGATCCATTTTATGCTACTTCGTGGGATATCCAAGAAATTCGGTTGGATATTATTTCTATCATCCCAAAGAAACAAAGGTGTTTGTTTCTAGGAATGCAACCTTCTTGGAGAAGGAATTTCTATTGGATAGAAAATGGGAGATGATAGAACTCGAAGAAGTTCGAGAAACACACACGATTGTGGAACCCACACCCAAACAGCCAAGAGAGGAAATACAAGCTCCTAGAAGATCCGAGAGGATCTCAAGACCACCTATGAGGTATGGTCTGCTTCTTGAAGAGGGCCAAGATGAGCCTGACCATGGATGTGATCCAAGGACTGTAGTAGCCCGAACCCTAATTGAGTAATTAAAGGATTAATGCTAATTAAATAAATTAGGGATTGGACGGATCGGAAGCTCCGAAGGGACGATCGGAAGCTCCGATCGGGATCGGAGGCACCGATGATATTACGTCATCCATGACGTGTGGCTGGATCGGAAGCTCCGATCAGGACCGGAGGCTCTGATCACCCCTATCTGGAGTCAACAAGTGATATTTTGACACGTGGCAGATCAGGATCTTCGGAAGCTCCGATGGCAGGATCGGACGTTCCGATCCAGGTTCGGACGTTCCGATCGAGGATCGGAGGCTCCGATCATTGTCTATAAATAGAAGGCCGAGACTTCATTTCTCCTTGCCAATTCCGGATTTCCTCTCTATTTCTAGTCATATTCGAGCTGTTCTAGTCTTCTTAGGCTTGGTCCGGAGGTCGGAGAGGCGTTCGATAGTCGTAGCGGAGTTGTGCCCAAGTTCTGGAGGCATCGACATCAAAGGGCTAACGACGGACGAAGGTATAGCTTTTGCTTCCTATAAATATTTAGGAGTATGCAATAGCTTAGTTAAGGCTTTTAGAGCACTGTAATGATAGTAGTATCATTTCGCTGTGTAGGCGGACTTTAGGCTTGGACTTAGAGCTGGTAGTGCCTACCTGGTATTTGAGGTACGAAAGTACTGTTCGAGATATCCTGACTGAGTATGCATGTATTATGTGACCGCATGATTTATATGCCATGATATTATGCTGCATTCATTTGCATCTTGCTGTATCTCCTTCGAGATGTCTGTAGTAGGGTTGTACCCTATCCTGTTAGTGGATGGACTTCCATCGATTTGGGTCCGGTGTTTCCACGGTTATCTCGGTATGGGAGCCACCTCCTGAAGCGACGGCACAGCGTGCTACATACCAGGGCCCGGTCTGTCTCTGTTATCTGATCCTTGACCTCGAGTCTATAGGGAGTTCACTTTGCATGCATGTATACTCATACTCTCGCACTGAGCGTTTTATGCTCACGTCTCGTACTCTGTATTTTCTGGACACCCTATTCCATGGGGCAGGTTTGCGATTGGACGAGGAGGGTGGATCCAGGAGGGGCTAGTCAGTGGTTGGCCAGCTGGAGCTTTGTCTAGGCTTTATTACTGTTGTTTGGGTTTATACAGCTATTCGATTTGGTTGTATAATATTGGATAATTACAGATTCCTTTACCTGGGATTGTATAATGTTATTTGTTTCCGCAGTTTTATTCTGATATCTGTTTTATTAAGTTAATTGCATGCCTAAGTTCTGTTTAGTAGGTGATCTGGGTAAGGGTCACTACATTTATGGTATCAGAGCATGCAAAAGATTTCTTGGGATTTAGTCTCATCTTGAGGTATTTTTGTAGATGTCAAATCGTGACGACCAGAGTTCTCATAGCAGTGTTGGTGGGCGTTGGGGTGATGCCGACCGGGAGCCTCGTCGAGAACGGCGTCATCGTCACCATGACGACGAGCGTTTCACTGTGCGTCGATTCTTAGCTATGGGTCCTAAGCCCTTAGTTGGAGGTGAGTCTCCGGAGGATGCGGAGAACTGGTTAGACCGCATGGAAACGACTTTTCAGACTTTTTAATGCACTGATGAGCAGAAGGTGGAGACCTTTGGCTATCTTCTGGATGGGCGTGCGCGCAGGTGGTGGAGGTTTACTTCTGCACCTTTTGTTACGGCGAGAGGAGTGGCCACCTGGGCCGAGTTCCGCACAGCTTTCCAAAAGCGGTATTTTCCTCCTGCACTCCGACAGTCGAAGGCAGGCGAGCTACTGAGTCTGCGACAGGGAACTATGTCTATCGATGAGTATCAGCAGAGGTTCTTTGATCTGCTATCCTATTGCCCCGAGATTGCTGATAGCTCAGAGATGAAGTATAATCTGTTCCTTCAGGGCCTTAACCCTGAGATCCATGACCGTGTGGCGGTTGGTGATGACATGTCCTACGAGGGTTTGGTGAGCCGTTGTCACCAGGCGGAGGACAGAATTCGGCGGAACAGGTCTTTCTCTCAGTCGAGACCTGCTAGTTCTTTGGCCCCCCGTGCCCAGTCATTCAAGAAGTCCGGGTCTACTTCTTCTTCTGGTTCGGGAGGTGTTGTCCGTTTCGGTAAGAAGGACAAGTGTGATCACTGTGGGAAGAACCATCCATCCGACAAGTGCCGCTGAGCTTCTGGAGCTTGTTTCCGTTGTGGAGAGACTGGTCATATCCGGAGGGATTGTCCACTGTCTGGGGGAGGCGGTTCTGGATCTGGTTCAGGATCTGGTTCTCAGGCTACCGTACAGCAGAGGTCGCAGGGACAGTCTGCTGGGAGTTCTCATTTGAGGCCACGAGCTTCTGGCCAGGTGTTTGCCCTGAGACATGATCAGGCTGTGGAGGAGAATGAGAAAGTCATCGCAGGTACATTTATGCTTTATGGTATACCTGCTCTTGTACTTATTGACACTGGTGCATCTCATTCCTTCATTTCTGCACGTTTTGTTAAGAGGCATAAATTACCATGCATTGTACTAGACGTAGTGATGTCTGTTTCTACCCCGACGGGCCAATCTGCTTTGGCTAAGCGTCTAGTGATGGGTTGCCCTTTAGAGTTCGAAGGGAATGTTCTGTTAGCGAATCTCATGGTCCTGGCGATGGACGACTTTGATTGCATTCTGGGAATAGATGTGCTGACTACCTATCGAGCTTCAGTGGACTGCTATCAGAGATTAGTACGCTTTCATCCGGAAGGGAGTGAGAGTTGGTTTTTCTATGGTGAGGGAGCGCGACCCCCGATGCCTTTGGTATCAGCTTTGAGAGCCTGTCGAGCTCTAGAGTCTGGCGGGGAAGGCTAGCTTATCTATGCAGTTGATTTGTCCGCTGAGAGTATTGGGATAGAGAGCATTCCTGTTGTGGATGAATTTCCAGATGTGTTTCCTGATGAGATTCCGGGTTTTCCTCCTGCTAGGGAAGTCGAGTTTGGCATAGAGTTGATGCCGGGTACTTCGCCTATTTCTAGAGCACCGTATCGTCTGGCTCCGTCAGAGATGCGTGAATTAAAGAATCAGCTACAGGATCTTTTGGACAAGGGGTACATTCGTCCTAGTGTATCTCCTTGGGGAGCTCCTGTTCTCTTCGTAAAGAAGAAGGATGGGTCGATGCGGCTGTGCATTGACTATAGGCAGCTGAATCGAGTCACTGTGAAGAACAAGTATCCGTTGCCTCGTATTGATGACTTGTTTGATCAGCTGCAGGGTACTTCTATTTACTCCAAGATTGACTTGAGATCTGGGTATCATCAGTTGAGAGTCCGTGATCAGGACGTAGCCAAGACTGCATTCCGTACTCGCTATGGGCATTACGAGTTCCTAGTGATGCCATTTGGTTTGACTAATGCGCCGGCTATATTCATGGATTTGATGAACCGTGTCTTCAGGGAGTATTTGGACAAGTTTGTCGTGGTCTTCATTGACGACATCTTGGTGTATTCGCGTAATACGGAAGAGCATGTTTCTCACTTGCGGTTGGTACTACAGACTCTTCGAGATGAGCAGTTGTACGCCAAGCTGAGCAAGTGTGAGTTCTGGATGGATAGAGTGGTCTTTCTTGGCCATATCATATCCAGGGAAGGGATTTCTGTTGATCCAAGCAAGATTGAAGCGGTACTTAATTGGTCGCGTCCGACGACGGTTGCTGAGATCCGTAGTTTTCTGGGTCTAGCAGGGTATTATCGTCGCTTCATTCTGAACTTCTCTCAGTTAGCTCGACCGTTGACGCAGCTTACCCGCAAGGGTGTGGATTTCGAGTGGTCCTCCGAGTGTGAGGAGAATTTCCGTGAGCTTCGACGGCGGTTGACTTCTGCGCCGGTGTTAGCATTACCATCAGGATCTGGAGGGTATGTTGTTTACACGGATGCTTCTCTTCAGGGGTTAGGTTGTGTCCTGACTCAGAATGGGCATGTGATCGCATACGCTTCTAGACAGCTGAAGCTTCACGAGGACAACTACCCAGTCCATGATTTGGAGTTAGCAGCCATTGTGTTCGCTTTGAAGATCTGGCGTCATTATCTGTATGGCGAGAAATTTGAGATCTTCACCGACCATAAGAGTCTCAAGTATTTGTTCACTCAGGCAGAATTGAACATGAGACAGAGACGTTGGATGGACTTGCTTAAGGACTATGATTGCGAGATTAAGTACCATCCGGGAGCTGCTAATCTCACCGCTGATGCTTTGAGTCGCAAGGTGCGACTATCCGCACTTCAGACTTGTTCGATGTCTAGTGCGATCAGTGACTGTTGTACTTCAGGTTATACCTTCAAGCATAAGAAAGGTATGCAGAGTATCCAGATGTTTGCGATATTATCTGAGCCAGCCTTGTACTCGCGGATCCGAGATGCTCAGATGTCTGATTCGAAGACCCAGCGTTTAGCTCGTCTAGCTAACGAGGGTAGCTCGTCTGGATTTCATTATCAGTCAGATGGCTTTCTGTGTTTGTCTGGTAGGCTTGTGATTCCACAGGATGAAGAGTTGCGAGAGGAGATTTTGTCTCAGGCACATCGCACTAAGTTGAGTATTCATCCTGGGAGCAACAAGATGTACAAGGATCTACGTACTCGTTTCTGGTGGAAGGGAATGAAACGCAGTGTTTATCAGTTTGTTTCGAGATGTTTGGTGTGTCAACAGGTCAAGGCAGAGCACCGACGACCTGGAGGATTGCTTCACAGTCTGCCTATTCCTGAATGGAAATGGGAGTTTATCACTATGGACTTTGTGACCCATTTGCCGGTATCCCCGAGGAACTGTGATGCTATCTGGGTTGTGGTGGACCGACTCACCAAGTCAGCACATTTCATTGCCTATAGCCGAGAGTACTCTGTGGATCGCATGGCACGGATGTACATTCAGGAGATCGTTCGACTTCATGGAGTGCCTGTGAGCATTGTCAGCGATCGGGACCCCAGGTTTACTTCTAGATTCTGGGGGAGTGTTCAGCGTGCGATGGGTACTACTCTCAGTTTGAGTACAGCCTATCATCCAGAGACTGATGGTCAGTCAGAGCGCACTATCCGTACGTTAGAGGATATGCTTAGAGCGTGCGTCTTGGATTTTGGTTCAGCCTGGCAGGATCATTTGCCGTTGTATGGGCGACGTTGTCGTACTCCACTCTTCTGAGAAGAAGTGGGGGAGAGACAGGCTGAGGGACCGGAGTTTATCCAGTAGGTGATAGACATTGTTGATCAAATCAAGAAACGGATTAAGACTGCACAGGATCGTCAGGCCAGTTATGCTAATATCAAGCGTAGGCCTTTGCAGTTCGAGGTCGGGGAGAAAGTGTTTCTGAGAGTGTCACCTTTCCGCAAGATTCTCAGATTTGGCCTTAAGGGCAAGTTGTCTCCCAGATTTATCGGTCCGTTTGAGATCTTGGAGAGCATTGGCGATTTGGCTTATCGACTAGCTTTGCCACCGCATCTATCCAGCATTCACGACGTGTTCCACGTATCTCTGTTGCGACGGTATGTGGCGGATGAATCTCATATTCTGCAGCGGTCTGAGGTTCAGGTAGACAAGGATTTGACTTATGTTGAGAAACCTCTTCGTATCCTGGATTATAAGGATAAGGTTTTACGGAACAAAGTCATTCCTTTGGTTTTAGTTCAGTGGCAGCGCCGAGGCACTGAGGAAGCTACTTGGGAGCTTGAGGACAGGATGCGTAAAGACCATCCTGAGTTGTTTTGATTTCATTCTTTAAGTTGTATTCAGTTGCAAACTCTGTAAACGTTTGAATTGAATAAAGAATGTTTCTGATTTCTGTATGTGCATTTGGTACTTAAGATCTGATTTCGAGGACGAAATATCTTAAGTGGGGGAGAATGTAGTAGCCCGAACCCTAATTGAGTAATTAAAGGATTAATGCTAATTAAATAAATTGGGGATTGGACGGATCGGAAGCTCCGAAGGGACGATCGGAAGCTCCGATCGGGATCGGAGGCACCGATGATATTACGTCATCCATGACGTGTGGCTGGATCGGAAGCTCCGATCAGGACCGGAGGCTCCGATCACCCCTATCTGGAGTCAACAAGTGATATTTTGACACGTGGCAGATCAGGATCTTCGGAAGCTCCGATGGCAGGATCGGACGTTCCGATCCAGGTTCGGACGTTCCGATCGAGGATCGGAGGCTCCGATCGTTGTCTATAAATAGAAGGCCGAGACTTCATTTCTCCTTGCCAATTCCGGATTTCCTCTCTATTTCTAGTCATATTCGAGCTGTTCTAGTCTTCTTAGGCTTGGTCCGGAGGTCGGAGAGGCGTTCGATAGTCGTAGCGGAGTTGTGCCCAAGTTCTGGAGGCATCGACATCAAAGGGCTAACGACGGACGAAGGTATAGCTTTTGCTTCCTATAAATATTTAGGAGTATGCAATAGCTTAGTTAAGGCTTTTAGAGCACTGTAATGATAGTAGTATCATTTCGCTGTGTAGGCGGACTTTAGGCTTGGACTTAGAGCTGGTAGTGCCTACCTGGTATTTGAGGTACGAAAGTACTGTTCGAGATATCCTGACTGAGTATGCATGTATTATGTGACCGCATGATTTATATGCCATGATATTATGCTGCATTCATTTGCATCTTGCTGTATCTCCTTCGAGATGTCTGTAGTAGGGTTGTACCCTATCCTGTTAGTGGATGGACTTCCATCGATTTGGGTCCGGTGTTTCCACGGTTATCTCGGTATGGGAGCCACCTCCTGAAGCGACGGCACAGCGTGCTACATACCAGGGCCCGGTCTGTCTCTGTTATCTGATCCTTGACCTCGAGTCTATAGGGAGTTCACTTTGCATGCATGTATACTCATACTCTCGCACTGAGCGTTTTATGCTCACGTCTCATACTCTGTATTTTCTGGACACCCTATTCCATGGGGCAGGTTTGCGATTGGACGAGGAGGGTGGATCCAGGAGGGGCTAGTCAGTGGTTGGCCAGCTGGAGCTTCGTCTAGGCTTTATTACTGTTGTTTGGGTTTATACAGCTATTCGATTTGGTTGTATAATATTGGATAATTACAGATTCCTTTACCTGGGATTGTATAATGTTATTGGTTTCCGCAGTTTTATTCTGATATCTGTTTTATTAAGTTAATTGCATGCCTAAGTTCTGTTTAGTAGGTGATCTGGGTAAGGGTCACTACAAGGACCTTCAAGGAAGCATTGTCTGATGCCGATTCATCCAAGTGGCTTGAAGCTATGGAATCTGAGATGAATTCCATGTATTCGAACCAAGTGTGGAATCTTGTGGATCCACCTGAAGGAATTGTTCCTATAGGGTGTAAATGGATTTACAAGAGGAAGCTTGGGACGGGTGGGAAGGTTCTGACCTTCAAGGCTCGATTGGTGGCAAAAGGTTATACTCAAAGGCAAGGAGTTGACTTTGAAGAAACTTTTTCTTCGCAATGTTCAAGTCCATAAGGATATTGCTTGCCATTGCCGCATGGTATGACTATGAAATATGGCAGATGGATGTGAAGACAGCTTTTCTTAATGGGGATATTAAGGAAGAAATTTACATGTCTCAACCTGAAGGGTTCACATCTATCGGAAGTGAGCATAAAGTATGCAAACTTCAGAGATCTATCTATGGTCTCAAACAGGCATCTAGGAGCTGGAACCTCAGATTTGATGGTACAATCAAAGAGTTTGGGTTTACTAAGAATCCTAAGGAACCATGTGTGTATAAGAAGGTCAGTGGGAGTGCTGTGACATTCCTGGTACTTTATGTTGATGACATTCTACTCATTGGGAATGATGTAGGAATGTTGCAATCAACTAAAGTATGGTTATCGAGTAAGTTCTCGATGAAGGACTTGGGTAAAGCATCTTTTGTATTGGGAATACAAATCTATCGGGATAGATCGAAAAGATTGCTTGGTCTCACCCAGTCCACATACATTGATACCATCGTGAAGAGGTTCTCGATGGATGAGTCTAAGAGAGGACATCTACCAATGTGTCATGGCGTGTCTCTATCCAAATCCATGTCTCCCAAGAATGATGCAGAAATAGAGACGATGACACGCATTCCATATGCATCTGCAATTGGTAGTATCATGTATGCGATGATATCTACACGTCCTGACGTGGCCTTTGCACTTAGTGTTACAAGTAGATATCAATCGAACCCTGGTCTTCCACACTGGAAAGCTGTGAAAGACATTCTCAAGTATTTGAGAAAGACTAAGAATATGTTCTTGGTTTATGGGGGTGGAGAACTAAAATTGGAAGGCTATACCGACTCTAGCTTCCAAAGCGATGTTGATGATTCGAAGTCAACTTTTGGTTTTATATTCATGCTCAATGGTGCTGCTGTTTGTTGGAAGAGTTCCAAGCAAAATAGCACTGCGGATTCAACCACTGAGGCAGAATATATTGCTGCATCCGATGCTGCAAAGGAAGCTGTTTGGATTAGGAATTTCGTCCAAGAGTTGGGCGTTATTCCTAATGGAGTTGATCCAGTCCCGGTGTACTGCGACAACACTGGTGCCGTTGCTCAGGCAAAAGAACCAAGGTCTCATCAGAAAGCCAAACATGTACTGAGAAAATACCACATCATCCGGGAAATTGTGGAACGAGGAGATGTCTTGTTAGACAGAGTCGCCTCCGCAGATAATGTTGCTGATCCACTAACTAAGCCTTTACCAGGACCATTGTTCGAAAAGCATCGCGAATCAATGGGTTTGAAGAATATGGGTAGTTGGCTCTAGTGCAAGTGGGAGATTGTTAGAGTAGGTGCCCGTCGAGCCAATGTGTTGGCCGATGGTCCTTGAGAGAACTCTTGTATGACAATCTTTATTTTACTAATATTTGACATTATTTAATATGGCACATCTTTATCTTTATACCCATGCAAGCTGCATAGATAAAGCCCTTGAATATACAAATAGTAGAAAGAATATGAGATGGTCATGTGATGACTATCATGAAACTCATATTTGGAATACTGTATATTCTAAACTGTTCCTAGTCGATTCAGCCGCCATAAAGAAGGATAAAGGCCGCTCGAGCTTGAGACTAGTATTTGCGATGTGAGTACCATGTTTCATTGGTAGGGGACATGGAGATGTCCAAGCATGCAAATAGGTGCTCTTTGTAGAGTGCACTGAACAACCCTCCCTAAAGGATTTTCCAAGTGGTTCTCACTTATCGAGTGGAGAAGTCCTAGTTTATGGTTGTACACCATTAGTCCTTATAACCCGGGACAACATGGAGACTCTATATGCTAGTTCTTCACTTTGACTTGTTTACCGACTCATCTGGGGTCATCAGGTGGCAATGTTGGGTGTTGTGACAAAACATATAGGAGTCAATACATTGTAGTCGTGGATTCATCGCTTACCTACGGGTATGGATATCCTATGTTATATCATGCATACGTAGCTTGAAATCTCTGATCAGAGTAAGTGTAATTAAGAAAGGAGTTTCTTGAATTACATTTTCGATGCAACTACGGCATGACACATAGTTATTGATTCAATGACAACTCTCGATAAACCAATGGTTGTCGAATCGGTCGGGATATATGAGTTGAAGGGACCGTACTGTACGCTAACCATAATTGATTGGTTCTTGCAGGCACTATCATTTGATACCTAGGGAGTCATGTAAGCGATGCTGCTAGACGTTTACATGACTGGTTGGGTACTATCAGACTTGAATTTTCTGACGTTCTTATTATCAATGTGTTGATTAATAAGAATGGAGCTATATAGGGTATGCTCATATAAGGGACTTGTTGATCCCGAATCATATGGAGATGTGAACCCACTGCTAGTTGTATCAGTGAACCATTGAGGGTCACACAAGTACTAGCTTTCTAGATCCCGTTGAGATTAAAATAAATTCAATGTGTTGAACAACTTATAAAGGAGTTTATAAGTAAAATAAATTAGAAGTTTGACTTCTAAATTGGAGAATGAATGGAATAAGTAACTTTTAATTTGTGAATGTGTTTCAAGATTAAAAGTTGACTTAAAATAATTAGTTTATGAAAATGGTGATTTTCTAAACTATTATTTTGAACTTAGTTAATTAATTCAAGTGTTGAATTAATTTAACACTAGTTGACATTTTAATGTACAAATAATTAAACACTATTGAGTCTTGTAGAGCTCAAATAAAATAGTGTTATATAATTTTTGTTACTAGTGTACTTGAATGAGTTCAAGTTGAATTTAATTAATTGATTAAACTTAAATGGGTTTAGGTTTAATATTTAATTAAAATAAGTTCAAAATACCATTTAAATATATATATTTATATATATATATAGGCGTGTATATATATATATATAATATATATATATGTATGTGTGTGATGGAATTTGAAGGGTTGGAAGATTGGATGCAATTTTCCATGCAAGTCATGCATTTTTCTATGCATGGTTTTAATTGTATGTAATCAATTCTTCTTCATTAATATAATATACACACATTACACAATTCATTCCATTCCAATTTTATGCTTGAAGTGGCCGAACACTCTCCATAATATTCCTCCAAGTTTTCTTTCAATTTTTGTGGAAGAAGAAAAGAAAAATCTCAATGCAAAATTCTCTAAATATTCTAGTGCATATTTAGAGCGGATTTAGATCGTCTAGTCGTGACCTAATTCGGAGGCTCGAAGTGTTGAACCCATTTTGAGCAAGGAGTGCTCTTGAAAGCTTGTAGATTGAGTCTACCCTTTTCAAGAGCCTAGTTGTTTATCAACTTGGTTGGAGCCATAAATCAATCTTTGAGATTGATAGGTAAAATTTTAAACACCCTATGGTTGTTTGAGTTTTGAATACTACACAAGTGCTCGGATCTCTTTTGTTAAAAAATTTTATATTTCCGCTGCGTTTCCGGGCACGAGTTAACCGATCCCCTTCAACTGGTGCATCTCATTCCTTCATTTCTGCACGTTTTGTTAAGAGGCATAAGTTACCATGCATTGCACTAGACGTAGTAATGTCTGTTTCTACTCCGACGGGCCAATCTGCTTTGGCTAAGCGTCTAGTGATGGGTTGCCCTTTAGAGTTCAAAGGGAACATTTCGTAAGCGAATCTCATGGTCCTGGCGATGGATGACTTTGATTGCATTCTGGGAATAGACATGCTGACTACCTATCGAGCTTCAGTGGACTGCTATCAGAGATTAGTACGCTTTCATCCGAAAGGGAGTGAGAGATGGTTTTTCTATGGAGAGGTAGCGCGACCCCCGATGCCTTTGGTATCAGCTTTGAGAGTCTGTCGAGCTCTAGAGTCTGGCGGGGAAGGCTACCTTATCTATGCAGTTGATTTGTCCGCTGAGAGCATTGGGATAGAGAGTATTCCTGTTGTAGATGAATTTCCAGATATTTTTCTTGATGAGATTCCGGGTTTTCCTCCTGTTAGGGAAGTCGAGTTTGGCATAGAGTTGATGCCGGGTACTTTGCCTATTTCTCGAGCACCGTATCATCTGGCTCCATCAGAGATGCGTGAGTTGAAGAATCAGCTACAGGATCTTTTGGACAAGGGGTACATTCGTCCTAGTGTATCTCCTTGGGGAGCTCCTGTTCTTTTTGTGAAGAAAAATGATGGGTCTATGCGGTTGTGCATTGACTATCGGCAGCTGAATCGAGTCACTGTGAAGAACAAGTATCCGTTGCCTCGTATTGATGACTTGTTTGATCATCTGCAGGGCACTTCAGTTTACTCCAAGATTGACTTGAGATCTGGGTATCATCAGTTGAGAGTCCGTGATCAGGACGTAGCCAAGACTGCATTCCGTACTCGCTATGGGCATTACGAGTTCCTAGTGATGCCATTTGGTTTGACTAATGCGCCGGCTATGTTCATGGATATGATGAACCGTGTCTTCATGGAATATTTGGACAAGTTTGTCGTGGTTTTCATTGACGACATCTTGGTGTATTCGCGTAATACGGAAGAGCATGTTTGTCACTTGCGGTTGGTACTGCAAACTCTTCGAGATGAGCAGTTGTACGCCAAGCTGAGCAAGTGTGAGTTCTGGATGGATCGAGTGGTCTTTCTTGGCCATATCATATCCAGGGAGGGGATTTCTGTTGATCCAAGAAAGATTGAAGCGGTAATTAATTGGCCGCGTCCGACGACAGTTGCTGAGATCCGTAGTTTTTTGGGTCTAGCAGGATATTATCGTCGCTTCATTCTGAACTTCTCTCAGTTAGCTCGACCTTTGACGCAGCTTACCCGCAAGGGTGTGGATTTCGAGTGGTCCTCCGAGTGTGAGGAGAACTTCTGTGAGCTTTGACGGCGGTTGACTTCTGCGCCAGTGTTGGCATTACCGTCAGGATCTGGAGGGTATGTGGTGTACACTGATGCTTCTCTTCAGGGGTTAGGTTGTGTCCTGACTCAGAATGGGCATGTGATCGCATACGCTTCTAGACAGCTAAAGCTTCATGAGGACAACTACCCAGTCCAAGATTTGGAGTTAGCAGCCATTGTGTTCGCTTTGAAGATCTGGCGTCATTATCTGTATGGCGAGAAATTTGATATCTTCACCGACCATAAGAGTCTCAAGTATTTGTTCACTCAGGAGGAGTTGAACATGAGGCAGAGACGTTGGATGGACTTGCTTAAGGATTATGATTGCGAGATTAAGTACCATCCGGGAGCTGCGAATCTCACTGCTGATGCTTTGAGTCGCAAGTTACGACTATCCGCACTTCAGACTTGTTCGAAGTCTAGTGCGATCAGTGACTGTTGTAATTCAGGATATACCTTCAAGCATAAGAAAGGTATGCAGAGTATCCAGATGTTTGCGATATTATCTGAGCCAGCTTGGTATTCGTGGATTCGAGATGCTCAGATGTCTGATTCGAAGACCCAGCATTTAGCTCGTCTAGCTAACGAGGGTAGCTCGTCCGGATTTCATTATCAGTCAGATGGCTTTCTGTGTTTGTCTGGTAGGCTTGTGATTCCGCAGGATGTAGAGTTGCGGGAGGAGATTTTGTCTCAGGCGCATCGCACTAAGTTGAGTATTCATCCTGGGAGCAACAAGATGTACAAGGATCTACGTACTCGTTTCTGGTGGAAGGGAATGAAACGCAGTGTTTATCAGTTTGTTTTGAGATGTTTGGTGTGTCAACAGGTCAAGGCAGAGCACCGACGACCTGGAGGATTGCTTCACAGTCTTCCTATTCATGAATGGAAATGGGATTTTATCACAATGGATTTTGTGACCCATTTGCCAGTATCCCCGAGGAACTGTGATACTATCTGGGTTGTGGTTGACCGACTCACCAAGTCAGCGCATTTCATTGCCTATAGCCGGGAGTACAATGTGGATCGTATGGCTTGGTTGTACATTCAGGAGATCGTTCGACTTCATGGAGTGCCTGTGAGAATTGTCAGCGATCGAGACCCTAGGTTTACTTCTAGATTCTGGGGGAGTGTTCAGCTTGCGATGGGTACTACTCTCAGTTTGAGTACTGCCTATCATCCAAAGACTGATGGTCAGTCAGAGCGCACTATCCGTACTTTGGAGGATATGCTTAGAGCGTGCGTCATGGATTTTGGTTCAGCCTGGCAGGATCATTTGCCATTGATCGAGTTCGCGTACAACAACAACTATCATACTAGTATTGGGATGACACCTTTTGAGGCGTTGTACGGATGACGTTGTCGTACTCCACTCTTCTGGGAAGAAGTGGGGGAGAGACAGGCTGAGGGACCAAAGTTTATCCAACAAGCGATAGACATTGTTGATCAGATCAAGAATTGGATTAAGACTGCACAGGATCGTCAGGCCAGCTATGCTAATACCAAGTGTAGGCCTTTGCAGTTCGATGTCGGGGAGAAAGTGTTTTTGAGAGTGTCACCTTTCCACAAGATTCTCAGATTTGGCCTTAAGGGCAAGTTGTCTCCCAGGTTTATCGGTCCGTTTGAGATCTTAGAGAGCATTGGAGATTTGGCTTATCTACTAGCTTTGCCACCGCATCTTTCCAGTATTCACGACGTGTTCCACGTATCTCTGTTGCGAGGGTATGTGGCGGATGAGTCTCATATTCTGCAGCGGTCTGAGGTTCAGGTGAGCAAGGATTTGACCTATGTTGAAAAACCTATTCGTATCCTGGATTATAAGTATAAGGTTTTGCGGAACAAAGTCATTCCTTTGGTTTAGATCAGTGGCAGCGCCGAGGCACTGAGGAAGCTACTTGGGATCTTGAGGACAGGATGCTTGAAGACCATCCTGAGTTGTTTTGATTTCATTCATAAATTTGTATTCAGTTGCAAACTCTGTAAATGTTTGATTTGAATAAAGAATGTTTCTGATTTCTGTATTACATTCAGTACTTAAAATCTGATTTCGAGGACGAAATATCTTATGTGGGGGAGAATGTAGTAGCCCGTACCCTAGTTGAGTAATTAAAGGATTAATGCTAATTAAATAAATTGGGTATCAGACGGATCGGAAGCTCCGATCAGGATCGGAAGCTCCGATGAGAGATCGGAGGCACCGATGATATTACGTCATCCATGACGTGTGGTTGGATCGGAAGCTCCGATCACCCTATCCGAAGTCAACAAGTGATATTTTGACACGTGGCAGATAAGGATCTTCGGAAGCTCCGATGGCAGGATCGGACGTTCCGATCGAGGATCGGAGGCTCCGATCGTTGTTTATAAATAAAAGGCCAAAAATTCATTTTCAATTGCCAATTCCGGATTTCCTCTCTACTCTAGTCGTATTCGAGTTGTTCTAGCCTTCCTAGGCTTGACCCGGGAGTCATCGAGGCATTCAATAATCGTAGCAGAGTTGTGCCCAAGTTCTGGAGGCATCGACGTCAAAGGGCTAACGACGGACGAAGGTATAACTTTTGCTTCCTATAAATATTTAGAAGTATGCAATAGCTTAGTTAAGGCTTTTAGAGCACTATAATGATATTAGTATCATTTGGCAGTGTAGAGCAGACTATAGGCGTGGACCTAGAGTTGGTAGAGCTTGCACTGATTTGAGGTACGAAAGTACTGTTCGAGATATCCTGACTGAGTATGCATGTATTATGTGACTGCATGGTTTATATGTCATTGATTTATGCTGCATTCATTTGCATACTGAGCTATCTCCTTCGAGATGTCTGTTAGTAGGGTTTTTCCCTATCCTGTTAGTGGTTGGACTTCCATCGATTTGGGTCCGGCATATCCACTGGTATTATGGTATGGGAGCCACCTCCTGAAGCGACGGCACAACGTGCTACATACCAGGGCCCGGTCTGTCTCTGTTATCTGATCCTTGACCTCGAGTTTATAGGGAGTTCACTTTGCATGCATGTATACTCATACTCTCGTGCTGAGCGTTTTATGCTCACGTCTCGTACTCTGTGTTTCTGGACACCCTATTCCATGGGGCAGGTTTGCGATTGGATGAGGCAGGTGGATCCAAGAGGGGCTAGGCAGTTGTTGGCCAGCTGGAGCTTGGCCTAGGTTTTATTCTGTTGTTATTAGATTGATACAGTTGTTCGATCTGGTTGTATAATATTTGGGTATTTACAGATTCTTTTACTTGGGATTGTATAATGTTTATGGTTTCCGCAGTTTTATTCTGATATCCATTTAATTAAGTTAATTGCATGCCTAAGTTCTGTTTAGTAGGTGATCCAGGTAAGGGTCACTACATTTATCGTCTAAAATGCTCCCCCCAAATTGACAATTCACACTCCACCAAGATATACAACACCATGGAATCCGGACAGAAAACTTTGGCCAAAGTAACCACACATGCCGCACTCCAAAAACTCCATACACCACAATCAGATTTGAAGGTCGGAAGAAGGGAACGTGAAAATGTAAGGGTGACGGGAGAAGTGGGAAGGACAATTTAAGAGATATTGGCATTGAGATTGGAGGCGTGAGGTGTAGGGATTTAGGGATTTTAAGATATGGGAGAGAATTGGAAGAAAGAAAAGTGAAGAATCAAAGCAGAAAAAGGATTTAAAAATGCATAAGCGTGGGCACGCCGTATGAAACGCGCGGGCGCGCATGTGGTTCGCTTTTCAAGTATTAAATCTGCACAGACTCGCGTAGGAGCGCAAGGTAAAGCGTGCGGGTGCGCATTAGGGTCGCATTTGGGAAAAATCTTGGCGTGCAACAGCGCGGGCACGCTAGCTGAGATGCACGGGCGTGCATGCGCTTCGTGCTTGGGATTCCAAAGCCTGAAAAAAATCGAAAATTGTATAAAATTAGGCTAGAAAGTTCACAAGTGTGCACCATGAATAACTGAATACAAAAATTGATGAAAAATTAAAGCAAAACTTAGATAAAAATAAAATAAAAAGAAACAAAAATTTTGGGTTGCCTCCCAAACAACTCTTGGTTTAGAGTCATCAGCCGACTTTCACCGGTCTTAGGCGGTTGTCACTTTGGGTAGGGTCTTCCCTTTCTCTTTCACCCTCCAAATATATTCCACAATTTGCTTTTTAAATTTTGCTTTCTTTTTCGGATTTTTCTTCTTTGGTACGCTCGGCTCTTTCTCTTTTGACGATTCTACCTCACTAATAGCTTTGTGATGGTAATCCAGCTTCTTGACTCGCTCAATCAAGCATAATTCCTCGATGGTTGAATTAATTGCTTTCTTGAATATGTTAAAAATGAATTTTTCACCTTCCAGCCCCATTGTCAGTTCATCGTTCTTGACATATATTTTTGGCATCAGCAGTAGCAAAAAATGGTCTCCCAAAATCAATGGAGCAGCATGATCTTCTTCCATGTCCATATTCACAAAATCATCCGGAAAGATAAATTTATCCACCTTGACCAGCACATCTTCTACAATACCACGTGGATATGTGATACTTCTATCCGTCAACTGCAATGTGATCATGGTCGATTTCATCTCTTCAAGCTCCAACGCCCTGTAAATAGACAATGGAATCAAATTAATACTGGCCTCTAAATTACATAAAGTCCTAGTAATATGAGATCCACCGATAGAACAATGTATAGTGAAACTCCCTGGATCTTTCAACTTTTGTGGCATCTTCTTTTGGAGAACGAAACTGCATTCTTCATTCAAGTTAACTACCTCGTTCTCACGCAGCCTTATTTTCTTAGACATAACTTCCTTAATAAACTTTGAATAGTTTGACATTTGCTCCAAAGCATCAGCAAAGGGGATGTTGATGTGTATCTTCTTGAAAATCTCCAAAAATTTATGAACTGCTCATCCAATGTCTTCTTCTTGAATCTTTGAGGGTATGGAAGTTTTGGCTTAAACATTAGTTTCGGCTCCGGTTCACTCTTTTTCTACTCAACTTTGTTCTCCATTTTATTCTCAATTGCAGATTTTTCAACCTTCTTTTCCTCTACCAAATTTTCGGTCCCCTCAGATCTTTCACTCTCAGATTTACTTCCTTCAGCCCCTAGTCGTTTTCCAGTCTGCAACTCTATGGCCTTGCTGCATTCTATTGGATTTACCTCAGTATTGCTTGGGAATTGACCCATGTTATTATCTTTCAATGCGTTCGCCAGCTGCCCAATTTGTGTCTCCATATATTTTATCATAGCGCCCATGTTGACCACATGCGTCTCCAAGATATCAAGGCGATTTTTAGTTCTCGCCGTCCTCTTACCAGATTCAGCAACAAAAGTCTCACCACATCTTCCAACGAAGGCTTTCCCTCACCCTTATTTTTATTGAACCCCGGAGGAGGATTCAACACATTTTTATTATTGGCATATGAAAAGTTCTCATGATAGGTATTAGGAACAGGATTACCTCGATATCCTTTGTAGCCATTAGGATTGATGTAGTTAACTTCTTCTAGGGGATGCGACTCTTCAATGGTCACTGACACACCTGCTGAGTCCCCTACACTCACTTTGTTTAATGTAGCCACTTGTGTCGTCAAAGCAGACAGTTGGGAAGAGATAGAAGAGAGAGGATCAATAGCGTATACTCCAATAAACTTCTTAACTCCCATTCTTTCATACGGCCAATGAAAGTTATTAATAGTCATCTGCTCCAGCATATCATAGGCCTGAATAGGGTCCTTAGAAAAGATGGTACCACCAACAACAGAATCCACGGACATCTGTATAAGCGCATTCAACCCATTATAAAACAACTCAATTTCTTCCCAATCTTCAAAATTGTGATTAGGACACCGCCTCAGCAAATCCTTGTATCTCTCTCCATGATTCATATAATTGTTCTGAATCATGCTGCTTGAAAGTACTAATCTCGATCTTTAGCTGGGTGGACTTGGCAAGTGGAAAATACTTCGCTAAAAATTTGACAGACATGTCCTCCCAATTGGTTATGCTTCCCAACGGCAGTGATTGAAGCCAACTCCTCTCCTGATCCCTAAGAGAAAACGAAAAAAGACACAGTCTAATGATATCCTCAGAAACACCATTCACCTTTACCGTATCAGTGATCTCCAAGAATGTCCTCAGATGTAGATGAGGATCAATATTAGCACTCCCATTAAATTTTTTCTATTGAACCATGTTGATCAATGCCGACTTCAGCTCAAAATTATTGGCATTTATGGTTCCTCGAGCAATTTCAGGGTAGTGAGCTTGAAAAATGGGCCGAAAGTGATCACGAATTGGCACCAAGAGAGGTGGTTTTTCTCCAGCCATCCTATTTAGTTCTTCTGATCTCCTTAACCTTCGTAAAGCTTGTGCAGTTCGTCCGATCTCCGGATAAAAAATTAGAGAATTATGCTTTGAGATATTCGCATAAACTGAACTCAATAAAAATTAAAATAAATCAGTACAAAAAATAAAATAAAAAAACTCTAAATTAAAATCTAGACTAATTGGTAACAAGAATAAAATAAAATCAACAAATTACTCCCCGACAACGGTGCCAAAAACTTGTTGCGTAATTTTGTGCCCATAAGTGTACGGTGTTATTTTTTTTAATAAAGAGTGAGTAAAATATCGTTCACGCGAGGAGTAGTGTGAAAATTATTTAGTACTTGTAATTAAAATATTCCAAACTTTATTCAGAAAATTAAATAAAGAGTTTTGCTTTTCAAACTTAAATAAATAATAAATTTTAGAAAATTTAGCAAACCGAGCACACAAATTCAGATATTAAATCAATGAGAGAAAATGGTCTAGAGGCACTACAAGAAAAAATGGAAACGAAAACGGATATAATCCGTTGTCGTAGGGGTCGAAAAAACGTTGTACTTTTAGGTGTTGTGGTAGGTATAACATACAACAACGGTTTTTATCCGTTGTGGATTCCAACATATGACAACGGATATGCAACAGTAAATATCTGTTGTCGTACACATTCTTTGACAACGGTTTGTAACATACGACAACGGTTTATATCCGTTGTGGATTCCAACATACGACAACGGATTTGCAACAGTTTATATCCGTTGTCGTATGTTGACATTATTCAACCACATTTTAAAACCGATGTCTTATGTTGGTGTACGACAACAGATATGCAACAATATAAATCCGTTGTCGTTTGCTTATTATTCAACCATGTTTTTAAACCGTTGTCGTATGTTGTTTTTTACAACAATTTTAAACCGTTGTCTTAAGTTGATTTTCACAACAGTTATAATTCTTTGTCCTCAACATTTTAAAAATGTTGTCTAATTTAATTAGTGGTATATACCCATACAAAATAAAATATTTACTACATGCATTAAATCCGTTGAAATACTATATATCTTCAAGTCTCAAAAACTATTACATGCATCTAAATTGTAGCGCTAGCCAGTAAACCCAACATGTCATGGGAAGTTATACAAAAATAGATGTACTTATCTAACCGAATTTACTAGTATGAAACCATAAATCACATATTTTCGATCACGATTTCCAAAAACAGCTTCTCCTCAATTGTTAGAGGTCGTTCTTGAAACAAAAATAATCTTCTCCTCAATCTCCAAAAACAGATTCATTCCACAGCTTCATGCCCATGCCCGACATGACTTCCAGTTACCCGACAGCCAAAACTACAAGTAAGAACAAATACCAAATCGTGTTACAAGCCCATTACAAAAATCAACCACACCACATCATGAGTTATCAATAGTTTGAGCGAAAATGAGAGTTGTATACTATAATTATCTGTATACTATGACACTATCAAACACAAGGAAATATCTATCACAAACCAAATACGATGAATATCAGTACTTCACCAAATGCTGTAAGAATTCCAACACAACAATCCGAAGAGAGAGCGTACAAGACAATGAGAGCCTGCAAAGTGAGAGATTGAAAAAAGGTATGGAGGAAAGCCTTGGAGCATAAAATGGATAGTGCCAACAGAACCATACTTTTTTTTTTAACCTAAATTCCCAGTTCATTCACAGACCCTAACAATCATAAGTTACATGGTTGATCCTACCCATCCTTCTGAGTTAGGATACATGAAAAAAACGAGGGGAGGATAACAGATCCAGAGTTCAGCCATCTAAGCTTCGTGTTTTAAAACTGGAGGCACCATAAAAGCACCAAAAGAAATACTTAATTACATTTAAAATCAATAAATATTAACCTCTTAGATTGCACACGTGTCAACAAAGAAAATCAGAACTTATTTCATGAATATCATCGGAAAGCAAAGAAAAATTCATAAACAAATTTAAAATGGAGTGTCATCCAAGAAGTAGCCTGTGTATTTAAAATCTCTCCACTCAATACAAACTTAAAATTCCATAAGGCTGATCACGTGAATGCAAGAAAATCTTGGGAATATACTGATCCAATTTCTTGACTCACCGAAACCACTTCACAAGCATCTGAACCAGCCCCTAAGCAAACTGAAAATTTTGAAACATCACCTCTACAATCTGAAATCCGATTTTTAATCATTCTAGTGCTACCACGTGAACTACATATCACCCGTGGTAGCTAATAAATCACCACACCATCCAACACCATCAACAAGCACAGAAAGTCGAAACATGACAGCCAAGAACAATCTGAATTTTTGAAAATGAATAAACTGTTAACATTTGCATTCCAAAGTTATAAACTCATTCATTCTACGCATATACTCGATAAAATATACTCGATCGACACCGGAGGTGAACATGGTTGAAGGGGGCGACGGGTTCGGCTAGCTAGGGATTGGGTTTCTCTTAGCTCGTTTCTTCCCTTAATGAAGTCAAAGCGTGGAGTAAATTTCTTTTGGCAGCCAAGTCAATTCAAAGCGTGGGTTAATATGTATTGGGTTTATTTTTTTAAAAAAAAATAAAAAATAAAAATAACAACAACAACGGATTACAAAATGTGTTGTCTTAGACCACCAAACACACGCAAATAGACAACGGTTCATTAAAACCGTTGTCGTATGTCATTAAAAACCCTCTCATAGACAACGGTTTTTAAAAACCGTTGTCGTCGGTCATAAAAAACACGCTCATAGACAAAGGTTTTTAAAAACCGTTGTCTTTGACATATATAAGACAACGGTTTTTTAAAAACCGTTGTCGTGTTTAATAAAAATATGGCTTACGACAACGGTTTTGGTAAAAACCGTTGTTAAAGACCAAATGACAACAGTTTAGATATAAAAACGTTGTCTTTTTGGTGTGGTTGATTAATATATTTGTTGTAGTGAGGTTTTGATTTTACTTGGTTTCGATAACAAATACTCCTAATTAAATTATTTTCATAAATTCTATTCAATTAATAGCCAAGAACACTTAGATTTTTCTATTTCCCTCTCCCGAGCAACAAATAATGTGTATCAATTAAACTTCGATTCCAATATCCCTATTAAAAATCTAGGCTTAATGATATATGAAAAGCGATGTTCTTCCTAAAGCTCCGTTAACGTTATATACTCTCCCGAGCTATATAAACAATTAACATTATAATTTCTATTGCCCTATTCAAAATCCCCTCCCCCGAGCATTGATTTCAAATAAATATAACAATTCAATCAATGGCCAGTAAATTGAAAAGACAATCAATACTAGAAAAAAAAATTAATCTAGTAGAATTCAATCCAATAAAAATGAAAAGTTTTAGAAGTTTCTACACCAGGCTACGTCAACCTATAGACTAAGAAAATTTAGTTCATACTCAAAAATAGATAAACACAAATAATGTTCTCAACGATAGACATCAAATCAATAATAAAAAGTTTGAATAAGAATACCAAATCCGAATATCCGATGTCGTGTCAGGTTGATCGATTTTCGTATTTGTTCTTTAGAAGCTCTTCACGTTGATGCAGATTTCTTTTCCAAGTTCACGTTTTAAGCTCTCGAAGAAATCTGTGTTGTGTTGCGGCTGCCCTCCTTCACTTGTGTGCATAAAATGCCCTTTTATATGTGCCTTCAATCCAATACATTAAAGCCCAAGAAGATCCAAAAGTTTCCTTCCCAAAAAACTCAAAATTCTCTATTTCACGACGGCGCGGGCGCGTATAGGGGCTAGCGTGGGCTCGCATGCCCCTCAAATTTTCTTCATCAGTTTTCCCACCACAACACGGGCGCGCCTATGATCTTGTGCGGGAGCGCATAGGCTTCGAACCTACTCTTGTTTTTCTTCCTTATTACAGTCCGTTCTCGCTTATATCATGTCCTTCATGGTCTTTCTACTCCAACTCAGTATAAAATCATTATTTCTATCTTTTCTTCTCATTTTTTCACGAACTTGTAAACATTCCTACATGCACACAAACAACAACTAAAACGCATAAATCCGCTCGAAACATAGCAAAGTTCAATTAAAATCATCAATACATTAAGTTCATAAAACACACTTATCACATAAGCTCTTGAAAACAGATAAAGGCATTAAGTTAATACTAGCTCCTAAATCCCAAAGTTCTTTATTAAAATTAGAACCAATAGTGAAAGAAATTGTAAAACTCCTTGGATCCTTTAATTTTTGTGGTAGTTTTTTTTGCAGTAAATCACTACACTCCTTAGTCAGATTCCTGTCTCGAACTCTTCCAACTTCCACTTCTTAGACAACACCTCCTTTAGGAATTAAGCATAATTCGGAATTTGCAGGAAAGAATCGGCGAACGGAATATTAATGTGAAGTTTCTTGAAGATCTCAAGAAATTTTTCAAACTGTTCGTCCAATGCTTCTTTTTAAATCTCTGTGGATATGGAAGCTTCGGCTTAAACATAGGTTTCTCTTTAGTTTCCTCCTTAGGCTCCATAGGCTTGCTCTCACAAACTTCAGCATCTTCGATCGTCTTCTCCAACTCAACTTTAGCTTTAGGTTCATTGGCTCCAACTTCTTTTCCACTCCTCAAATCTATGGCTTTAGAGTATTCTAATGGATTCACCTCTGTATTACTCGGGAAATGACCTTTATTTTGATTTTTTAGTGCATTCACCAGCTGCCCAATTTGTGTCTCCATAGATTTCATCATAGCACCCATATTAACCATATGTGTCTCCAAGCTATCAAGACGAGAATCGGTCGTTGCCATTCTTTTTCCAGATTCCGCCACAAAAATACTAACCACATCCTCCAAATATGGTCTCCCTTCTCCCTTATTTGTATTAATTCTCAAAGGGGGATTCAATACATTCTTGTCATTCGCATAAGAAAAATTTTCATGATTACACAAATCATGATGATAAGAGTTTGGGAAAGAGTTACCTCGATATCCTCCATAACCTCTGGTGTTAATGTATTGGGCCTCATTAGGAGTGTGTGTCTGTGCAATAATGACAGCCTTACCTTCAGAATTTCTAGCGCTCATAGAAGCTATCTGTGTAGTCAATGCCGAGACTTGATCAGATAAAGATGTAAGAGGATCCACTGCATAAACTCCTGCTGATTTTTGGATGCCAGCTCATTCAGTCGGCCACTGAAATCTATTGATAGTAATTTGCTACAGCAACTCATACATCTGAGTAGGATCATTTGCAAATATAGTAACTCCAGTAGCAGAATTCACATACATCCTTGTTGGAGCATTAAACCCATTATAGAATAATTCAATCTGCTCCCAATCTGCAAATTTGTTATTCAGGCATCTCCTCAACAAATCCTTGTAACGCTTCCATGCCTCATATAGCTGCTCAGAATCAATCTGCCTGAAAGTGCTGATCTCTAACTTCAGTTGGGTAGACTTGGCAGGTGGAAAATATTTCGCCAGGAATTTCACTACCATGTCTTCCCAAGTAGTGATGCTTTCCAATGGCAGTGATTGCAACCAACTCCTTGCCTGATCTTTGAGAGAAAAAGAAAACAAACACAGTCGAATAATATCATCAGTAACACCATTCATTTTTACCGTGTTCGTGTTCTCCAGGAATGTCTTCAAATGAAGATGAGGATCTGCAGTAGCTGCTTCCCCAAACTGGTTTTGCTGAATCATGTTGATTAATGCAGGCTTTAGCTCAAAATTGTTAGCATTGATGGTTCCACAAGCTATTCCAGAGTAATGAGGCTGTAATACGGGCCTGAAGTGATATCTAATTGGCACCAAGGGAGCCTGTTGTTCATTATCTTCATCCATATTCTTTAATTCTTCTCTTCTTAACCTTCTCAAAGCTCTTGTAGTGCGTTAGATCTCCGTATCAAACAGTAGAGAATCAACGCTTTGAGATCTTCGCATAAACTGCAATTCAGAAGAATAAAAATAAACCAGTACTAAAAATAAAATAAAGAAAACTATAAATTAAAATCTAGACTAATTGGTAACAAGACTAATATAAATTCAATAAAAATACTCTCCGGCAACGGTGCAAAAAACTTGTTGCGTATTTTTATGCTCGCAAGCGCACGATTGTCAATTTTTAATAAAAGGTGAGTAGAGTATCGTTCCCACGAAGAGTATATTCGAAAATTATATCAATACTAGTAATTAAAATAATCCAGACTTTATTTAAAAAATTAAATAAAGAATTTTTCTTCAAACTTAAAATAAATAATAAAAAATAGCAAGCCAACCACGCAATTTGATTTCACTTGGTTTCAACAACAACTACTTCTATTTAATTAGTGTTCATGAATTCATTTTATTTAATAGCCAAGAACACTTAATTGTTTTTATTTCCCTATCATGAGTAATAAATAAAATGTATCAATTAAGATAAGATTCCAATATCCTTATTAAAAATCTAAGATTAATGATATGTGATAAAACTATATTCTTTAACAGGCTCCGTTAAAGTTATACACTCTCCCGAGCTATATAAACAATAACAGCGTATTTTATAATGGTTCTATTCAAAATCCCCTCTCCCGAGCATGGATTTCAAATAAATATGACAAATCAATTATTGATCAAGTAATTGAAAAGACAATCAATTCTAGAAAACACAATTAAATTATGAAAATTCAATCACATAAAATCAAAAAGTCATAGAAGTTGTCTCTACCGAGCTACATCATCCTCTAGACTAGAAAAGTTTAGTTCACGATGAAAAATAAAACAAAACAAATCATGTTTAGGAGTTTAGAAATCAACATTCAATTATTAATAAGAGAAAATAAAGAAGAACGAATCCAAAGTAGTGTCTCTGTCCCAGATTGTGCCATCTTCTTCTTCGTGCTTGATCTTGTGTCGTTCTCTTCCAATTTCTCTCCTTCACGTGCAACCTTTTCTCTCCAACGTGTATGCGTGTTGCGCATCTGATTCCCCTCTTTATGTTGTCCTTGAAGTCCCTTTTATCTGTCCTTAAAGCCCGTCGAATAAAGCCCAAAAAATCATGTATTTTAAAAACTAAAAAATCTGCACATTTCTCGCACAGAGCAGCGCAAGCGCGCCAATCCAACAGCGAGGGCGCGTAGCAGCTTCGAATTATTTTTTTCCCGCACAGCTCAAGCGCTGGGGTGCCATATCTTCGGCGCTGGGGCGCTACTTGCATATGTCCAATGCACGACATTCTTGTAAAAATCATATATCGAGTTCTAGCCGTCAGATTAAGCTGAAATTTTGAAAAAAACTTTGAAACATCCTAAATGTAATTTGAAAGGTGAAGATCGGATTTGGATGTCTCTGGAAGCTCTAGTAATTTTGTAAAATTCGCATGCCTGTAATTCCTTCTTTCAACTCTTCTCGGTACTTTTCCTCCAATCCTTACATCTCACAAAAACAACAACAAATACGCATAAAATCCACTCGATACATCACAAAAGACAAGTCAAATCATATGAAAATTAAGTGCATAAATTTCACTTATCAACCCCGAGGTGACACACTCGGTCTGATATATCCCTTATCCAACATTTCTTGTAGTTGATCCTTCAGCTCTATCACCTCAGTGGTGCTAACCTATACGGCATCTTAGAAACTGGCATGGTTCCAGGTACCAATTCTATAACAAACTCAACTTCCCTGACTGGAGGTAATCCCGCAACATCATCAGAAAATACCTCTGGAAAATTCTTCACCACCTCAACTTCTTCAAGTTCGGTCGAGGTAGCTCCTGATCACTAGATATACTTTCTAGAAAACCTGTACATGTTTTATTCAACAACTGCCAGGCCTTAATTTCTGAAATCACCTGAGACAAATTCCTCCTATGTGCAGGATAAAACACAAATGGTTTCCCATTCCGAACTCTCAAGGATACTTTCCTCTGCTTACAATTATGGTAGCCTCATGCTGAGACAACCAATCCATCTCAAAGATCACATCAAAATCCAACATATACAAAACGATGAAATCTGCACATAAATTGTGACCCTACATCTGAATCTTACAATTTCTCACAACACTGCTACTCTTCAATTCCTCTCCTGAAGGAAACGACACACTAAACCCCAAAAGAGACTTATCCGGCACTATTCCCAATTTAATCATAAATTTCAAAGACATAAAAGAATGTGTAGCTCCAGTATCTATCAAAACGTGTGTAGGGAAACTGGAAAAACTAATCATACCTGTGACGATAGCGGAGTCTGGATCCACTTGATCCTAGGTCATTGCAAAAAAAATTCCTTTTACTAAATCCTTAGACTAGGGGCAGTCCTTCTAATAGTCTCCCGGCTTCTTGCATAAATAGAAAACGTTGGATCCCCACATACACTGATCTGAATGAATCTTCCCACACTTCTGGCAGGCTGCTCCATTCGTAGATTTCGGAGCATTGGTCGCCAAAGGTCTCGGCCCTTGAGGTCAGGGCTGCAACTGCTGTTGTGGTTTGTTCTGAGATAGAGCCTGGTACAATCTTTTTCGGTTAGGCCCTTGCTGATCACGACCCTGATAGATGGTTCTCTTGGCTTGAGATTCTTTTATGATGTAATTTATGTCCTTTCCGGACAACATCGCCTGGTTCACCGCCTCCCTGTAAGTGGATGCCCCACTCGACCTGAGATCTCTACGGATGGAGGCATTGATTCCCTCCATAAAATGCTTCAGCTCCTCAGCGGGGTTTCCAAAAATCATGGGCATAAAATATTGTCCCATCTCGAACTTCTTGACATAACCAGCAATGGTCATGCTTCCCTGACAAAGCTCCAGAAACTCCCTGGCAATTCTAGTCCTCGTGCTCACTGTAAAGTACTTTCCATAGAATACCTCCTTGAACTCGTTCTATGTCAGTGTGGTCAGGTTCAAAGTAGACTTGGCCCCTTGCCACTAGACATGGGCATCATCCCAAAACACGAAAATGCCATACCTCACACGTTTTGCATTAGTAAGATGAATAAACTCAAAGATCGTCTCTATAGACTAAACCTATTCCTCGACCACAATGGTATCGGCTCCTTCCTTGAACTCAGAAGGCCCAAAAACATTGAATTGTTTGAAGATGGGGTTTGCAACCACTCCAGCATGTTATTTCCTGGATTCGTTGCATGAGATTGGAGCAACTGTTAAATCTGATCTCCTTGAGCACGAGTCTGATCCTGCATTAAAGTGGCCAGTCCCGCCAAGAACTGGTTAATCTAGTTGTTTTTATGGGTCTGGTTGTTCTGATCGTTGGTCTCATTGGTGTTATTTTCTCTACGGGTAGCCATGGTCCTAATGCCTAACATCGTCCACAACACTCGGTCACTAATTTTACATAATCAAACATAACATTCAACATGCATAATTTGTAATTCTAACATGCAATCATGAAATTTAAGAATTCAAAATTTTAAAATTTACAAACATGAAGACGAAGAATTCGAGTCGTGGCGAGTATGCATTCGCTCGATGTATCCCATAGCGAAATGCTCTGATACCAAACTATAACATTACAAAACTCGGGAACGCTACTAAACATAGATTCTTTAAAGTTGATAAAAATTTGCGGAATAAAAAATCTTTATTTGAAAGTGTTAATTGTGCACCGACAATTTAATAGAGTACTCTAAAGATCATTGTCAACAAAACCAATATTTGAACATAAATAAAACTTGTTTTTCCTTCCTCTAAAATAAAAACAATTGTGCACAATAAAACTATTCATAAACGTAGAGCTCATGCATCGCTTGCCGACCCGACTGCCTGCTCCTCTTCATGTCCGACTCCATACTCGTCTATGAAATTGTCAACAACATCATTATCTGCACCATTCAAGTATAGTGAGTCTAAATACTTAGCAAGAAAATGCATAAAAAATTCTCTTATAAAACCTGAAACATAAAATAATGGCATAACACGAACATATAGTAAAACTTGACATTTATGGGTGATGAGATACATGAATTTGTGGCAACAGTCGATATGAGCACATATTTTGGAAAGGTAGTCACCGGAGCTCATACCTGGGTGCCAATTCCACATTATCTTGAGCACGTATTTTGAAAAGGTCATCCCCGTTGCTCATCCCAGGGTGCCAGTTCCACATTATCTTGAGCATGTATTTTGGAAAGGTCATCCCCGGATCTCATCCAAGGGATCCAATCCTCTCATTCTCGTGATTTTCATCTCGTATTGCCACCACAAAGTCACATACACATCAAAATATTTTCATGCATCAATACATTATAACTTCATCATCTCATTCTCGTAAATTTTTGTGATAAACATCATGCATGCTACACTGATATAAAATCCAATCATACATCTAATACTACATAAAATTTTGTGACTTTCATGATAAAATAGCTTTCATGAAGAAAATTTACATAAAAAATGCATTACATAACTTAACCGATCCACGTGAGTTGTTCCGTCCATCTCGGACATTTAAATTTAAAACTTTTTCCAATAGAACATCTTAAAAACTCTTAAAATAGCTTAAAATATCTTAAACTTGAAATTTAGACTTCAAATGCGAAAATAAAAAAAATTGGGCAGAACTTTTCCCGCCTAGGCAGAAAATATTTCCGCCCCGGTGCCACAGCTCCTGCCTAGGCAGAAAAAAAATCCTGCCTAGGCATGATGCGTGCTGCCTGGATTTTTCAAGCAGTCCAACTGTGATGCCCGAGGCTGAAGAGGGCGGGGGTGATCGCCGGTGCCAAGAGGTTGTACGAACAATGAGCGGCTCCTGGCAGGCTTTTAGGCGAAGAGAGACATGAATGAACCGAGCCCGTGCAGAAATGAGAGGGATTCTGAGACTGTTTTAGTATGGGACTGCACAGATGAGGAGGGCTTAAAATATTTGATAGGTACTACTCATATCAAGAAGGTGCATCTTCTTTTCGGGATCTCATCATATAAGAACTCCAAATTTAAGTGTGCTTGACTAGGGGCAATTATAGGATGGTGTTCCCTCCTGGGATGTTTCTCAGGGTGCATGTGAGTGAGAAAATAAGCACGCTGGAAAGACTAGCCTTGATACAGTGAGGATATTCGTCAAATCTGGGACGTTATAGTTGGTATCAGAGCCGACCTCTCTTAGTACGGTATGGTTTGGGGACGAACCAGGCGGAAGCTAGTGGGCATGTGACGCCCGAAGCTGAAGAGGGCAGGGAGTGATCGCTGGTGCCAAGAGGTTGCACGGACAATGAGAGGCTCCTATCAGGCTTCTAGGCCAAGGGAGACATGAATGAACCAAGCCCGTGTCGGAATGATAGGGATTCTGAGACTGTGTAGGTATGAGACTGCACAGTTGAGTAGGGTTTAAAAGATTTGATAGGTACTACTCCAAAGTTAAGTGTGCTTGACTTGGGGAAATTATAGGATGGGTGACCCCCCTGGAAAGTTTCTCAAGATGCGTGTGAGTGAGGAAATAAGCACGCTGGAAAGACTAGTCTTGATATAGTGAGGATAATTGTCAAATCTGGGACGTTACATCGACGCTGCGCGAAAACTAACCAAAACTCGTTAAAAATGTTCCGTTTTGATCTCTTTCAAACCCTTTTTGAGAAAATACTCACCCAAACTTTGAAAAGAACGATTAAAAGCCATAAAAACTTCAAAAACTTGAAAGAAATCCATCAAAAGATTCATCTTTTCAAAAGTTTGAATCCAAACTTCACATACTCCGTACACACAACAAAATTCTGAAACTACACATAAAAAATCCATAAATCTCAATAAATTTACATAAAAGACATCAAGAACGCATCACGCTTCATGATTATGCATCATACTTCAAAAGTTATTCATAAATCATTCATAAAAATGACATATACATCTAGGGTTCATATCAAAATACCTATACTCTTAAATGGCGGTTTCAAAACGTTAAAAAAACTTTCCTGAAAGCTGATGTTCGGATTTAACCTGAGACTTGAGAATGACCTAGCCACGAACGGAAGAGAACTCTTCCCTAATTTTTGATGCAGTTTAGAAGTGAAGTGTAGCACCTAAGATTTCATAACTTAAAATTCCATGCCTAAAATTCTTTTTTTATATAAATAATTATGATTTTTATAGGCTTGAAATTAATTGCTTAAGTTTTCTTAAAAATTTAAGTGCTCAAATATTTTAAGTCATTTATTATTGAAATTTTTGAGACAGTGGCTTCCGGTTCCGGCGTTTGGCGATGGTGGATTTTGGCGGTAAATTCCAAGATTTGTTATTTTAAAAGTTTAGTAGGGAGGTAGGAGAAAAAATAGATGAGAGTTCAAAAGTTAGAAATTTCCCGGTATCAAAAATAATTTTTATTATTATTGCAATATTGGGCTAATTCTTTAACTTTTTCAAAAGTTAGATTTTAAAATAAACCCGGATTAGTAAAACCCAATTTATTATTTTTGATTTGGGGCTTTTAAACTTAGAAATTTTATTAGTGTAAGTTAGTAGGCAAAAGTTATACTTTAAAATTGTACTTTTAAAGTACACACACACCTACTTTTAATTACTTATACCAATACATTCACACACATATACACATAATAAAATTAGAATTTATAACAAAAGGGAAACCCTAGCCCCAAATCTATCTCAACTAGCCGCCTCCCCCTTCACTCTCTTTTTTCCCTCATTTCCCTCTCCCACCTTTGGCCACTCCTCCCCTTGGCCTTTCGGCCGCCTCCGCCGCCGCCGCCCCCTTCCAGCCACCGCAGCCAACCGGAGTTCATGTGCAGGGTGCATAGCTAACTGCTGGTCGTGGTGTCCAGCTTCATTTACCTTATTTCTTTGACTTTTGCTAGCTAAGGCGTGTATATGCATTTCCTTGGGCAATCAAACTAGCTAACTATGTTTTGAGCTTAATTCTTTGCAAAATTTCTAAATGCCCTTGTATTTGACTTGTATGTGTTCGGTTTTTATGGTTTTCCAGCTAGGGTTATGTTAAAATATCAAATATCTCATTTATGTTGGTGATTATGAGTTTTATGATGCATTGTGATGGGAAAATGATGAGTTTTGATGCATATTGGCACACTTGAAAATTTTCAGAAATGAAGCATGCCTAAATTTCGAAATTTTCATGATGTTAGGGCTAGGATTGAAGTATATAAGTGTATTTTATTGTTTGGAAATTGGTCTTGATTGATTATTCATGAATGTGAGGCTTTTTGGTGCATAATCTTGTTGATTTTGAATTGTGGAGTGGAGGTAGGGTTGAGGGCTGCCAAGGTGCTTGTGATAAGTCATAAGAGATGTTTTTTTTAGTGTTTTTGGTGGTTTGGAAGTAGGTAGGGGCAAGGGAGTAGGGCTTGGTGGTGTTTCCTCCAAGTAGATGTGTGGAATGATGAGGTTTGCATTGGACAAGGTAGTATGAGATTGGGGCAGTGGAGGTGTCATATGAGGTCTAGGCGTGGTTAGGACTGGTCCTAGATCCAGTTCATGATGTTGTGATCGCGTCGGTATAAAATGGGCTCGTTTAGGTTAAGATTTCAATAAGTTATGGGTTTTTGAAGTTAAGGTGTCTTTAATCCTTGGCCATGGGTCAAGCAAAAAGGTTACAAAGAAAGGCTCTTTCATGCATGCTAAGTATTTTAATGCAGAGTCAAAGAAGGAAAAAGAAAAGAAAAATATTTTTGAACAAAGTGATTTGATTGTGATGGGACAGGGTATTGATGGGTGGGGGATGCCCCACTCACTGGCCATAGATGGTTAGATCGAGATCGGGAGACATCCAGAGATCCCTACCAAAATAGACGGATAGTGTGAGATCGGGAGAAATCTCGGGATCCATACCAAATGACAGATAAAGGGGTAAGTCGCGACAGGAGAAATCTCGTCGTCTTGCCGACATAGTGCACTGAAGCCATTGATCGATCAAAACAGAGGGCCACAATTCAAGGATCTAAGTTTACAGTTTCAGTTTCAGTTTCAGTATCAGTTTGACTCGTCTTATTGCATTCAGTTTTCAGTCATGCATGAGTTTCAGTTAAGTTAAGAAAGTTCAAGAGTTTCATAGCGTGAGTTGGTGTGTGTTCATCATTTACATGTTGTCTCATTCTCTTGTAGCATGCGCATTATTACAACTTATGTTTCAAGTATATTATGTACCGTATTTTGAGTATTACTATAGTTATTTTAAACCCTTGTTATTACATTGTTTATACTTGCTGGGTCATTAGACTCACTATTTTTGTTTGTTTGTCAGGTGAGGAGGAGTTCCTAAGGAACTAGGGGCAGGATCCTCGAGGTTGAGGATGTTGGCGGTGCAAGGCCCTATGACCGTCGTTGTTTTTATTTAAGTTCCGCATTAGACTATGTTTTGAAATAAAGGATTTGTCTATGAGTACTTTCAGTATTAGCCAGGATGTGTTTCCCTGTGTTTGAATTTTTATGATTTGAATGTTGTTATCATTATTATTGCAACCGTGTGTGGTTGATTTTATTTTCGAAGTTTATGATTATCGCGGCTTGGATTTCTTTTATCACTTTTACTTATTTATTTTAGAATTGCTGCGTGTGACAGGGTGGTTCGTTTACTTTCAAACGAGTCATGGCAAATTTTTTTTAAAAATTCGCATTTTTCTTTAATATTTATTTAAGTTTAGAGGTTAGGGTCGTTTCAGTTGGTATCAAAGCACGATCTTGGTTTAATCTGAGCCTACTGCCGGTTGCCAAAACTCATGGGATCTCGCCTCAAAGTTTGTAAGATTTATGTTTCGCTTATTGCTATTTGTTCAGATTAGTAGCATTAGTTTCTTAAATTATTTGAGCATGTTTTATGTTTAAATAAAAATCTTTTTCTTAAGGCATGAAATTTGAATTTTTGAAATTTGAACTTGCATTCAGATGACACCTTGACGTGATCCCCATGCACCTCCACCGCCTCCTCCACCGCCGCCACCTCCTCCGCCCCCTCCGCCAATTGATGTTAGGGCTCAGGTGCTAGCTGTCTTGGCTCGTATCTTAGAAAATCATGCCGAGGCCCCGAGGGCTAGACCTAGCGCGGTCTATGAGCAGTTCAGGAAGATGGATCCTAAGGACTTCTATGGTACTAGAGATCCGATGGTAGCGGAGGGCTGGATTAGCTTGCTAGAGGCGATTTTCCGCTACATGGATTTGGGAGATGCAGACCGAGTTCGCTGTATGACTTTATTTCTCAAGGATGATGCCGCCTTGTGGTTTGAGGGTATGGAAAAGACTGTTGACATTACCATGCTGACTTGGGAAGCATTCAAGGCTCTCTTCTATGAGAAGTACTATACAGCTGAGGTGAGGGCGCAGTTGAAGAAAGAGTTCATGAGTCTCCGGCAGGGAGATTTGTCTGTATCCGAGTTTGTTCGGAAATTTGAGAGGGGCTGCCACTTCGTGCCGTTGATAGGGAATGATGAGGCGGAGAAGTTGCAGCACTTTGTTGCGTGTCTGAGGCCTACCATTCGTAGGGATGTGATGATGGCTGAGCCAGTGGATTATGCAGCTGCCGTCAGGAAAGCTATGAGGTCCGAGCAGTCCTTGAAGTACATCAGTGCTGAGGTTCATGGCAAGAGAGCCTTCACTCATCAGGGTCACCAGCAGCAGCATGGAAAGAAGCCATATCAGGGACAGCAGAGGCAGCAGAGGCCCCAGGGGCACCATCAGGCCCAGAGATCTGCTCCTCCTAGGATTGAGGATAAGCCTATTTGACAGAAATGCCACCTTCCACACTATGGGAAGTGCTTGAAGGAAGCAGGAGTGTGTTTCAAATGCAAGAAGTCGGGTCATGAAGCTAAAGACTGCTCGGAGTTAAGGAGGCTCGTGTAGGGTCGAGTGTTCGTGATGCAGGCCGAGGAGGCCGACCCAGACACCACACTCATCATAGGTAACATCTTAAGTTTTTTCTTGGGTTTAGAGCAGTTAATAAATTCACTGATGCATGTGATTTTAAATTTTCTTTTTTGGTGTC
The DNA here is from genome assembly GCF_033568475.1 of Henckelia pumila. NCBI lineage: Eukaryota > Viridiplantae > Streptophyta > Magnoliopsida > Lamiales > Gesneriaceae > Henckelia > Henckelia pumila. The sequence continues at coordinate 77,812,624 of NC_133122.1, read as the reverse complement.
AATAATTTAGTAGCATGTTGCATGATTGGAGAACTTGACTGTATTAGCATGCGTAGTATCTTGTTTGGGATTTGATGACTTAGAATGAGTCTAAGTAGAACTTGTGTTATTTAACTTTGATCTTTTCTGTGGATGTATTCACCGTTAATGCACGTAGGATTGTAGTAGCTAGTGTAGCCACTAGAGCTTTGTTAGACTCAAGAGCTACACATTCTTTCATTTCGGAGGCATTTACCCGTAAGTGGAGTATTGAGTACGAAGATTTGTTGGGTGGTTTCACAGTGACCATCCCATCATGGGAAGAATTGTCTACGAGGAATATAGTGAGGAATCTGGAGCTCTTGCTGCAAGGGCAATCAGTGAGTGCCGATCTGATCGTGTTGCCCATGCCTGAGTTCAACTTGATACTTGGGATGGATTGGATGACGAAAAATGCTGTGGTGATTGATTTTTAGCAGCGATCAGTGATGGTTAGACCGGAGGGAGAGGAACCATTCTGGTTCGAGGCTACTAAGAGTTCGAAGAGGACTCAGCTTATATCTCTCGTGCAAGCTAAGCGGTTGGTGTATGATGGATGCGAGGAATCCTTAGCCAACATATCCTTGTCAGAGTTGCCAGATCATCTGGATATTTCAGATGTGGACGTGGTCAGGGATTTTGAGGATGTGTTTTCGGAAGATGTTGTAGGTATCCCACCTGATAGGGAAGTCGAGTTCTCTATCGACTTGATATCGGGTATTGTGCCAATCTCTAAAGCACCATACAGACTAGCTCCCACAGAAATGAAGGAACTGAAAGAGCAGATTCAAGAGTTTCTTGATAAAGGGTTCATACGCCCTAGCTTCTCTCTATGGGGCGCACCGGTCCTCTTTGTGAAAAAGAAGGACGAAAGTCTGAGATTGTGCATAGACTATCTAGGGTTGAATGATGTAACACTGAAGAACAAGTACCCACTTCCTAGAATTGAGGATCTCTTTGATCAGTTACAAGGAGCTTCTGTGTTTTCGAAGATTTATCTTCGTTCGGGATATCACCATCTGAAGGTGAAGGAGTCTGATGTGTTCAAGACAGCGTTTAGGACTCGTTATGACCACTACGAGTTCCTTGTGATTCCGTTCGGGATATTGAACGCGCCCGCGGTCTTCATGGATCTTATGAACCGCATGTTCCAGCCGTACTTGGATCAGTTTGTCATCGTCTTTATTGACGATATCCTCATTTACTCGAAGGATAGAGAAGAACATACCCAGCATTTGAGGACAATTTTAGGAGTACTCCGAGAGCGGAAGTTGTATGCTAAGTTCGACAAGTGCGAATTTTGGTTAGAGAGAGTACCATTCTTGGGTCATATTATTTCCAAGGATGGAGTGGAAGTAGATCCTTCCAAGGTTCAAGCTGTGAAGGAGTGGTCTGTGCCATGAAGCGCATCGGAGATTCGTAGTTTCCTCGGATTGGCCGATTACTATAGGAAGTTTATCAAGGGCTTTTCATCGATTGCGGTGCCCTTGATAGTGCTGACCAAGAAGAATTCCAAGTTTATTTGGAAGCCAGAGTGTCAAGAGAGCTTTGATGTGTTGAAGGAAGCTCTCATGATAGCACCAGTGTTAGCTATGCCATCTAGAGAGGGAGATTTTGTGGTTTACACTGATGCTTCCAAGTTGGGACTTGGGGCAATGCTTATGCAGCGAGATAGGGTTATCGTTTATGCTTCTAGGTAGTTGAAGGATCATGAGAAGAAATACCCTACTCATGATTTGGAGTTAGCAGCGGTGGTGTTCGCTCTCAAGATTTGGAGGCACTATCTCTACGAAGAAAAGTGTTAGAGTTGGTGAAAGATTATGACTGCGATATTAGCTACCACCCGGGTAAAGCTAATGTAGTCGCAGATGCATTGAGTAAAAAGTCAGCAGTGATTGCCTCTTTGACGGTGTCTAGACCTTTGCAGGATGAGATTCAGAGAATCGGACTAGAGTTCTATGTGGAGGAAAGAGCTCCCAGATTGTCAGCTTTGTCAGTACAGACTTCTTTGTTTGACCGTATCAGAGTTGCTCAAGCAGTTGATGAGCAGATGAGTAAGTAGAGACGGAGAGCCGACGAGAGAGGCAGTGATTTGTACTCCGTGGTAGATGGGATTGTGAGGTTCAGGGATAGACTTTGGGTGCCCTAAGGTGATTCTCTACGAGTTACTATCATGGAAGAGGCGCATACATCACCATACTCTATCCACCCAGGCAGTACCAAGATGTATCGAGACCTTCAGCAGTTGTATTGGTGGCCGGGCATGAAGCGTGATATCGCTCGATTTGTGTCAGAATGTTTGACATGCCAGCAGGTCAAAGCAGAGCATCAGATACTTGCAGGATTGCTCAAGCCACTCCCTATTCCCGAGTGGAAATGGGAGAATATTACCATGGATTTCGTTGTTGGCTTGCCGAGGACAGTGAGAGGTTCGAATGCTATTTGGGTTATCGTTGACCGTCTCACTAAGTCGGCACACTTTTTTCCAGTAAGGACGAATTTCTCCATGACTCAGTATGCGAAGTTGCATATCCGGGAGATAGTCAGACTACATGGTATCCCTGTTTCCATAGTGTCTGATAGAGATCCGCGGCTTACTTCGTCTTTTTTAAAGAGTCTTCATTCAGCTTTGGGGACGAAGCTTTCGTTTAGCACTACCTTCCACCCCCAGATGAATGGACAGTCCGAGAGGGTGATTCAGATTCTAGAGGACCTTATGAGAGCCTGTGCTATTGACTTTCATGATATTTGGGAGTCGAGGTTACTATTGGTGGAATTTGCATATAGCAACAACTATCAGGCCACCATTGGTATGGCGCCTTACGAGGCACTCTATGGGAGACCTTGTAGATCACAGGTATTATGGACCGAGATTGGTGAGAAGTCAGAGTCAGGACCCGAGATTGTACAACAGACTGCCGAAGTTGTAGCCAAGATCCGGGATAGGATGAGGACTGCACAGAGCAGGCAGAAGAGTTTCGCCGATCATAGGAGGAGAGACTTGGAGTTCTTCGAGGGTGATCATGTTTTTATCCGAGTAGCTCCTTTGAAAGGCGTGATGAGATTCGGGAAGAAGGGGAAATTAGCTCCGAGATTCGTTGGACCTTTTGAGATTCTTGATAGAGTGGGGACGTTAGCCTATAGGATGGCTTTTCTTCCTAATCTTGCTGGTGTACACAACGTCTTCCATGTATCCATGGTGAGGAAGTACATCTCAAATCCTTCTCATGTGCTCAACCTTGAGCCTTTTCAAATATCGCCTCATATGACTTATGAAGAGAGACCTGACCAGATTATGGAGAGGCAGGAGAGGAGACTCCGTAACAAGACTATTCCAATGGTCAAGGTTAAGTGGTTGAATCATTCAGACGAAGAGGCCACTTGGGAGACAGAGGCAGATATTAGGACTCGCTACCCAGAGCTATTTGGTAAGTTCTAATTTTGAGGACAAAATTCCATATTAGGAAGGGAGGAATTGTAGCACCTAAGATTTCATAATTTAAAATTTCATGCCTAAAATTCTTTTTTTTATAACTATGATTTTTATAGCTTTGAATTAATTGCTTAAGTTTCCTTTAAAATTTAAGTGCTCAAATATTTTAAGTCATTTATTATTGAAATTTTTGAGACAGTGGCTTCCGGTTCCGACGTTTGGCGATGGTGGATTTTGGCGGTAAATTACAAGATTTGTTATTTTAAAAGTTTAGTAGGGAGGTAGGAGGAAAATTAGATGAGAGTTCAAAAGTTAGGAATTTCCGGGTATCAGAAATAATTTTTATTATTATTGCAATATTGGGCTTATTCTTTAACTTTTTCAAAAGTTAGAGTTTTCATAAACCCGGATTAGTAAAACCCAATTTATTATTTTTGATTTGGGGCTTTTAAACTTAGGAATTTTATTAGTGTAAGTTAGTAGGCAAAAGTTGTACTTTAAAGTTGTAATTTTAAAGCACACACACACCTACTTTTAATTACTTACACCTATACATACACACACATATACACATAATAAAATTAGAATCTATAACACAACTGAAACCATAGCCCCAAATCTATCTCAACTAGCCGCCTCCCCCTTCACTCTCTTTTTTCCCTCATTTACCTCTCCCACCTTCGGCCACTCCTCCCCTTGGCCTTCCAGCCATCGCCGCCACCCTACAGCCACCGAAGCCGACCGGAGTTCATGTGAAGGGTGCATAGCTAGTAGCTGGTCGTGGTGTCCAGCTTCATTTCCCTTATTTCTTTGAGTTTTTCTAGCTAAGGCATGTATATGCATTTCCTTGGGCAATCAAACTAGCTAACTATTTTTTGAGCTTAATTGTTTGGAAAATTTTGAAATGCCCTTGTATTTGACTTGTATGTGTTCGGTTTTTATGGTTTTCCAACTAGGGTTATGTTAAAATTTCGAAAATCTCATTTATGTTGGTGATTATGAGTTTTATGATGCATTGCGATGGAAAAATGATGAGTTTTGATGCATATTGGCACACTTGAAAATTTTCAGAAATGAAGCATGCCTAAATTTCGAAATTTTCATGATGTTAGGGCTGGGATTGAAGTATATAAGTGTATTTTATTGTTTGGCAATTGGTCTTGATTGATTATTCATGAATGTGAGGCTTTTTGGTGCATAATCTTGTTGATTTTGAATTGTGGAGTGGTGGTAGGGTTGAGGGCTGCCAAGGTGCTTGTGCTAAGTCCTAAGAGATGTTTTTTTAGTGTGTTTGGTGGTTTGTAAGTAGGTAGGGGCAAGCGAATAGGGCTTGGTGGTGTTTCCCCCAAGTAGAAGTGTGGAATGATTAGGTTTGCATTGGGCAAAGCAGTCTGAGTTTGGGGCAGGGGAGGCATCATATGAGGTCTAGGCGTGGTTAGGACTGGTCCTAGGTCAAGTTCATGATGTTGTAGTCGCGTCGGTAAAAAATGGACTCGTGGTTAAGATTTCAATAAGTTTTGGGTTTTTGAAGTTAAGGTGTCGGTGCATAACTTTAGAGGGAAAAAGTGGGCTGTCCGGAATGGGTTTTTGTTCAAGTTGCTTAGGCTGTAAAATGAGGTTTAAAATATGTCCTATGGTTAGTTTGTAGCGTTTGGAGTGTCGGTTCGAGCGGTGTCAAATTTGGTTAAAGGAAGATAGAGTTAAGAGATTTTCGGTGCGATTGCTCGGGTTGTGCCTTGTATATGAGAATTTTGAGTTAAGGTTGGGTTAGCACCTAGGGGCAGCCACTTACTCACCTAATACCAACATTTATGTGTTTAGTATTCATTCATATAAATGCATACATGTGTCTTTAAGCCTTGTCCATGGGTCAAGCAAAAAGGTTACAAAGAAAGGCTCTTTCATGCATGCTAATTATTTTAATGCCGAGTCAAAGAAGGAAAAAGAAAAGAAAAATATTTTTGAACGAAGTGATTTGATTGTGACGGGATAGGGTATTGATGGGTGGGGGATGCCCCACTCACTTGCCATAGACGGGTAGACCGAGATCGGGAGACATTCTGGGATCCCTACCAAAATAGACGGGTAGTGTGAGATCGGGAGAAATCTTGGGATCCCTACCAAATGACAGATAAAGGGGTAAGTCGCGTCGGGAGGAATCTCGGCTTCTTGCCGGCATAGTGCACTGCAGCCATTGGTCGATCAAAACATAGGGTCACAATTCAAGGATCTAAGTTTATAGTTTCAGTTTCAGTATCAGTTTGACTCGTCTTATTGCATTCAGTTTTCAGTCATGCATGAGTTTCAGTTAAGTTAAGAAAGTTCAAGAGTTTCATAGCGTTAGTTGGCGTGTGTTCATCATTTACATGTTGTCTCATTCTCTTGTAGCATGCGCATTCTTACAACTTATGTTTCAAGTATATTATATACCGTATTTTGAGTATTACTGCAGTTATTTTAAACCCTTGTTATTACACTGTTTATACTTGCTGGGTCATTAGACTCACTATGCTTGTTTGTTGTCAGGTGAGGAGGAGTTCCTAGGGACCGAGGGGCAAGATCCTCGAGGTTGAGGATGCTGACGGTGCAAGGCCCTATGACCGTCGCTGTTTTTATTTTAGTTCCACATTAGACTATGTTTTGAAATAAAGGATTTGTCTATGAGTACTTTCAGTATTAGCCAGGATGTGTTTCCCTGTGCTTGAATTTTTATGATTTGAAGGTTGTTATCGCTATTATTGCAACCGTGTGTGGTTGACTTTATTTTCGATGTTTATGATTATCGCGGCTTGCATTTCTTTTATCACTTTAACTTCTTTATTTTAGAATTGCTGCGTGTGACAGGGTAGTTCGTTTACTTTCAAAGGAGTCATGGCAAAAAAATTTTGAAAATCCGCATTTTTCTTTAATATTTAATTAAGTTTAGAGTTTAGGGTCGTTTCATGAAGGGAGTAGGCGGCGCTTAATTGGAAGAGAAGGAGAATAAAAACTTTTTGAACGCCTTTTCTGTTTGTGATTAATTGGCTTGAAAGTCGGCTCATTATTCTCAAACACTAACTTTTAAAATTTTTCTTGCACCCAACTAATAAAATACACTACATCAACATAAAAATTTAAATTAAACCTAATACATTTTTCTTAACTTGTTCGAAGGCTAGTCTCGTTCCTTCGGTCCAGAATTAAATTCTAAACCTGAAAACATTAAAATAACTAGCTATACATTAAATATCAAGCATAACATATCATATAAAATTAATCATAACAATTAAATATCATGCATAAAATCATATAAATCATTTAAAATTATTATGATTGAGCTAGTGGATTTTTGAACCTTACAACCTAGATCCGTGCCTTACACGGATGTGGCTGATAAGTGCATTTTATGCAGTTAATTTATATATGATTTGAATTGAATTTTGTGATGTATCGAGTGGGTATTATAAATATTTATTGTTGTTTTTGTGAGTTGCAAGAATTGGCGGGAAAGTAGCAACAAGAAGCGGAAGGATGAATTATGGAGCAACAAATTCAGAAATTTACTGGGAATTATTGATGCATAAAAATCAAATCTCCACCGTTCATATTCAATTTTAGGATGTTTTGAAGTTTCTGTCAAAATTTCAGCTTAATCCGACGGTTAGTTTGGGAAAAATGATTTTTTGAAAATTGTCGCGCGTTGCAGAATTTCTCATGCGAGAGGAAGGCGCGCCCGCGCTGTCCCTGGACGTGAAAAAAAGTGTAAATTCGAGGCTCAGGCGTGCTCTCGCCACTCTATTGCGCGCCCGCGCCGCTCTGTGCGAGCAATTTTCAGATTTTTGCAACTTTAAAACTCTCTATTTGTCGGGCTTTCTTTGACGGGCTTCGAGGACATATAAAAGGGACTTCAAGGACACAATCAAGGGGAGAGCCACCGCACAACAACACACACAAATTTGAGAGATTTGAGAAGAGAAGAAGAGACACCCAAACAAGAGAACCACACAACTACGCATTCAAGTAGGCTTGGGGCACGGATTCCAGACGTGAGAGCGAACGACAAGGGATAATCGAATCACACGACAGAGAAAATTCATCTGGGGACGGAGAATCAACTCTAATATGTGATTTTTATTATTTTCCTTGATTTATGATGAGATTTTTGGATATGTCTATGTGTTTGATTATTTCATTATAAACTTATTAGTTGTTTCTAGATATTGACGGATCTTGATTGGAGTTTCATGTTTTGACTATTATTTTTCTTACTATTATTTTTTCTTAACAATTTATTTGTGTATTCTTGATTTGATTGTCTTTCAATTACTTGATCACTAATTGAATTGTTACATTTATTTGAAATCTGGCACTCGGGAGAGGAGATTTTGAATAGGATCATAGGAAACACAACCTAGGATTTTGTAGAGTCGGGAGGCTTACAAGTTCCTTTGAGGTCATTAAAAGAGAACCATAGAATTTGATAAATTATTTTGTTGTTTAATTTCTGATAGGGATATCGAAATTAGCATTAAAATAATAACATTTACTCGGTTCTCGGAAGAGGCAGTAAATAACAATTAAGGGTTCTTGGCCTATAAATTGGAATAGATGATATAATCAATTGATATGATTTGCATGAATGAAAATCGAGTGATATCTTGTATCTAGAACCCGTCTCATATCGTGTACCCAAAGCCATCCTTAAAATTATGGATTTATTTTTTTTTATTTTATTTTATTGAATTTTAAACTTTGATTTTCTGAACAAAGTTGAGATTATTTTAATTACAGTATTTAGTGTGAATATAAATTTTCAATCCTCGTGGGAACGATACTCTACTCATCGTATATTAAAACTTGACACCGTGCACTTGCGGACACAAAAATATCGCAACAAGTTTTTGGCGCCGTTGCCGGAGATTGATTCAATTTATTGTGCACTAATATTGTTACCAAGTGAACTTGATTTTGATTTAGAATTTTTATTTTTATTGTCTATTTATTATTATCATTATTTTTGGATTAATTTATTTTGTTTTGTCTATGTCTGCAGTTTATTCACAGATCTTAAAGTTTTGAAAGTGCAGATGCAGTCGGGCTGAGGACTATAAACTAAGCGTTGCTTGGGAGGCAACCCAAGAGTTCTTAGTATTATTTATTTATTATGTTTATTTGATTTTTATGTATTTACTTCTTAAATTTTTGTCCCTCGTCATTTTTTTTAGGTTTTGTAGAGATGAAGTTTGTTGGTGTTACCCCTATTATATCCCCAATGCGCTACAAATTACGATGAAAAAAAATGACGACTACTGATGATCGTTGTCACAGGTACGTGTATTTCTCTGCTATTTAATTTGTTTATTTTACATTGAGGACAATGCACATTTTTAGTTTGGGGGGATGTGTGAATTTTGAAACTTATGAAATTTTTTGTTATGAGTTAGTGTGATTTAAATGCATGATGTGTAATTGTTTTGGCCTATGATGAAAATAATTTTTGGTGTTAAAAATGTTAATGTTAGCTATATTTAATCTTGAGTTCTCACCCATATGCACTATGCCTTGATTGTCTAGACTCTAGTGATTAGAGAAGCTTTGTAATATTGTAAGTGAATTGGATGATTTGATTCTTAACTTTGGTGATTTATGTTTGAAACTGAGGTAGACTTCTACGAGCATAGAAATGATTTAGGCATTAAAATATAAAAAAATTAATAATTACTCCATCTGGGTCATTGATAAGGAATTGAAATCCTAATTTCCTTGTCCTTGGCTAAGTATGCGGAATAAATGGGGTTGCAAAAGTGAAAAAAAATTAATTTTTGTTAAAACAAACTCCATCCGGGCTTGAAAAGGGATTGAAATTCTAATCACCGATCAATGGCTAAGTTTGCGAATAAAATGAGATTGATGCTCCATCCGGGCTATAGACGAGAGGATTGAAATCCGAACCTATCTTTAGTTATAGCTAATTTTGCGGGTAATTTATGGGGCTAAAATAAAATTGGGTGCAAAATCCAGCGATGTTATGAAAAATCTTTGATATAACTTGAAAAATCCTTTTTATCCTAGTGAGTAGAAGTTGAACATGGTGGAGAGTGTTTTGAAACTAGAGAGCGGAGTTGATGATTCTATGAAACAAACTTGTTGCACTAGTGTATCGAAAGCGAGGAGGATAGACAAGAATGGTGAATCACACACACACGAGAAATCTTGAGAAAATTAGCGGACATGTGTATTTAATCTTGAAATGTAAAAATTCGGAGGCCAACTATATTACTCATTATTGTTTTGCTCGGGACTAGCAAAAGTCTAAGTTTTGGGGAATTTGATAAGTGCATTTTATACACTTAATTTATATATGATTTGAATTGACTTTTGTGATGTATCGAGTGGGTATTATGAATATTTGTTTTTGTTTTTGTGAGTTGGAAGAATTGGCGCGAAAGTAGCAAGAAGAAGCGAAAGGATGAATTATGAAGCAACAAATTCAGAAAATTATTGGGAATTATTGAAGCATCAAAATCAAATCTCCACTGTTCATATTCCAGTTTAGGATGTTTTAAAGTTGCTGTCAAAATTTTAGCTCAATCCAACGGTTAGTTTATGAGAAATGATTTTTTAAAAATTATCGCGCGTTGCAGAATTTCTCATGCGAGAGGAAGGCGCGGTCGCGCCGTCCCTGGACGTGAAAAGAAGTGTAAATTCGAGGCTCAGGTGCGTCCTCGCCACTCTATTGCGCGCTCGCGCCGCTCTGGGCAAGAAATTGGCAGATTTTTGCAACTTTAAAACTCTCGATTTGTCGGGCTTTCTTTGACGGGCTTCGAGGACATATAAAAGGGACTTCAAGGACACAATCAAGGGAAGAGCCACCGCACAACAACACACACAAATTTGAGAGATTTGAGAAGAGAAGAAGAGGCACCCAAACAAGAGAACCATACAGCTACGCATTCAAGTAGGCTTGGGACATGGATTCCAGACGTGGGAGCGAACGACAAGGGATAATCGAATCACACGACAGAGAAAATTCATCTAGGGACGGAGAATCAACTCTACTCTGTGATTTTTATTATTTGCCTTGATTTATGATGAAATTTTTGGATATGTCTATGTGTTTGATTATTTCATTATAAACTTATTAGTTGTTTCTAGATATTGACGGATCTTGATTGGAGTTTCATGTTTTGACTATTATTTGTTCTTAACAATTTAGTTTTGTATTCTTGATTTGATTGTCTTTCAATTACTTGATCACTAATTGAATTGTTATATTTATTTGAAATCTGGCGCTCGGGAGAGGAGATTTTGAATAGGATCATAGGAAACACAACCTAGGATTTTTGTAGAGTCGGGAGGCTTACAAGTTCCTTTGAGGTCATTGAAAGAGAACCATAGAATTTGATAAATTATTTTGTTGTTTGATTTCTGATATGGATATCGAAATTAGCATTAGGATAATAACATTTACTCGGTGCTCGGGAGAGGCAGTAAATAACAATTAAGGGTTCTTGGCCTATAAATTGGAATAGATGATATAATCAATTGATATGATTTGCATGAATGAAAATCGAGTGATATCTTGTATCTAAAACCCGTCTCATATCGTGTACCCAAAGCCATCCTTCAAATTATGGATTTATTTTTTTTTATTTTATTTTATTGAATTTTAAACTTTGATTTTCTGAACAAAGTTGAGATTATTTTAATTATAGTATTTAGTGTGAATATAAATTTTCAATCCTCGTGGAAACGATACTCTACTCATCGTATATTAAAACTTGACACCGTGCACTTGCGGGCACAAAAATATCGCAACAGTGGCACATACCCTGGGCCAAGGTCTGGATCGGGATCTGGGCCTGGGTCTGGACATGGGTACGGGACCGGATCTTGGCTTGGTCTGGGGCTGGTCCGAAGGTGTTCCAAGCATGTCTTGTCTCCTTGATCTTTTTGCACTCGAATCATGTTATAATGCCCTCCAACATTGTTGCAATGCTTTCCAAACTTCTAATCAGCTTGATGGCATTTTGTTAGATACTTTTTGATAATTCATTGTGAATCCTTGAACCGCTTCTTTAAACATCTTGCTCCATCCCTTCGTTGTTGGACCTTGCGGCAACTCTAGAGGATCCCATTTCCTCTTAGCTTGATTACATCGTGAGCTATCTATGATCGCATCATAGTAGGGAAGGGGCCCAATTTTTGGGCCCAGATATTTTAAATAAAATGATGGCAGTTCACCTAGCGCCCATGGATTTCCCGCACCCTAGTGTAGGGGATCGGTTAACTCGTGCCCGAAAACGCAGCGGAAATATAAAAATTTTTAATAAAAGAAATCCGAGCACTTGTGTAGTATTCAAAAACTCAAACAACCATAGGGTGTTTAGAATTTTACCTATCAATCTCAAAGATTGATTTATGGCTCCAACCAAGTTGATAAACAACTAGGCTCTTGAAAAGGGTAGACTCAATCTACAAGCTTCCAAGAGCACTCCTTGCTCAAAATGGATTCAACACTTCGAGCCTCTGAATTAGGTCCACGACTAGACGATCTAAATCCGCTCTAAATATGCACTAGAATATTTAGAGAATTTAGCATTGAGATATCATTTTTATTCTCCCTCAAAAATGAAAGAAAAACTTGGAGAAATTGTGGATGGAGTGTTCGGCCACTTCAAGTTATTTTTGGAGTGGATTGGATTGTATGTGTGTATATATTATTCCAAATAATATATTAAAGGAGAGGGATTAATGAGTACAATTAAGCCATGCATGAAAAATTGCAAGACATGCATGGAAAATTGCAAACCATCTTTCAACCCTTCAAATTCCATACACACACATATATATATCATATATATATATATATATATATATATATATATATATATACACGCCTATATATATATATACATATATAAATATATATATTCAAATGTCATTTGAACTTATTTTTAATTAATTATTAAACCTAAATCCATTTAAGTTTAATCAATTAATTAAATTTAACTTGAACACATTCAAGTCCACTAGTATCAATAATTATACAACACTATATTAATTTGAGCTCTACTAGACTCAATAGTGTTTAATTAATTCAACACTTGAATTAATTTAATTATTTGTACATTAAAATGTCTACTAGTGTTAAATTAATTCAACACTTGAATTCATTAACTAAGTTCAAAATAATAGTTTAGAAAATCACCATTTTCATAAACTAATTATTTTAAGTCAACTTTTAATCTTGGAACACATTCACAAATTAAAAGTTACTTATTCCATTCATTCTCCAATTTAGAAGTCAAACTTCTAATTTATTTTACTTATAAACTCCTTTATAAGTTGTTCAACACAATGAACTAATTTTAATCTCAACGGGATCTAGAAAGCTAGTACTTGTGTGACCCTCAATGGTTCACTGATACAACTAGCAGTGGGTTCACATCTCCATGTGATTCGGGATCAACAAGTCCTTATATGAGCATACCCTATATATAGCTCCATTCTTATTGATTAACACATTGATAATAAGAACGTCAGAAAACTCAAGTCTGATAGTACCCAACTAGTCATGTAAACGTCTAGCAGCATCGCTTACATGACTCCCTAGGTATCAAATGATAGTGCCTGCAAGAACCAATCAATTATGGTTAGCGTACAATACGGTCCCTTCAACTCATATATCCCGACCGATTCGACAACCATTGGTTTATCGATAGTTGTCATTGAATCGATAACTATGTGTCATGCCGTAGTTGCATCGAAAATGTAATTCAAGAAACTCCTTTCTTAATTACACTTACTCTGATCAGAGATTTCAAGCTACGTATGCATGATATAACATAGGATATCCATACCCATAGGTAAGCGGTGAATCCCCGACTACAATGCATTGACTCTTATATGTTTCGTCACAACACCCAACATTTCCACCTGATGACCCCAGATGAGTCGGTAAACAAGTCAAAGTGAAGCACTAGCATATAGAGTCTCCATGTTGTCACGGGTTATAGGACTAATGGTGTACAACCATAAACTAGGACTTCTCCACTCGATAAGTGAGAACCACTTGGAAAATCCTTTAGGGAGGGTTGTTCAGTGCACTCTACAAGGAGCACCTATTTGCATGCTTGGACATCTCCATGTCCCCTACCAATGAAACATGGTACTCACATCGCAAATACTAGTCTCAAGCTCGAGCGGTCTTTATTCTTCTTTATGGCGGCTGAATCGACCAGGAACAGTTTAGAATATACAGTATTCCAAATATGAGTTTCATGATAGTCATCACATGACCATCTCATATTCTTTCTACTATTTGTATATTCAAGGGCTTTATCTATGCAGTTTGCATGGGTATAAAGGTAAAGATGTGCCAAATTAAATAATGTCAAATATTATTAAAATAAATATTGTCATACAAGAGTTCTCTCAAGGACCATCGGCCAATACATTGGCTCGACGGGCACCTAATCTAACACCTAGTTGTAGCAACCCAACCCGAATCCACTACCTAATCAGAGTTAGAGCATAATTAAGCATGCATTTAAAATAAATCGCTACGAAAGACTTAAATAAAAGAAGACCGGCAGAATACAACTGGTTAAATAACAAAAAAATACAAACCAATCGAATTACAAATAATCCTAAGGGCAATTAATACCTATAGCTAATCCTGTTGTCTCCAAGGTCACTGGACAGTCCAAGCTCCTGGTGCTCAATCCTCAATCTACACCTCCCACATCGAATGGGGTGTCAAGATACACAGAAAAGACTGGACGTGAGCTCTAAGCTCAATACGAAAGCACGGGTAAAACATACAAATATGATGCATGCAAATGATAGGGTATCCATATCTGGGATAACTGTATATAACTGATCAGTAATGGAGCCTAGGACATGAGTGGTACAACCCGGGAATCAAACCCTGCGTACACTGCTCATTCCCACTGGACGTGGACCGTGTCACCCAGATGCTAGTGCCACCCAACCCGTCGGGCACTGGGCGCTAGACATCAACCGTCCAAACAGGACTGAGCGGCCCTCTATGGCTCATCTCAAAAGATGGACAAACACAATATGATATGCACATGCTGCATAATAATATGACACACAAGTGCAACATATAAGCATGCAACCCGTTGGCTATCTCATTCAGTACTTACGTACCTTACTACAGGTAGTCCTAGCTGTCCCACTCTAGGTTCCAAGCCTATCATCAACTCTACAATGCAAATACTCATGCATCATTCAATAAGCTCTAAAAGCCTTAACTAAGCTATTGCATACTACTAAATAATTTAAGGAGACAATAGCTATACCTACGTCCGTCGTCAGCCCGCTGATGCCGACTGCCTCAAAACTTAGGCACAGCTCCACTACAATGCCTGGATCGCTATGCCACTTCCGAAATACCAATAGGACGCCTAGAATTTCCTAGATCTAAGTTAGAAGGCTAAGAATCCAAAGAGAAAAGGAATTCGGTGTGTTTGAAAATGAAATCTCGGCCCCTATTTATAGGCGAAGTTCGGAGCCTTCGATCCGGTTCGGATCCTTCGTTCCTGACTTCGGATCCTCCGAAGTCCCATCAGTGACATCACCAATGACGTATTTTTCTCGGACAGCTGGCCATTCAAGTTTGGATCCTTCGATCTCATGTTCTGATTCTCCGAACAAGTTCGGATCCTCCGATCTTAGGTTCGGATCCTTCGAACCCTCCGAACCTTTCCGGCCATTTTTGAGTGCCCTGGATCCATTTCTGGACTCCGTTAATCCATTTGAAATTTCTTTAATCATGTTTTACTTAATCTAAACATGATTACATGATTAATTACTCATTAATCGTTACTTCCGGATACGGGTCACTACATTCTCCCCCCTTAAAAGATTTTGTCCTCGAAAGCTAGGGTAAACCTCGAGAATGTACTAGAGACCCTTACTTGAGTGTCTGGTCGAAATAGCTTTCGACACACTCAGACTCTTGTCAAATTATCTGTAAGCTCCATTAATGCTAAACTGCATTAACATACTCCCAACTGAAGATTACTGCGCTACTGGTCAACATTCAAACTTCCTTGGAACTAATGTATCACAACACTGATATGTCTTCCATACTGACCACGATCTCTCTGATCACGAAAGATACCAACACAAACTTGATCGAGATCATCGTCCCAAGGAAAATTATTAGACTGACGAAGACCAAGTCATAGCCTGACTGGCTTATGGCATTCGTCGAATCACAAAACTAGATCTAACCATCTAATGGTTCCAAAACTTCTTGGTTCTCAACACCTTTAGTCAGGAAACACCAATCCCAATATTGTGCTGACACAACAAAGCCCAAATTTCTTCCCAAGAGAATTCAGTTGCCACAAAGTCATACTTCAACATAACTGCTTCACATGATTCCTTAGACTGATTATCTTTCCCATGATACTCTGAAGCAAAACAAGCTTCCCAAAGCAATTACTGGGAACTCGGACCATCTAGTCTAGTACTAACCATAGTTCACGTTTCTTAGTATACTCAATATTGTGTCATAAGAAACTCTCAAAACATGACAATCATGTGACAAAATCCTTTCTTGAACCATCGGTCTGTGCAGTCATACGCATATTCCGCAATGGCAATCGTCGCATCCCTGATGATCTACATCATCCCGACCATAGGTTATTCACCCATGAATTTCAATCGATGGACATCCCCTAATAGTTATACATACTTGCAATCACTGTACACACATCAAGAATAAGGCAAGCTCTCACCAATATGCTCGACTGGTTCATTCCACAATGCACAGACATATGGAAACGTTTCTTATTCCGTCTCAAAACTCGACAGTCCCTTGCACCTCGTATAAATCACCTCGGAGTTTCTGATGACACCATCATCAATAGCTACCTATCATGCATCCGACCATTGTCCATTGCTAAAACGCAATATCTTTGACAAACAGTCTTCATGGATGTGACTCACTGACTGGAAAGAACGAATTCGATCCGTCCCGATCTTGCAAAATCTTCAATCCCAAAGGCAAACCTCGTTGGCTACTAAGTCAACCACCGACTATCTCAGTCATCTTAATGACATCGCGCACCACACGCTGGAAAATTAGTGACACAACCGGCTAGATCCCGAGAAATAGATCCTAGTTAATGTCACACCTCCCAATCAGACAACTGATGTTCACTCGATAATGCCCAATACTCGTTGAATCATAAACCCAACGGTGAATTAAGACATCGTCTTACGAACACTTCTTCAAATTTTTGGTTAGCAACCTTCACTATTGTCGTCCACTATCGACATGGAGAAATAGTTGACCCCTTCCCTACTTAACCTTGAGTATACTATTGCTAATACTTAGAAATTGCTTGGATCAATTTTGGCTTCTCCCTAGAACGAAACATTATTCGGGGAGTTACCCATTTCCTTCTCTTGTTCCTCTTGTCGAGTATTACTTAACTCGACCATACAAGTCAAATTGAAATTGTTCCCGATTAGCAGCAATCCCAGAAGATTCATCTCTGGCAATCCTAGAGACTCTAAATCTTCCAAATTAGCGAATGATCTGAGACTGTACCAAGTACTCATCTCCTAAGCACTATTCGACAAAATACTATCCCAATTATTTCTTAATTGCTACACCCAGATCATCATAGATTGGGCTCTCAACAAATCGACCCCATCGATTATACTGTGGCTCACACTTAGTGAAGGGGATCGGTTAACTCGTGCCCGGAAACGCAGCGGAAATATAAAATTTTTAATAAAATAAAACCGAGCACTTGTGTAGTATTCAAAAGTTAAAAAACCATAGGGTGTTTAGAATTTTACCTATCAATCTCAAAGATTGATTTATGGCTCCAACCAAGTTGATAAACAACTAGGCTCTTGAAAAATGGTAGACTCAATCTACAAGCTTCCAAGAGCACTCCTTGCTCAAAATGGATTCAACTCTTCGAGCCTCCGAATTAGGTCCACGACTAGACGATTTAAATCCTCTCTAAATATGCACTAGAATATTTAGAGGATTTTTCATTGAGATATCATTTTAATTCTTCCTCAAAATGAAAGAAAAATTGGAGAAAAATGCCAAGGAATGTTTCGGCCACTTTTATTAAAGTTGGAATGGAATTGTGTTTGTGTGTATATTATATTAATGGAGAGGAATTAATTAGATACAATTAAAACCATGCATAGAAAAATACATGACTTGCATGGAAAATTGCATCCAATCTTCCAACCCTTCAAATTCCATACACACACATATATATATTATATATATATACACGCCTATATATATACATATATAAATATATATATTTAATTGTAATTTGAACTTAATTTTAATTAATTATTAAACCTAAACCCATTTAAGTTTAATCAATTAATTAAATTTAACTTGAACTCATTCAAGTCCACTAGTATCAATAATTATACAACACTATATTAAATTTGAGCTCTACTAGACTCAATAGTGTTTAATTAATTCAACACTTGAATTAATTTAATTATTTATACATTAAAATTCCTACTAGTGTTAAATTAATTCAACACTTGAATTAATTAACTAAGTTCAAAATAATAGTTTAGAAAATCACCATTTTCATAAACTAATTATTTTAAGTCAACTTTTAATCTTGGAACACATTCACAAATTAAAAGTTACTTATTCCATTCATTCTCCAATTAAGAAGTCAAACTTCCAATTTATTTTACTTATAAACTCCTTTATAAGTTGTTCAACACAATGAACTAATTTTAATCTCAACGGGATCTAGAAAGCTAGTACTTGTGTGACCCTCAATGGTTCACTGATACAACTAGCAGTGGGTTCACATCTCCATGTGATTTAGGATCAACAAGTCCCTTATATGAGCATACCCTAGATAGCTCCATTTTTATTAATCAACACATTGATAATAAGAACGTCAGAAAACTCAAGTCTGATAGTACCCAACCAGTCATGTAAACATCTAGCAGCATTGCTTACATGACTCCCTAGGTATCAAATGATAGTGCCTGCAAGAACCAATCAATTATGGTTAGCGTACAGTACGGTCCCTTCAACTCATATATCCCGACCGATTCGACAACCATTGGTTTATCGAGAGTTGTCATTGAATCGATAACTATGTGTCATGCCGTAGTTGCATCGAAAGTGTAATTCAAGAAACTCCTTTCTTAATTACCACTTACTCTGATCAGAGATTTCAAGCTACGTATGCATGATATAACATAGGATATCCATACCCGTAGGTAAGCGGTGAATCCCCAACTACAATGCATTGACTCCTATATGTTTCGTCACAACACCCAACATTGCCACTTGATGACCCCAGATGAGTCGGTAAACAAGTCAAAGTGAAGCACTAGCATATAGAGTCTCCATGTTGTCCCGGGTTATAGGACTAATGGTGTACAACCATAAACTAGGACTTATCCACTCGATAAGTGAGAACCACTTGGAAAATCCTTTAGGGAGGGTTGTTCAGTGCACTCTACAAGGAGCACCTATTTGCATGCTTGGACATCTCCATGTCCCCTACCAATGAAACATGGTACTCACATCGCAAATACTAGTCTCAAGCTCGAGCGGCCTTTATCCTTCTTTATGGCGGCTGAATCGACTAGGAACAGTTTAGAATATACAGTATTCCAAATATGAGTTTCATGATAGTCATCACATGACCATCTCATATTCTTTCTACTATTTGTATATTCAAGGGCTTTATCTATGCAGCTTGCATGGGTATAAAGATAAAGATGTGCCAAATAAAATAATGTCAAATATTATTAAAACAAAGATTGTCATACAAGAGTTCTCTCAAGGACCATCGGCCAACACATTGGCTCGACGGGCACCTACTCTAACAATCTCCCACTTGCACTAGAGCCAACTACCCATATTCTTCAAACCCATTGATTCGCGATGCTTTTCGAACAATGGTCCTGGTAAAGGCTTAGTTAGTGGATCAGCAACATTATCTGCGGAGGCGACTCTGTCTAACAAGACATCTCCTCGTTCCACAATTTCCCGGATGATGTGATATTTTCTCAGTACATGTTTGGATTTCTGATGAGACCTTGGTTCTTTTGCCTGAGCAACTGCACCAGTGTTGTCGCAGTACACCGGGACTGGATCAACTCCATTAGGAATAACACCCAACTCTTGGACGAAATTCCTAATCCAAACAGCTTCCTTTGCAGCATCGGATGCAGCAATATATTCTGCCTCAGTGGTTGAATCCGCAGTGCTATTTTGCTTGGAACTCTTCCAACAAACAGCAGCACCATTGAGCATGAATATAAAACCGGAAGTTGACTTCGAATCATCAACATCGCTTTGGAAGCTAGAGTCGGTATAGCCTTCCAATTTTAGTTCTCCACCCCCATAAACCAAGAACATATTCTTAGTCTTTCTCAAATACTTGAGAATGTCTTTCACAGCTTTCCAGTGTGGAAGACCAGGGTTCGATTGATATCTACTTGTAACACTAAGTGCAAAGGCCACGTCAGGACGTGTAGATATCATCGCATACATGATACTACCAATTGCAGATGCATATGGAATGCGTGTCATCGTCTCTATCTCTGCATCATTTTTGGGAGACATGGACTTGGATAGAGACACGCCATGACACATTGGTAGATGTCCTCTCTTGGACTCATCCATCGAGAACCTCTTAACGATGGTATCAATGTATGTGGACTGGGTGAGACCAAGCAATCTTTTCGATCTATTCCGATAGATTTGTATTCCCAATACAAAAGATGCTTCAACCAAGTCCTTCATCGAGAACTTACTCGATAACCATACTTTAGTTGATTGCAACATTCCTACATCATTCCCAATGAGTAGAATGTCATCAACATAAAGTATTAGGAATTTCACAGCACTCCCACTGACCTTCTTATACACACATGGTTCCTCAGGATTCTTAGTAAACCCAAACTCTTTGATTGTACCATCAAATCTGAGGTTCCAGCTCCTAGATGCCTGTTTGAGACCATAGATAGATCTCTGAAGTTTGCATACTTTATGCTCACTTCCAATAGATGTGAACCCTTCAGGTTGAGACATGTAAATTTCTTCCTTAATATCCCCATTAAGAAAAGCTGTCTTCACATCCATTTGCCATATTTCATAGTCATACCATGCGGCAATGGCAAGCAATATCCTTATGGACTTGAACATTGCGACTGGAGAAAAAGTTTCTTCAAAGTCAACTCCTTGCCTTTGAGTATAACCTTTTGCCACCAATCGAGCCTTGAAGGTCAGAACCTTCCCATCCGTCCCAAGCTTCCTCTTGTAAATCCATTTTCATCCTATAGGAACAATTCCTTCAGGTGGATCCACAAGATTCCACACTTGGTTCGAATACATGGAATTCATCTCAGATTCCATAGCTTCAAGCCACTTGGATGAATCGGCATCAGACAATGCTTCCTTGAAGGTCCTTGGATCACATCCATGGTCAGGCTCATCTTGGCCCTCTTCAAGAAGCAGACCATACCTCATAGGTGGTCTTGAGATCCTCTCGGATCTTCTAGGAGCTAGTGTCTCCTCTCTTGGCTGTTCGGGTGTGGGTTCCATAATCGTGGGTGTTTCTCGAACTTCTTCGAGTTCTATCATCTCCCATTTTCTATCCAACAGAAATTCCTTCTCCAAGAAGGTTGCATTCCTAGAAACAAACACCTTTGTTTCTTTGGGATGATAGAAATAATATCCAACCGAATTCCTTGGATATCCCACGAAGTAGCATAAAATGGATCGAGCATCCAATTTATCTCCCACTATCTGCTTCACATAAGCAGGGCATCCCCATATTCTTAGATAAGAATACTTTGGAGATTTTCCCATCCATATCTCATATGGTGTCTTATCAACTGCCTTTGAATGGACATTGTTCAACAACAGTGCCGCTGTCTCAAGTGCATATCCCCAAAAGGATGGCGGCAACTCCGTGAACCCCATCATAGACCGAACCATGTCCATCAAAGTTCGATTACGACGTTCTGAAACACCATTCAACTGAGGTGTACCAGGAGGAGTCCACTGTGAGAGAATCCCATTCTCCCTAAGATACTCTTGGAATTCAGTACTCAAGTATTCACCACCTCGATCCGATCGAAGTGCCTTGATGCTTTGTCCCAATTGTTTTTCTACTTCATTTCTGAATTCTTTGAACTTTTCAAAAGCTTCAGATTTGTATTTCATCAAATACACATACCCATACCTAGAGAAGTCATCGGTAAAGGTAATGAAGTAAGAATGTCCGTGCTTAGTGGTGATGCTAAGTGGACCACACACATCTGTATGGATCAAATCCAACAGTCCCTTGGCTCGCTCCACATGGCCCTTAAAGGGAATTTTGGTCATCTTTCCTTTTAGACAGGGTTCACAAGTAGTAAGAGAATTAATATCAGACATATCAAACATGCCTTCTCCCACTAGCTTGTTCATCCTTTTAAAAGATATATGACCTAATCGAGCATGCCATAAGTGTGCTGGATTTAGAGTATCTTGTTTTCTTTTGGATGTTGTTGATATCTCTTGGACATTATACATAGGAATATCTTTTAATTTTAAATTATAGAGATCATTTTCCAATTGTCCTGTACCAATTAAACATTCATTCTTGTAAATATTGCAAACACCTTTGCCAAATAAACAAGAATATCCATCTTTATCAAGCATAGAAATGGAAAGAATGTTTTTCACCAAATCTGGTACAAACAAAACATCTCTCAAACATAATTTAAAATCATTGTCCAACAATAAGTAAACATCTCCAATAGCTTTGGCTGCAACTCTTGCCCCATTGCCCATCCTCAAGAAGGTCTCACCATCTCTGAGTCTCCTACTTCTTGCCATCACCTGCAAATCATTACAGAGATGTGAGCCACAGCCGGTATCCAATACCCAAGAAGAAGAGTTAAGTGAAATGTTTACTTCAATGTAGAACATACCTTTTCCAGAACCATTCTGGTCAAGATATTCCTTGCAATTTCGCTTCCAATGTCCAGGTTTCTTACAGTGATGACAGACGTCATTAGTCTTGTTAGCCTTAACTGGTGTGGCTACCACAACGGGACTCGGAGTTTGCCTCTTCAAGGGCACGTTCTTTTTGGGAGCATGGAAGGAACGCTTCTTTCCCTTCCCATGTGGTCTATTCTTTGAACCAGATGAAGATCCCACATAAAGAACCGGCTTCTCTTTCTTGATTGTGGATTCAAACGTAACAAGCATGTTAACCAACTCCTCAAGGGTTGGATCTAACCTGTTCATGTTGAAATTCACCACAAAAGGATCAAATGAGCTAGGCAGTGACAAGAGCAACACGTCTGTGGTCAACTCAGTTGGTAGCACAAGATCCATGCTAACGAGTTTCTCCACGAGCCCAATCAACTTCAGGCCATGCTCATGGACCGAAGCCCCATCTCGCATGCGCAAAGTGATTAGCTCCTTGACAATCGCATGTCGAAGAGGGCGTGTTTGTTCACCAAAAAGTTCTTTGAGATGCAAATGAATGTCAGCAGCATGATTTGCACTCTCAAAACGTCGCTGAAGCTCATCATTCATAGAAGCCTGCATATAACACTTGGCTTTCAAGTCATGGTCACACCAATCCTTGTAAGTCTGTAGCTCCTCAGGGCTACAATCAGTCGGAGCCGTATCAGGGGCGACTCATCAAGTGTGTATGCAATCTTTTCCGAGTTCAAGACGATTTTCAAATTTCTTAGCCAATCGAGGTAATTTGGACCGGTCAGTAAATGTTTGTCGAGTATTGCAGACAACGGATTGCGAATTGATGACATTGTCAAAACTTTGTACTGAAAAATAATAACAGATAAATGTCAATGACTTTTTAAAATATTTAATAAGATGTGAAGTATGGACTTTAACTTTATAAATATTTACTCCCACTGTTTTGACATTTTTACTACCCTCTAGTAAAAACGGAAAACTCCTTTCCTCAGTAGGTACATAAGGTCCAATTAGCCAATTACGATTCCGAATAATATCAGCTAATCATAATTTCTAAAAGGTAGTTTCCAATTGCATCTCCATGCAACCCTTACGTAAACTTTTGTCTCACGCTTGATTAGGACCCAATAATATGACGTCGTTCATCTTTACGTGTCAAGCCTTACCCATCGATATCGAACCTTAATGGACGGTCGCCATGAGTTCCCCCAATAATATGAGCCGAAGTCATGGGAGTTCCACGTAGTTCACATCACCATGTCAATGGATGTCACAGCTTTCGGCATTCAAGCCCCCCAATAATATGAGCCGAGCATTGAATACGGGTAGCGTTCGTCATGCATCCATTGTCGATGGAAGACATGGAAATTATAAACAAATTTATAATTCCCCTTTTCGGGCTTGATATAAATTTTGAATCTTATTCAAAATGAGGGTTTTTAATTTTGAAAAGGTCTCATCATTAATTTTAAAGATCGCCATGTTTGATCGTATGTTTGCCGGATTCATGCAACTTTGTTATTATAAAATAATAACGCACATACTAATTAATAAGGATGATTAATCGCCCCAATAACTATTTGGCCCATGTGAGCCAAACACAGGCCTAGGTCCAATTCCTAGGGAATGCATGGGATGCAAATGCAACAATTACATAAGCTTCCAATATTTACATGTCTTGAATCTTCATAATTCATCATGGCCCACCATCTTCCAATCTTGAACTTCCGCTATTAAATATTTTACATGAAAATATCTATGGCAAATAGGGATACATCTCATGGGGTGGGAACGGGCCATAAACCAAACCCACTTTGTAATTTGATAATAATTACAACCATTCAACACAAAATATCCTAGCATACACCTAGCAAATTGGTATTGGGCTTTTAATCATCCTTCATGCATAATATCACATATCATACACCATCAATTAATTATCTCAATAATTAATTGATCAAATATTATATATCTTGGTCCAATCACTAACCACCACAATTATAAAATAAATTAACAAAATAAACAAACACCTTTGTTTACTTTCAAATTAATTTATTTATAATTGAATTTCTTGTAAATCACAATTTACTATAAATAATCAAAGTCACACTTTAACTATTTATTTTATGAGAAAAATCACATATTATAAAGTTTAAATTTTTTTCATAAAAATCAACAATGATATATTTAACAATTTAGGGCCTATGACACATGATATTCCAAAACACCTTTTGAAAAGCTCAAGTCGTCATAGTCGTCACCGAAACTCCGTCGCCGGATTCCGGCCAAAAATTTTTTTTTTTTTTTTTATTTAAAAAATATGGGGCAGCCCACGGCTGCCCCTAGTACACCTTCGGGCAGCCCAAGGGCTGCCCGAAAATAAAAAAAAATATTTTTTATAAAATTTTCCCTAAATGTTAAAATATTGATTTTCTCATGCGGTTAGAAATTGACCTCAACATAATATCCAACAAATACTACACAAAGGAGTAACCTAGGCTCTGATACCACTGAAGGGGATCGGTTAACTCGTGCCCGGAAACGCAGCGGAAATATAAAATTTTTAATAAAATAAAACCGAGCACTTGTGTAGTATTCAAAAGTTAAACAACCATAGGGTGTTTAGAATTTTACCTATCAATCTCAAAGATTGATTTATGGCTCCAACCAAGTTGATAAACAACTAGGCTCTTGAAAAATGGTAGACTCAATCTACAAGCTTCCAAGAGCACTCCTTGCTCAAAATGGATTCAACTCTTCGAGCCTCCGAATTAGGTCCACGACTAGACGATTTAAATCCTCTCTAAATATGCACTAGAATATTTAGAGGATTTTTCATTGAGATATCATTTTAATTCTTCCTCAAAATGAAAGAAAAATTGGAGAAAAATGCCAAGGAATGTTTCGGCCACTTTTATTAAAGTTGGAATGGAATTGTGTTTGTGTGTATATTATATTAATGGAGAGGAATTAATTAGATACAATTAAAACCATGCATAGAAAAATACATGACTTGCATGGAAAATTGCATCCAATCTTCCAACCCTTCAAATTCCATACACACACATATATATATTATATATATATATACACGCCTATATATATACATATATAAATATATATATTTAATTGTAATTTGAACTTAATTTTAATTAATTATTAAACCTAAACCCATTTAAGTTTAATCAATTAATTAAATTTAACTTGAACCCATTCAAGTCCACTAGTATCAATAATTATACAACACTATATTAAATTTGAGCTCTACTAGACTCAATAGTGTTTAATTAATTCAACACTTGAATTAATTTAATTATTTATACATTAAAATTCCTACTAGTGTTAAATTAATTCAACACTTGAATTAATTAACTAAGTTCAAAATAATAGTTTAGAAAATCACCATTTTCATAAACTAATTATTTTAAGTCAACTTTTAATCTTGGAACACATTCACAAATTAAAAGTTACTTATTCCATTCATTCTCCAATTAAGAAGTCAAACTTCCAATTTATTTTACTTATAAACTCCTTTATAAGTTGTTCAACACAATGAACTAATTTTAATCTCAACGGGATCTAGAAAGCTAGTACTTGTGTGACCCTCAATGGTTCACTGATACAACTAGCAGTGGGTTCACATCTCCATGTGATTCAGGATCAACAAGTCCCTTATATGAGCATACCCTAGATAGCTCCATTTTTATTAATCAACACATTGATAATAAGAACGTCAGAAAACTCAAGTCTGATAGTACCCAACCAGTCATGTAAACATCTAGCAGCATTGCTTACATGACTCCCTAGGTATCAAATGATAGTGCCTGCAAGAACCAATCAATTATGGTTAGCGTACAGTACGGTCCCTTCAACTCATATATCCCGACCGATTCGACAACCATTGGTTTATCGAGAGTTGTCATTGAATCGATAACTATGTGTCATGCCGTAGTTGCATCGAAAGTGTAATTCAAGAAACTCCTTTCTTAATTACCACTTACTCTGATCAGAGATTTCAAGCTACGTATGCATGATATAACATAGGATATCCATACCCGTAGGTAAGCGGTGAATCCCCGACTACAATGCATTGACTCCTATATGTTTCGTCACAACACCCAACATTGCCACCTGATGACCCCAGATGAGTCGGTAAACAAGTCAAAGTGAAGCACTAGCATATAGAGTCTCCATGTTGTCCCGGGTTATAGGACTAATGGTGTACAACCATAAACTAGGACTTATCCACTCGATAAGTGAGAACCACTTGGAAAATCCTTTAGGGAGGGTTGTTCAGTGCACTCTACAAGGAGCACCTATTTGCATGCTTGGACATCTCCATGTCCCCTACCAATGAAACATGGTACTCACATCGCAAATACTAGTCTCAAGCTCGAGCGGCCTTTATCCTTCTTTATGGCGGCTGAATCGACTAGGAACAGTTTAGAATATACAGTATTCCAAATATGAGTTTCATGATAGTCATCACATGACCATCTCATATTCTTTCTACTATTTGTATATTCAAGGGCTTTATCTATGCAGCTTGCATGGGTATAAAGATAAAGATGTGCCAAATAAAATAATGTCAAATATTATTAAAACAAAGATTGTCATACAAGAGTTCTCTCAAGGACCATCGGCCAACACATTGGCTCGACGGGCACCTACTCTAACACTTAGCTCAATAGTAAAACTCAAATCGGACTACCACTGATCATCAACACCTATGTGGTTCAATCAATACTCTTGACTCGGCTGCCACAAGTTGCCACAAGTCTACTATTCCCAACACCTCGAATACCCAAAACGCTCTGGTTTCAACACACTCATACTTGATAACCAGACAATAGCTATTAGTAGTCTATCGACACAATCTTGTGCATTAGTACTGGCAGCTGTCTCGCACACTGGACTTAATCACCCTAACTTTGACAGAGTCAGACAATTGCCACTAGTAGTCATTAGCACAAATCTCATGCCACATCAGCACTACTAATTGTTGTCTTGTTCCCCCAAGGCGAACATCAAGACAAACTAAGCCCAAGATAGATCACTTCCATCTCATGGAACATCCTACACTTAATTCTGAAAACATCAGACAATATTCAGTGCAAACACTAAACTCACTATCCTTAACTCATTTATTCACAATGAACGCCACGGCTCGTCAATCCAAAATATTACAACTACTGAATCCCAACGATTCTCACAATCTTTGGACACGATCCTGATTATATCTCTCCCTAAGATTGTGCAACAATTTAAGACTGAGGTAGCCCACCACAATGTCCACTTGGAATCACAATCAAGTGTACACTGGCATAAGTCACGCTTCCCTCTCATCTCGAATAACCCGTTGAAGTCCTTAGCCCTTGACATAATCTATTACTGATGGTATCTACCATTGTAGAACAATTTTTATCCCAAAGCTGGTTAGAATTCGATAACCTGGATAAACCCTACCACCAGGAATCCCAATCGCAACTCTAATGACATCCTCAGTCATCCTTAGTAAAAACTCGACTACCTACTAGATCCACTAGTCTAGCAGAATCTCATAGGTCAAAACCTATCCGCTCAAAGCACCCACTCGTCAAGGTTGTGAAGCCTCGGGTTGCTAATCTCATTCTTAGGGCAATAAGTAATTAAACATCATTAATAAACAAAGGAAGGAATAAGATCAAACAAAAAAAAAAATTTCAAAGGGGGGTGCACGGGGTCGGTCAAAAAGAGCAGACCGTTCGCCCCCTTAACCCAACTCTCGGGTTGGGAACAAAATAGGCAGCGCTCGGTTCGCTAAAAAGAGCAGACCGAGCACAACACTGGGCAGCCTTGTGCTCTGGTTTTTTACAGCAAAATTTGATCCTTCCAACCCCTCCATTTCAACATAATGATGTCACAAAACAGGTAGATATATATAGAACAAGATCTAAACATGTTTATAACAAGCTAAGACATCAAAGTAGAGGTTTGAATCCAACCAAAAGCATGAAATTATATAAAGTGTTCATCAATTCTTCAAGAACAACAACTAGAGTGTTTTCTAACATACTTTCTAGACTTAATATACATTGTTGCAACTACAACAACCCGAGTCCACATCTCTAGACTCTCTCATGAGCTGCCCTCGTCAACTTTGGCATGCTTCTGCCCCATCTGTTGCCATTCACACATACAAAACAAAGCAACAGCCGGATAAACTCCGGTGAGAAAACATTTGTACTATAATCGACATATATAAAGCGTTAAATAAATCACATCGACTCTATTCATATCGACTCAACAATAGAGTAAATAACGCATATATCGATTAAGAATTGATTCCTAATTCGTCATTGCCATCAAGATTCGTAACCAATCTTGACATGGATATCCATCTATCGTAGTCATTCTGGACTAGAAAATAAGATCACCTCAGATCTTGGCATAAAATCAATTCAATATCATATCATATCATCATATCGACTCAAACTCAAATATCCACTACCTGAGATAAATCGACAACATCAAATTCAAAACAAAACTATAACAAGTTTGCGGTTTTGGCGGGAAAACTCAAGAAACATCATTCTCGAGTTTCAAAATCCCTGACTCGCGATGTCGTCATTATACCTTCGTATTTCTGGGTTCTGAATACTTCAAATCTGAAATATAACAATCGTAACATTCATATCATACCTCAAGCAAACTTCTTTGGTTCAATGTCGGAATTTCTGAGTTGATCGAACTTGAAACTAATCTGAAATTTAACGATTATGATCAAGAAACATCAGTATATAATCACAAGATTCTCAGCTCAATCATAGGCTAGCAGAACAGTCTCAAAACACGATTTGACGGCGTAGCGATTGAAAATCGGTAACCGACGAAATATCGAAAACATTTCTAACTTCAATTCAATTCATACGAGCATCTAATTCAATAAACCATCATCCAAATCATCGTATCAGCAGCTATAATTCATCCAATATAAGCTGGAAATCACAAGAAGTTCATTCAATACTAAATCTTCGATCCGGTTTCAAATATACAAGCGATAGAATTCCAAGAACATGATAAAAGCATAAAATCTGATCTCTGCTCATATACTGATCTTGTAATCTATCAAAAACATCATAATACTTACACGATATTGAAGCCCTCGTTGCAAGGATTCATGAACAATTTACGGAATCGAAATCGGACGATCGGATCAAAAGATACGGCGATTTGAAATTTATGAAATCAAAAGAAAAGAAAGATCTCGGCTCCTCTGTTCTTATTTCTGAATTCACAATGGAAATACACGTTGACATGCTGATAACTTCTAATAAAATCGGATATGTGTAACTAATATTGCAATTTAACCCCTGAAACTTCATAAATTATAATTCAGTCCTCAGCCCTATTTTTAATTCAATTTCAATACTAAATAATTTAAAAATATTAGAATTTAAATCAAAACTCTAAATATTCCCAAATTAAATATACTCGGACTAAAATTAAATTATCTCGGATTACATTAAATAATCCTGGATTAAATTAAATAATCTTGGGCCTTACATTTCTCCCCCACTAAGACATGAGTTCGTCCTCGAATTCATAAACAGTCAAGATATGCAGTCGGTATACACATAAGAATAACGAATAATAGAAAACTGAATAAGAACTCACATCAGTGAAATACGTAAGGAAATCTCTGTCTCATGTCATCTTCAACTTCCCATGTCGCTTCTTCAACTCCGTGCCGACTCCATTGAATCTTCACCAATGAAATGGTCTTTGTTCGGAGTTGCTTTTCCTTTTCATCGAGTATCTGAATTGGCTGTTCAAAATAGCTAAGAGTTTCATCCAACTCAGCTTCATCAGGTTGCAAGATATGAGCGTCATCAGATATATACTTTCGAAGCATCGAGACATGAAAGACATCATGTATTCATGATAAAGACATAGGAAGAGCGAGTCAATAAGCAATATTGTCTATCTTCTCAAAAATCTCATACGGCCCAATAAATCGTGGAGATAACTTTTCTCGCTTGTCAAATCTAACTGTGTCCCTGAACGGTGAAATCTTCAAGAACACTCTTTCTCCCTGTTCAAAAGATAATGGCCGACGTCGAAAATTCGCATATCTAGCTTGTCTATGTTGTGCTGTTCTCATTCTCTGTTGTATCAAATTCACCTTCTCAGTCATCTGTCTAATCATATCCGACCCTAACTCAGGTACCTCAGACACATCATCCCAATATAATGGTGATCGACACTTCTTCCCATATAACGCTTCAAATGGTGCCATCTCTATACTCGTTTGATAGCTGCTGTTATAATAAAATTCCACGAGTGGTATAGAATCTTGCCATGTAGTACCAAAATCAAGTACCACAGCTCTAAGCATATCCCCGAGCGTCTGAATAGTTTGTTTAGATTGACCGTCAGTTTGATGATGTAAGCGGTACTCAAATGTAAGCGCGTACCTAGAGCTTCCTATAGGCTATGCCAAAAGTGCGAAGTGAATCTTGGATCTCGATCAGGTACTATCGACTTTGGCACACCGTGTAGTCTTACCACTTCTCGAATATATAGATCTGCCATCTGATCATGATGATAAATCATTCGATAGAGAATAAAGCAAGCAGATTTTGTCAATCTGTTAATGATCACCCAAATAGCATCACATCCTCGGGAGGATCGTGGCAATTTCGTCACAAAGTCCATAGAAATATGATCCCATTTCCATTCAAGAATAGACAAACTCTATAATAAACCACCTGGTTTCTTCCTCTCAGCCTTCACCTATTGGCAATTCAAACATTTTGATACAAATTCAGTCACATCAGACTTCATTTGCTTCCACCAGTACTGAGTTTTCAAATTGTTGTACATCTTTCTGCCTCCAGGGTGAATACTGAATCGACTATAATGAGATTCTTTCAAAATATTCTGTTTCAAATCTGAAAGATCAGGAACAACAATTCGGTTATTCACATACAGAATATCATCATCACTAACCTTGTATTTGAAAGATTGGGTGCCCGGTGAGCCAACTTGTGGCTAAGGGCTTTGATGACTCTTTGTATAAACAATCTTTTGTTTAATATAATTTACACTTTTATTAATGGCAATGACTTTGTCTTTCTTCATATTGTGATATTGTGATATACTATTGTTGTTTTGATAAAGACCTTGAATATACTATAGTGTATGTAAGATGTGGTAGAACATGGAGATGTCTATCATGAAACACATCTTATAGTCACTGTATATTCTAAACTGTTCCTAGTCGATTGAGCCGTCCGATAATAAGGATAAGGATCGCTCGAGCTTGAGACTAGCATTTGCGATGCAGAGTACCACGTTTCATTGGTAGGGAACATAGAGATGTTCAAAGCATGCAAATGGATATTCATATGATGAATGATCGAACTACCCTATCCGGACTTTCCAAGTGGTTATCACTTATCGAGTGGATATAGTCCGCGGTTTTGGTTGTACACCATTAGTCCTTACTACTTGAGACATCATTGAGACTCTATATACTAGTACTGTGCTTTGACTCGTTTACCGACTCTATTGGGGTCATCAGGTGTCGGGATTGGGTACAGTTACAACACATATAGGAGTCGATGCTTTGTTGTCAAGGATTCACCACATACTTGCGAGTGTGGATATCCTATGCGATCTGAGGAGATATTAGTGTGACGAATCTCTGGCCAGAGTACATGATGTGATTTAAGAAATGGTTTCTTAGTAGCACATGCGATGTCACTATTTGATCTTCAAGATGTATTGCATAGTTATCGAATCTCGAGCGACTCTCGATATACCAATGGTTGTTGATTCGATCGGGATATATGGATGAAGAGACCGTACTGTACGCTAACCAAAATCTACTGGTTCTTGTAGGCACTATCAGTGATACCTAGGGAATCATGGGGCGATGTTGCTAGGCGCTCATACCATGATTCGATGGGCAAGTCGGAAATTGTTGTTCCGAGTCACAAGGAGTTGTGAGCCCACGGCTAGCTGTATCCCTGAACCATTGAGGGTCACACAGTGTAATGGATTTTTAATCCCCGTTGAGATAGTTAAATTTAAAGAGTTAAATTTAATGAACAAAGAAGTTGGACTTCTTATTTAAGAGTAGAGGAGTAAAATTTCCTAAAATGACATAGGGATGGCCATTTTTGGAAATCACTGAATTCGGATTCAGAAAAATTTATCTTGACTTTAAAAGGTGCAGAAATGGTTTCTGTGCACATTGGTGAAATCGGTTTATCAATCGGAGTCACGATGGATTTTATATTAATTTCTGAACATGCGGGCTTTGCTTATCGGGCTTGAACTTATGACTAATCGGCCCTAAGTTGTTAGTGGCCTACATTATAAATAAGTTATTGCAGTACAGAAATTACACACAACAAGGTCACAATTTTCGAAAACCTAAGTATTTTTCTAACAAGAGTGGCCGCCCCCCTCCCTGTCTACTCGAGAAAAATCCAGCCTGTGATTTTGAATTACAGTCTGGTTTAACGGATCAAATTCGTTAATCTCTTCGTAGAAACTTCTGATAGATTTTCTAGTGCAATCTATCAGAGGGATTAAATATCTATTCGTGGACCTGATTGAAGAACAGTTCGCCCATCAGTTCCAGGGATATACAACAAGAGCAGAGAAATCTGTTGGTGTCCAAAATCTCGATTCGAGATTAAAGGTAAAAATTTTATAATTGTTATTTAATTTTTACACACACAATTTAATCGTAAGGTTGATACCCATTATGGAATCGTTCCATACAAAAAAAAATTTTAAACTTCCGCTGCACCGGGTATCAATCATAATTGATCTGAACGCCGCGTTATCCAACAGTGGTATCAGAGCCAGGTTGCTCAGATCAAGCGATTAAATTAATCGATTGTACAAAAAAATTTTTAGGCCTCGGTTTTTGAAACAAAATAAATATTTTAAAAATAAAAATATTTTTTCGGGCAAAAACCCGGGCAGCGATTGGATCGCTGCCCGGGGCAGGGGCAGCGATCGTCGCTGCCCCGGGCAGCACACGGCGCTGCCCGGCGCAGCACTGGGCACTGCGCAGGGCAGCGCTCGGCGCTGCCCAGGGCAGCGATCGTCGCTGCCCTAGGGGCAGCCGGGCTGCCCGGCCCGGGAATGTCCCGGGCGGCCCGCGGGAAAATTATTTTTAATTTTTTAAATTAAATTTTAATATGTTAAAATTCTATTTTTGGTCCGATCGAAAATTGTTTTGATTGGTCCACGAGGCGTCGGATCGAATTGTTCGAGTCCGAAAATTTTAAAATTGATTTTTTGGATAAATTTGAATTTTTGGAAAATTTTAATATTTTATCCTTTAATTGAATTTTGAAATTAATTATTTGTGGTACAATTGATGATAAGATATGATCTTATGGATATATTGAGCAAAATATGATTTTATGTATAAAATTGGATTTTATAGATAAAATATGATTTTATTTGATAAAAAGATAAAATATGATTTTGTATGTAAAATAAGATTTTATGTATGAAATATGATTTTATCCTTTTAAATTTAAATTGCCATTGCATGTTATCCAATAAATTAATTTTGAATTAAATGTTATTGGATAAGGATGATCGATTGCCATGACCAATTTTGTAGGTGTATGTTAGGAATTTACATTTGTTTTATTGTTGTTGGATTTATTAATGGGCCTGGTTTATGGCCCAATATGAATGTCATATGTAATAAAAGTGGGCTTGGTTTATGGCCCGTTCCCACCCCTTAAAAATGTATCCCCTACTTGTCATTGTTATTTATTGTAAATACATTAGATTTAGTGGGAGATCAAGATTTGAAGATGGAGGTGGGCCCAGCAGACAATAAAGACAGAAGAAATGTAAATTGGAAGCAAATGTAATAGGATTGCATTGCATACTGCATATTACCTAGGATTGGACTAAGACTCGTGATTGGCAACCACGGATCGATTAGAAATGGAATCGATCATCCTATATAATATGTGATATTATAGTTGTATGCATGTTTTAGACATAATTGTGTGAATCCGGCAAGCATACAAAATTTTTAAAAATGATGAGACAAATTTTTATAATTAAAAATCCCTCATTTTAAATATGATTTAAAATTGATATCAAGATAAATAAAGGAAATTTAAATTTGTTTAAATGTTCCTACCTTCCATCAACGATCAATGTATGAGATGCTACCCGCGGATACGGTCCGGCTCATATTATTGGGGGGGCCCGTTCGTCGGAAAGCTGTACATTAGATCGACACATGTTGTAAGTTGGGTGGAACTCCCATGGGATCGGCTCATATTATTGGGGGATCCACATGGCGACCGTCCATCACAACTTAATATTGATGGGTCATCTTGACATGTCACAATAAACGGCGTCATATTATTGGGCCCTTATTGGACATGAGGTAAAAACATGGAGGTTGCTTTGGAAGCAATTGGGCTCTACCTTTTGAAAATTATGGTTGGCTGATATTATTCGGGACCATAAGTTTGTCAATTGGACTCCATGTTCTCACTAAGGAAAACAGTTTCCCGTTTTCACTAGAGGTAGTGAAATCGTTAAAATAGTGGGAGTGAGATTCATAAAATAAATTTTGCCTATTTTATGTCTTAGTAAATTGCTTAAACAATCACTGATATTTGTCTGTTTCTTTTCAGTATTTCATAAGATGAATTCGCGTAATCCACTTTTCTCGATCCTCGAACAAAATAAGTTGACTGGCGCAAACTATACGGAATGGTTCCGTAAGTTGAAGATTGTCTTGACTTCGGAGAAGATGCTCTACGTGTTAGAAAAATCTCCTCCGAAGGAAGTACCAGCTGACGTAAGTCCGGAGGAGTTAGCCAAGCTTGATACATGGTGGGACCATGATATCAAGACCAAATGCTATATGCAAGCCTCGATGTCTGATGAACTCCAGAGGCGATTTGAGGACACCGTGAATGCTGCTGACATTCACGTTCAACTCAAGGAACTTTTTGGGGCTCAATCGAGGGCTGAAAGGTTCGCTACTGTAAAGGAGCTAATGACGTGTCGCATGCGTGAAGGTACTTCGGTCCGTGATCATGGGGTACGAGTGATTTGGCTCATACAGAAGTTGGTAACCCTTGATTTGGTGTTGGAGCATGAACTCAACGTGGACTTACTACTTCTGTCTCTTCCTTCTTCGTTTGACGGATTTGTGGTAAATTTCAATATGAACAAGATAGAGGCCTCCCTTGAAGAGATGGTCAATATGCTTGTGACATATGAATCCACATTAAAGAAGGATAAACCGGTTTTCTTGGTGGGCTCCTCTTCTTCTGCTAAGAAGGGGCCAAGTACAAAGGGTAAGAAACGTTCTGCCCCACCCAAGAAAATCGAACCCGAGAAGAAATACAAGACAAAGGCTTCAAACATGGAAAAATCCAAGGATGTTTGCCATTACTGCAAGAAGCCCGGTCATTGGAAGCGTAACTGCAAGGAATATCTAGAGCAGTTGCGAACTGCAAAGGGTATGTTCTATATTGAAATAAATGTTTCACTTAATAATACTTCTTGGGTATTGGATACCGGATGTGGATCTCACATTTGCAATGATTTGCAGGTGATGACAAGAAGTCGCAGGCTTAGGATGGGTGAGACCCAGCTGAGGCTCGGAAATGGTTCCAGAGTTGAAGCAAAAGCCGTGGGAGATGTTTATTTAATTTTGCAGAACGGTTTTAAGTTACTTTTAAGAGATGTTTTGTTTCTTCCGGATTTGATTAAAAACATTATTTCTGTTTCTATGCTTGATAGAGATGGTTATTCTTGCAATTTTGTGAATGGGATTTGCAATATTTACAAGAATGAATGTTTGATTGGAAATGGACAACTTGAAAACGATCTATACAACTTAAAACTAAAAGACGTTCCAATAAATTATGTTGATAAACCGGCAACAACAAACAAAAGGAAAATCGATAGCCAAAACCCGGCAAACCTTTGGCACGCTAGGCTAGGTCATATTTCCTCAAGGAGGATGAACAAGCTAGTGGGAGAGGGCATGTTTGATATGTCTGATATTAACTCTCTACCTACTTGTGAATCCTGTCTAAAAGGAAAAATGACTAAATCTCCTTTTAAGGGGAAACCTGAGCGTAGTCAAAATCTGTTGGATTTGATCCATACAGATGTTTGTGGTCCATTTAGAGTTGGGACTCAATATGGCCACACCTACTTCATTACCTTTACTGATGATTATTCAAGGTATGGGTATTTATATTTGATAAAATATAAGTCTGAAGCATTTGAAAAGTTCAAAGAATTCAAGGCTGAAGTAGAAAACAAGCTAGGTAAAAGTATTAAAGCACTTCGATCGGATCGAGGTGGAGAATACTTGAGTACCGAGTTTTTGGACTATCTAAAAGAGAATGGGATTCTCTCTCAGTGGACTCCTCCTATGACACCACAGCTTAATGGTGTATCGGAGCGTCGTAATCGAACTTTTTTGGACATGGTTCGATCCATGATGAGCTTCACTGAGCTTCCACCTTCGTTTTGGGGCTATGCGCTTGAAACGGCGGTATTATTGTTGAACAACGTCCACACTAAAGCAGTGGACAAAACACCATACAAGTTATGGAATGGCAAAGCTCCTAAGTATTCGTACTTGAGGATTTGGGGATGTCCTGCTTACGTGAAGCGGACAGTGGGAGATAAGTTGGATAGTCGATCCAGCTTATGTTATTTTGTAGGGTATCCGAAGAATTCAATCGGATATTATTTCTATTATCCTGCTGAAACAAAGGTGTTTGTTTCAAGAAATGCCACCTTCTTGGAGAAGGAGTTCTTATTAGATAAGAAAGGCGAGATGATGGAACTCGAAGAAATTCGAGAAGAACCCGAAATACAAAATAACGATCCTACACCTCAGGAACCATTGCTGGACACGCCTATACCTAGAAGATCCGAGAGGACTTCTAGACCTCCTATTCGATATGGTCTTCTTTTTGAAGGGGATCAAGATGAACCCGATGTTGGATGTGATCCAAGAAACTTCAAGGAAGCAATTTCTGATGCGGATTCAAATTTATGGCTTGAAGCTATGCAGTCGGAAATAGATTCGATGCATACAAACCAAGTTTGGTCTCTAGTAGATCCTCCCGATGGAATTGTTCCAATAGGGTGTAAATGGATCTACAAGAGAAAGCTTGGGCCTGATGGTAAGTTATTGACCTACAAGGCGCGATTGGTGGCAAAAGGTTATACTCAAAGACAAGGAGTTGACTATGATGAAACCTTTTCGCCAGTTGCAATGTTCAAGTCCATAAGAATCCTTATTGCCATAGCTGCATGGTATGACTATGAGATATGGCAAATGGATGTGAAGACTGCTTTTCTTAATGGAGACATTAAGGAAGAAATCTATATGAAGCAGCTGAGGGGTTCACATCCATGGGAAGCGAGCATAAGGTATGCAAGCTTCAGAGATCAATTTATGGTCTAAAACAAGCATCAAGAAGTTGGAACCAGAAATTTGATGAAACAATAAAGGATTTTGGTTTCATCAAGAACCCGGAGGAACCATGCGTGTACAAGAAAGTAGTTAAGGATGCTGTGACATTCTTAGTACTTTATGTTGATGACATCCTACTCATTGGGAATGATGTAGGGATGTTGCAGTCAACAAAGATATGGTTATCAGGTAGATTCTCGATGAAGGATTTGGGTGAGGCATCCTATATTCTAGGGATACAGATCTATAGAGATAGATCTAAGAGAATGATAGGACTCACTCAATCAACCTACATCGACACCATATTGAAACGGTTTTCAATGGATGGGTCCAAGAGAGGACATCTACCCATGTGTCATGGAGTTTCTCTATCCAAGTCTATGTGTCCCAAGACTGATGAAGAGATAGAGAAAATGACACATGTACCATATGCGTCAGCCATAGGTAGTATCATGTATGGGATGATATCTACCAGACCGGATGTAGCATTTGCTCTGAGTGTCACGAGCAGATATCAAGCTAATCCCGGTCAAATGCATTGGAAAGCCGTGAAGGACATTCTTAAGTACTTACGAAGGACTAAGAATATGTTCATGGTATATGGAGAAAGAGAACTGAAATTGGAAGGCTATACCGACTCTAGCTTCCAAAGTGACGTAGATGACTCGAAGTCAACCTCTGGATTTGTGTTCATGCTCAATGGCGGTGCTGTCTCTTGGAAAAGTTCCAAGCAGGACACCACAGCGGATTCCACCACTGAAGCAGAATACATTGCAGCATCAGCTGCTGCTAAAGAGGCCGTTTGGATGAGGAATTTCGTCCAAGAGTTGGGCGTCATTCCTGAAGTTGTTGGTCCAGTCCCGGTGTACTGTGACAACACGGGTGCCGTTGCTCAGGCAAAGGAACCAAGGTCTCATCAAAGATCCAAACACGTACTGAGGAAATACCACATCATCCGGGAGATTGTGGAAAGAGGAGACATCACTGTCGAAAGAGTGGCCTCTGCAGACAATATCGCTGATCCACTTACTAAGCCCTTGCCAGGACCATTATTTGACAAACATCGCGAAGCAATGGGTCTACGTAGTATGACTAGTTGGCTTTAGGGCAAGTGGGAGATTGAAAGAGTGGGTGCCAGGTGAGAAAACTTGTGGCTAAGGGCTTTGATGACTCTTTGTATAAACAATCTTTTGTTTAATATAATTTACACTTTTATTAATGGCAATGACTTTGTCTTTCTTCATATTGTGATATTGTGATATACTATTGTTGTTTTGATAAAGACCTTGAATATACTATAGTGTATGTAAGATGTGGTAGAACATGGAGATGTCTATCATGAAACACATCTTATAGTCACTGTATATTCTAAACTGTTCCTAGTCGATTGAGCCGTCCGATAATAAGGATAAGGATCGCTCGAGCTTGAGACTAGCATTTGCGATGCAGAGTACCACGTTTCATTGGTAGGGAACATAGAGATGTTCAAAGCATGCAAATGGATATTCATATGATGAATGATCGAACTACCCTATCCGGACTTTCCAAGTGGTTATCACTTATCGAGTGGATATAGTCCGCGGTTTTGGTTGTACACCATTAGTCCTTACTACTTGAGACATCATTGAGACTCTATATGCTAGTACTGTGCTTTGACTCGTTTACCGACTCTATTGGGGTCATCAGGTGTCGGGATTGGGTACAGTTACAACACATATAGGAGTCGATGCTTTGTTGTCAAGGATTCACCACATACTTGCGAGTGTGGATATCCTATGCGATCTGAGGAGATATTAGTGTGACGAATCTCTGGCCAGAGTACATGATGTGATTTAAGAAATGGTTTCTTAGTAGCACATGCGATGTCACTATTTGATCTTCAAGATGTATTGCATAGTTATCGAATCTCGAGCGACTCTCGATATACCAATGGTTGTTGATTCGATCGGGATATATGGATGAAGAGACCGTACTGTACGCTAACCAAAATCTACTGGTTCTTGTAGGCACTATCAGTGATACCTAGGGAATCATGGGGCGATGTTGCTAGGCGCTCATACCATGATTCGATGGGCAAGTCGGAAATTGTTGTTCCGAGTCACAAGGAGTTGTGAGCCCACAGATAGCTGTATCCCTGAACCATTGAGGGTCACACAGTGTAATGGATTTTTAATCCCCGTTGAGATAGTTAAATTTAAAGAGTTAAATTTAATGAACGAAGAAGTTGGACTTCTTATTTAAGAGTAGAGGAGTAAAATTTCCTAAAATGACATAGAGATGGCCATTTTTGGAAATCACTGAATTCGGATTCAGAAAAATTTATCTTGACTTTAAAAGGTGCAAAAATAGTTTCTGTGCACATTGGTAAAATCGGTTTATCAATCGGAGTCACGATGAATTTTATATTAATTTCTGAACATGCGGGCTTTGCTTGTCGGGCTTGAACTTATGACTAATGGGCCCTAAGTTGTTAGTGGCCTACATTATAAATAAGTTATTGCAGTACAGAAATTACACACAACAAGGTCACAATTTTCGAAAACCTAAGTATTTTTCTAACAAGAGTGGCCGCCCCCTTCCCTGTCTACTCGAGAAAAATCCAGCCTGTGATTTTGAATTACAGTCTGGTTTAACGGATCAAATTCGTTAATCTCGTCGTAGAAACTTCTGATAGATTTTCTAGTGCAATCTATCAGAGG
This sequence comes from Henckelia pumila, assembly GCF_033568475.1. Classification (NCBI taxonomy): domain Eukaryota; kingdom Viridiplantae; phylum Streptophyta; class Magnoliopsida; order Lamiales; family Gesneriaceae; genus Henckelia; species Henckelia pumila. The sequence continues at coordinate 77,771,996 of NC_133122.1, read as the reverse complement.
GATTAAATATCTATTCATGGACCTGATTGAAGAACAGTTCGTCCATCAGTTCCAGGGATATACAACAAGAGCAGAGAAATCTGTTGGTGTCCAAAATCTCGATTCGAGATTAAAGGTAAAAATTTTATAATTGTTATTTAATTTTTACACACACAATTTAATCGTAAGGTTGATACCCATTATGGAATCGTTCCATACAAAAAAAAATTTTAAACTTCCGCTGCACCGGGTATCAATCATAATTGATCTGAACGCCGCGTTATCCAACAGTATTCAGACTGATGTCCTGATATGATCATTTCAATCGACCTCTGAACATTCAAATCAGATATTTGTGCTTCTTTGATTCAAATCAATAGTTCTGGCTTGGCACTGATAGCATATACTCTCATCGGTCTTCTATCTGTCTCAAATATATATCCAAAAATACAGCAATCTTCAATCAAATTAGATACACCTATAGTAGACAAGGACAAAGCACATACCTTCCTACTTAGGGCATCTGCTGCTGCATTCGACTTCCCTGGATAATATTTGATTTCACAATCGAAATCTTTCAATAAATCGAGCCATCTTCGTTGTCTCATATTCAGTTCCAACTGTGAGAACAGATACTTCAAACTCTTGTGATCAGAAAAGATTTCAAATTTCTCACCATATAAATAATGTCGCCAGATCTTCAATGCAAAGACGATCGCTACCAATTCAAGATCATGAATTGGATATCTAAATTCATGCGGTTTCAGTTGTCGAGAAGCATAAGCAACAACATGTCCTCTCTGCATTAATACACATCCCAAACCTTGATGAGAAGCATCGCAATAAACAACAAAATCACCAGTACCTGAAGGGAATGTCAAGACTGGTGTTGTAGTCAATCTTTTCTTCAGCTCTAGAAAACTAGATTCACATGCTTCAGACCACAAAAACGGTGCATTTTTCTGTGTAAGCTGTGTAATAGGCTTTGCAATAGATGAGAATTCTCGAATAAATTGACGATAATATACTGCCAAGCCCATGAAACTTCAAATTTCTGGCACAGATGTTGGCCTCTGCCAACTGATCACAGCTTCCACTTTGCTTGGATCAACTGAAATACCATCTCCTGATATAATATGACCCATAAATACCACTTGTTTCAACCAAAACTCACATTTGGATAGCTTAGAATACAGTTTCTCTTCTCTCAATGTCTTCAAAACTGTTCTCAAGTGAATAGCATGATCACACAAATTCTTAGAGTATATCAAAATATCATCGATAAATATGATCACAAAATCATCTAGATACTTTTGAAATACTCTATTCATCAATCCCATAAAAACTGCTGGTGCATTCGTTAGACCAAACGGCATGACTATAAATTCGTAATGGCCATACCTGGTTCTAAATGCAGTCTTAGGGATATCCTCATCTCTTACCCTCAATTGATGATAACCGGATCGTAAATCAATCTTCGAATATATTGACGAACCTGCAATTGATCAAACAAATCATCGATACGAGGTAAAGGATAGCGATTCTTTACCGTTGCTTTGTTCAATTGTCGGTAGTCAATACACAGTCTCATCGATCCGTCTTTATTTCTCACAAATAATACCGGAGCGCCCCAAGGAGAAACACTCGGTCTAATGTAACCTTTGGATAATAATTCTTCAAGTTGCTCTTTCAACTCTTTCAATTCAATTGGTGACATACGGTAAGGTGCTTTTGATATCGGTTGCGTGCCTGGCATCAATTCAATACTGAAGTCTACCTCTCGATATTGAGGCAATACCGGAATCTCATCAGGGAAAACATCATCGAATTCACAAACCACTAGCAAGTCAGCCAATTTTGGACTAGTCTTCAGTACATCAACTGCATAAATAAGGGATCCTTCTGCCCCTTTCTGTAACAAGTCAGTCATAGAAAGAACAGATATCAAATGAATTCTGGCTCGTGAACCCTTACCATAGAATTTCCATTCGTCAGCCATATCAAGTCTGAATCTTACAATCTTCAGAAAACAATCAACTGTAGCTCTGTACTTGGTTAGCATATCGATACCGATAATACAATCAAAATCAGATAAACCAAGAACAATACAGTCCAGCTCAATCTCAAAACCTTCATACTGTAGTACACAATTCATGACAGACTTCACAGATACTAAACCTTTTCCCAACGGTGAAGATATAGACACTACAGTAGCTAATGGTTCAACACGCAATTCATGTAACGCAACAAATTGCTCAGAAATAAAGGTATGTGATGCACCATTATCGAATAAGACATAGGCAGGATAACCATAAAGGAAACACTTACCTGCAATCACATCATCAGGCGCCGCTTGTGCTTGCTCCTCAGTCAATGGAAACACCCTAGCCTGCTGCCTTGGAGGTTGATTCACTGACTGACCTCCTCCTCCTACTGCTCTTCCCTGTGCTGCTGGTTGTGGTTGAAATGAATGCACAGAAGATCCTGATTGAGCCACTGGTCTCGATGATCCAGTACCCTGTGCACCTCCAGAACCACGCTGTGGGCAGACTCGTGCAAAATGACATGTCTGATTGCAAATGTTACAAGTACCAAACACTCCTCGGCATTGTTCACTAGTATGACGTCCTCCACACTTGGTACAGTATACCTCAGACCTCTGTCCAAATCTCGACTGTTTGGATCAGCATCAAATCGAGGTGACGGTGGAATCTGTGGCTGGTCTTGTGGTTGTGTCATCGGATGTGGCACAAACTGTGTTCCTCGTTGCCTTAGTATTCCTGCATCAGCTTCCTTTGCACGATTCAAAGAATCGGCAAAGTTATTTGGTCTTCCCGAATTTACAAGAGTAAACACATCTGGATTCAAGCCATTTATAAATTGATCGGCTTGAGCTTCATCATTGACAGAAATATGTGGAGCAAACTTCAACAGGCTAGTGAACTTTGCAACATATTCTTCGATATTCATCGGTCCCTGTTGCAAACTTGCAAACTCCGCTCCCTTGTCCTTACGATAAGAAACAGGAAAGAATCGCTGATAGAAATCAGTTTTAAATACAGACCATGTGATAACTGTTCCTTGATGTTCATATGCCCTCTTTGTCGCTATCCACCAACTCTTTGCAAGTCCATGTAGTTGATGAATCACCAATCTCACACGACGATCATCTGTATAGTCGAGGGACTCGAATAACTGCTCAATATCCTCTAGCCAATTTTCACAATCCACAGCATTCTCAGTTCCTTACAACTTCAGTGGTTTGAATGATTGGAATCGTGAAGTTTCTCCATCGGATTATCATCACCAAACACATCAGTAGCAGTACTACTTTGTCCATGTTCAGTTTCTATCGCTGGTATTTGTGCAGCATTAGTCTGTTCAGGATGATTTACTGCCAATGTCTATCTAACTCTCGGTGCTGGTCGGAGAGGCATATCTGATAATCAAACAGATTAGTGTACAGTTCACTATCATATCATAACACATTTCTGTTTCAGTCCCTCCTCTGATTAACACTTTCATGCATATTCAAGAGATCGAGTTCCGATTCATACTTATTTAATACATGTTGTTACTCAACTTCAGAAAATCAGATAGCATGTAATTTGAAATACTGTACTACATACTCTTCTCATTTAATCACAGAATCATGTGATCATAAACATCGAAAGGTAATAAATCATATATATACAAGTATGAAATCATTAAATAAAGCAATCAATCAAACTCGATCTACCCCGCTCATCTATTCTCAGTCCGAGAAACTTAATGCTCTGATACCACCTGTTGTGAAGCCTCGGGTTGCTAATCTCATTCTTAGGGCAATTAGTAATTAAACATCATTAATAAACAAAGGAAGGAATAAGATCAAACAAATTTTTTTTTTCAAAGGGGGGTGCGCATGGTCGGTCAAAAAGAGAAGACCGTTCGCCCCCTTAACCCAACTCTCGGGTTGGGAACAAAATAGGCAGCGCTCGGTCCGCTAAAAAGAGCAGACCGAGCACAACACTGGGCAGCCTTGTGCTCTGGTTTTTGACAGCAAAATTTGATCCTTCCAACCCCTCCATTTCAACATAATGATGTCCCAAAACATGTAGATATATATAGAACAAGATCTAAACATGTTTATAACAAGCTAAGACATCAAAGTAGAGGTTTGAATCCAACCAAAAGCATGAAATTATACAAATTGTTCATCAATTCTTCAAGAACAACAACTAGAGTGTTTTCTAACATGCTTTCTAGACTTAATATACATTGTTGCAACTACAAAAACCCGAGTCCACATCTCTAGACTCTCTCATGAGCTACCCTCGTCAACTTTGGCCAGCTTCTGCCCCATCTGTTGCCATGCACACATACAAAACAAAGCAACAGCCGGATAAACTCCGGTGAGAAAACATTCGCAGTATAATCGACATATATAAAGCGTTAAATAAATCACATCGACTCTATTCATATCGACTCAACAATAGAGTAAATAACGCATATATCGATTAAGAATTGATTCCTCATTCGTCATTGCCATCATGATTCGTAACCAATCTTGACATGTATATCCATCATCGTAGTCATTCTGGACTATAAAATAAGATCGCCTCAGATCTTGGCATAGAATCAATTCAATATCATATCATATCATCATATCGACTCAAACTCAAAGATCCACTACCTGAGATGGATCGACAACATCAAATTCAAAACAAAACTATAACAAGTATGTGGTTTTGGCGGGACAACTCAAGAAACGTCATTCTCGAGTTTCAAAATCCATAACTCGCGATGTCGTCATTATACCTTCGTATTTCTGGGTTATGAATACTTCAAATCTGAAATATAACAATCAGAACATTCATATCAAACCTCAAGCAAACTTCTTCGGTTCAAAGTCGGACTTTCTGAGTTGATCGAACTTGAAACTAATCTGAAATGTAACGATTATGATCAAGAAACATCAGTATACAATCACAAGATTCTCAGATCAATCATAGGCTAGCAGAACAGTCTCAAAACACGATTTGATGGCGTAGCGATTGAAAATCGGTAACCGACGAAATATCGAAAACATTTCTAACTTCAATTCAATTCATACGTGCATCTAATTCAGTACACCATCATCCTAATCATCGTATCAGCAGCTATAATTCATCCAATATAAGATGGAAATCACAACAAGTTCATTCAATACTAAATCTTCGATCCGGTTTCAAATATACAAGCGATAGAATTCCAAGAACATGATAAAAGCATAAAATCTGATCTCTGCTCATATACTAATCTCGTAATCTATCATAAACATCATATTAATTACACGAGATTGAAGCCCTCGTTGCAAGGATTCCAGAACAATTTACGGAATCGAAATCGGACGATCGGATCAAAAGATACGTCGATTTGAAATTTATGAAATCAAAAGAAAAGAAAGGATCTCGGCTCCTCTGTTCTTATTTCTGACTTCAAAATGGAACTACACGTTGACATGCTGATAACTTCTAATAAAATCGGATATATGTAACTAATATTGCAATTTAACCCCTGAAACTTCATAAATTGTAATTAAATCCTCAACCCTATTTTTAATTCAATTTCAATCCTAAATAATTTAAGAATATTAGAATTTAAATCAAAACTCTAAATATTCCCAAATTAAATATACTCGGATTAAAATTAAATTATCTCGGATTACATTAAATAATCCTGAATTAAATTAAATAATCCTGGGCCTTACAAAATCCCTCCAAGACTGGTTCTCACAGCAGAAAACTCAACCTAATATCTCTGGAAAAATCAGACGATATCTAAACCCACTAATATCAAGCTTGATACCCAAACCACGGTCATACCTCGTTGTGACTGCTACCAAAATCCTAAACTGAGTAGCCTGCCCACCGCCAATCCTGAAGCATAAGGGCTCCCAGGTAACCTCTGAAGTACAAAGACTTTTAGAGTAACACTGGCATAGGGTCACGCCCTATCACATCGAGTCATGGTCATAGTCCACAACTCTCGGCATATACTCGACCTGGTTCCATGATGAAAACCCATCATCACAATGTCGCAACCTAGAAAGGTCCAACATACTACTGTTCTAAGGAAACAACCTAGAACAAGCCCAAGGTTCTATCCCGAACAATATTCCCATGCCTAATGAAGAATCACCTCATCACTGGCACCATCTTAGTCTGCTGACTAACTAGGTCAATCCTAGGAAATGCCTATACTAACCATAAGTCAAACTGTTACAATCGGCCCACTCAAACCTCATGAGTTACCACAGTTGAACACTAATCAACTAACGTCATGCCAAAACTTAGCAGAATCATGCAATCATACACGAATTGCTGAAATAATAATACACGTATCATTGCTTCAAGTTATGTACAATTTCTTTATTACAATCCCATGTAATCCGTTCAGTATTCAAAATACAAAGAAATTTACAATCAAACTTGAAATGATACAACCAGAGTCTGATGATTTATTACAACTGAAATACTGTTTACAACTACAACAATACAGTATTTAAAATCATCGCACTCGTCTTCTCTTACCTTGATCATGAGGTATCTACTCTATTTTCCAAGCATCGACATAAGCCTGCTAGTAGAGTATATTTCCTCAATATCCCCATATCTCTTAAAGATTTGCACGAATACATCCGAAATGATCCATTAAACGCAAGATTTTAATGATAATCTCTCCAACTACGAGTGAAGATTCTTCAGAGTAGTGTCATCATGGTGTGGACTGTACAGATGCAAACATCAAGTGAGTCCACACCAATCCTCTGCCACTTCCTCTGGCATCCGGTAATCGATCAAAAGCTAGGATTCACATGAGTAAAAGTAGCGAAAACTCGGACACAATCCATCATTCTTGTCCGCACTTGCTGGAATCCCTCAAGCTAATTAAATCTTTAGAAACGCAACCGATGTTGATAGTCTTCGGGCAATCTAATCGCCTCATCATCATCTCTTCCATGGTTTTATCAATCCTACAAGGATAACCCAAAGTCTTAATACTATATCCCAAGTCTCTTGCATGCACGCTCTGATACGAATAAATGTAGCGACCTAACCCGGATCCACTACCTAATCAGAGTTAGAGCATAATTAAGCATGAATTTAAAATAAATCGCTACGAAAGACTTAAATAAAAGCAGAACGACAGAATACAACCGGTTAAATAACCAAAAAAAATACAACCCAATCGAATTAAAAATAATCTTAAGGGCAATTAAAACCTACAACTAATCTTGCAGTCTACAAGGTCACTGGCCTGTTGGATAACTGGCGGTCAGATCAATCACGATTGATACCCGGTGCAGCGTAAGTTTAAAAATTTTGTTATGGAACAATTCCATAGTGTGGGTATCAACCGTTCAACGATTAAATTATTGTGTGTGTAAAATTTAAATAACAGTTATTAAATTTTACCTCCAATCTCGCAACGAGATTAATGGACACCAACAGATTTGATCTGCTCTTGTTGTCTCTCCCTGGAACCGATGAACTCCTTCAATCAGGTCCACGAACAGAGGTTTAATTCCTCTGATAGATTGCACTAGAAAATCTATCAGAAGTTTTCTGCGAAGAGAATAAACGAATCTGATTCGTTATTCCTTACTGCGATTCAAAATCACAGACCGGAAAATCTCGGGCAGAGTATGGGGAGGGTTCGGCCGAAACAATCTTTGAGAGGAACTAGGGTTTTCGATTTTTGCTCTCAAAAATTATGACCTGTTGTGTGTAATTTCTGTACTGAAATAACTTATTTATAATGCAGGCCACTAACACCTTAGGGCCCATTAGTCATAAGCTGGGGCCCGACAAGCAAAGCCCGCTCGTTCAGAAATTAATATAAAATTCATCGTGACTCCGATTGATGAACTGATTTCACCAATGTGCACAGAAACCATTTCTGCACATTTTAAAGTCAAAATAAATTTTCCTGAATCCGAATTCAGTGGTTTCCAAAAATGTCCATCCCTATGTCATTTTAGGAAATCCTACTCCCTTACTCTTATTTAAGAAGTCCAACTCCTTAGTTCATTAAATTTAACTCTTTAAATTTAACTATCTCAACGGGGATTAAAACTCCATTACACTGTGTGACCCTCAATGGTTCAGGGATACAGCTAGCCGTGGGCTCACAACTCCTTGTGACTCGGAACAACACTTTCCGACTTGCCCAACGAATCATGGTAAAGCGCCTAGCAACATCGCCCCATGATTCCCTAGGTATCACTGATAGTGCCTACAAGAACCAGTAGATTTTGGTTAGCGTACAGTACGGTCCCTTCATCCATATATCCCGATCGAATCAACAACCATTGGTATATCGAGAGTCGCTCAAGATTCGATAACTATGCAATACATCTTGAAGATCAAATTAGTGACATCGCATGTGCTACTAAGAAACCATTTCTTAAATCACATCAATTACTCTGGCCAGAGATTTATCACACTAATATCTCCTCAGATCGCATAGGATATCCACACTCGCAAGTATGTGGTGAATCCTTGACAACAATGCATTGACTCCTATATGTGTCGTAACTGTACCCAATCTCGACACCTGATGACCCCCATAGAGTCGGTAAACGAGTCAAAGCACAGCACTAGCATATAGAGTCTCCATGATGTTTCAAGTCGTAAGGACTAATGGTGTACAACCAAAACCGCGGACTTAATCCACTCGATAAGTGATAACCACTTGGAAAGTCCGGATAGGGTAGTTCGATTATTCATCCTATGAATATCCATTTGCATGCTTCGAACATCTCCATGTTCCCTACCAATGAAACGTGGTACTCCGCATCGCAAATGCTAGTCTCAAACTCGAGTGATCCTTATCCTTATTATCGGACGGCTCAATCGACTAGGAACGGTTTTTAGAATATACAGTGACTATAAGATGTATTTCATGATAGACATCTCCATGTTCTACCACATCTTACATACACTATAGTATATTCAAGGTCTTTATCAAAACAACAATAGTATATCACAATATAACAATATGAAGTAATATAAAGTCATTGCCATAAAAGTGTAAATAATATTAAACAAAAGATTGTTTATACAAAGAGTCATCAAAGCCCATAGCCACACAGTTGGCTCACTGGGCACCCACTCTTACAATCTCTCACTTGCCCTATAGCCAACTAGTCATACTACGTAGACCCATTGCTTCGCGATGTTTGTCAAACAATGGTCCTGGCAAGGGCTTAGTAAGCGGATCAGCGATATTGTCTGCAGAGGCCACTCGTTCGACAATGATGTCTCCTCTTTCCACAATCTCCCGGATTATGTGGTATTTCCTCAGTACGTGTTTGGATCTTTGATGAGACCTTGGTTCCTTTGCTTGAGCAACGGCACCCGTGTTGTCACAGTACACCGGGACTGGACCAACAAATTCAGGAATAACGCCCAACTCTTGGACGAACTTCCTCATCCAAACGGCCTCTTTAGCAGCAGCTGATGCTGCAATGTATTCAGCCTCAGTGGTGGAATCCGCTGTGGTGTCCTGCTTGGAACTCTTCCAAGAGACAGCACCGCCATTGAGCATGAACACAAATCCAGAGGTTGACTTCGAGTCATCCACATCACTTTGGAAGCTAGAGTCGATATAGCCTTCCAATTTGAGTTCTCGTCCTCCATAAACCATGAACATATTCTTAGTCCTTCGCAAGTACTTAAGAATGTCCTTCACGGCTTTCCAATGCATTTGACCAGGATTAGACTGATATCTGCTCGTGACACTCAGAGCAAATGCTACATCCGGTCTGGTAGATATCATCCCATACATGATACTACCTATAGCTGACGCATATGGTACATGTGTCATATTCTCTATCTCTTCATCAGTCTTGGGACACATAGACTTGGATAGAGAAACTCCATGACACTTGGGTAGATGTCCTCTTTTGGACCCATCCATTGAAAACCGTTTCAATATGGTATCGATGTAGGTTGATTGAGTGAGTCCTATCATTCTCTTAGACCTATCTCTATAGATCTGTATCCCAAGAATGTAGGATGCCTCTCCCAAATCCTTCATCGAAAATCTACCTGATAACCATATCTTTGTTGACTGCAACATCCCTACATCATTCCCAATGAGTAGGATGTCATCAACATAAAGTACTAAGAATGTCACCGCATCCTTAACTACTTTCTTGTACACGCAAGGTTCCTCCGGGTTCTTGATGAAACCAAAATCTTTTATTGTTTCATCAAATTTCTGGTTCCAACTTCTTGATGCTTGTTTTAGACCATAAATTGATCTCTAAAGCTTGCATACCTTATGCTCGCTTCCCATGGATGTGTACCCCTCAGGCTGCTTCATATAGATTTCCTCCTTAATGTCTCCATTAAGAAAAGCAGTCTTCACATCCATTTGCCATATCTCATAGTCATACCATGCAGCTATGGCAATTAGGATTCTTATGGACTTGAACATTGCAACTGGTGAAAAGGTTTCGTCATAGTCAACTCCTTGCCTTTGAGTATAACCTTTAGCCACCAATCGCGCCTTGTAGGTCAATACCTTACCATCAGGCCCAAGCTTTCTTTTGTAGATCCATTTACACCCTATCGGAACAATTCCATCGGGAGGATCTACTAAAGACCAAACTTGGTTTGTATGCATCGAATCCAATTCTGACTGCATAGCTTCAAGCCATAAATTCGAATCCGCATCAGAAATTGCTTCCTTGAAGTTTCTTGGATCACATCCAATGTAGGGTTCATCTTGATCCCCTTCAAGAAGAAGACCATATCGAACTGGAGGTCTAGAAGTCCTTTTGGATCTTCTAGGTGCAAGCGTGTCCAGCAATGGTTCCTGAGGTGTAGGATCGTTATTTTGTATTTCGGGTTCTTCTCGAACTTCTTCGAGTTCCATCATCTCGCCTTTCTTATCCAATAAGAACTCCTTCTCCAAGAAGGTGGCATTCCTAGAAACAAACACCTTTGTTTCAGCAGGATAATAGAAATAATATCCGATTGAATTCTTCGGATACCCTACAAAATAACATAAGCTGGATCGACTATCCAACTTGTCTCCCACTGTCTGCTTCACGTAAGCAGGACATCCCCAAATCCTCAAGTACGAATACTTAGGAGCTTTGCCATTCCATAACTCGTATGGTGTCTTGTCCACTGCTTTAGTGTGGACGTTGTTCAACAATAAAACCGCCGTTTCAAGCGCATAGCCCCAAAACGAAGGTGGAAGCTCAGTGAAGCTCATCATAGATCGAACCATGTCCAACAAAGTTCTATTACGTCGCTCCGATACACCATTAAGCTGTGGTGTCATAGGAGGAGTCCACTGAGAGAGAATCCCATTCTCTTTCAGATAGTCCAAAAACTCGGTACTCAAGTATTCTCCACCTCGATCCGATCGAAGTGCTTTAATACTTTTACCTAGCTTGCTTTCTACTTCAGCCTTGAATTCTTTGAACTTTTCAAATGCTTCAGACTTATATTTCATCAAATATAAATACCCATACCTTGAATAATCATCAGTAAAGGTAATGACGTAGGTGTGGCCATGTTGAGTCTCTACTCTAAATGGACCACAAACATCTATATGGATCAAATCCAACAGATTTTGTCTACGCTCAGGTTTCCCCTTAAAAGGAGATTTAGTCATTTTTCCTTTTAGACAAGATTCACAAGTAGGTAGAGAGTTAATATCAGACATATCAAACATGCCCTCTCCCACTAGCTTGTTCATCCTTCTTGAGAAAATAAGACCTAGCCTAGCGTGCCATAGGTTTGCCGGGTTTTGACTATCGTTTTTCCTTTTGTTTGTTGTAGCCGGTTTATCAACATAATTCATTGGAACGTCTTTTAGTTTTAAGTTGTATAGATCGTTTTCAAATTGTCCATTTCCAATTAAACATTCATTCTTGTAAATATTGCAAATCTCATTCACAAAATTGCAAGAATAACCATCTCTATCTAGCATAGAAACAGAAATAATGTTTTAATTAAATCTGGAACAAATAAAACATCTATCAAAAGTAACTTAAAAACCCGTTCTGCAAAAAATAAATATTTCCCATAGCTATGGATTTAACTCTGGAACCATTCCCGAGCCTTGACTGGGTCTCACCCATCCTTATCCTATTACTTCTTGTTATCATTTGCAACTCATTGCAAATATGAGATCTACATCTGGTATCCAATACCCAAGAAGTAGTATTAAGAAAAACATTTATTTCAATGTAAAACATACCCTTTGCAGTTCGCAACTGCTTGGGGTATTCCTTGCAGTTACGTTTCCAATTACCGGGTTTCTTGCAGTGATGGCAAACTTGTTTAGACTTGTCCAATTTTGCATGTAACATTTGGCCTTGAGATCATGGTCCAACCATTTCTCTAATTCGGCCAACCTTTCGGCAGTTACATCAGCCGGGGCTGTTTTCGGAGAAGCCTTTTCTAACACTTAGAAAATCTTTTTCCGAACTTAGGACAATCTTAACTTATGGAATCATTCTGTATTGTTTGCGTCAATAAGTTTGTTTTGTTGGAGAACAGAAACATGTGGATTACTGAGATAAAACAGACAATTATCGATGATTGTTTAAATAATTTACTAAGACATAAAATTGGCGAATTTTATTTTATGAATCTCACTCCCACTATTTTAACGATTTCACCACCCTCTAGTGAAAACGGGAAACTTTTTCCTTAGTGAGAACATGGAGTCCAATTGACAAACTTATGGTCCCGAATAATATCAGCCAACCATAATTCTCAAAAGGTAGAGCCCAATTGCTTCCAAAGCAACCCCCATGTGTTTACCTCATGTCCAATAAGGGCCCAATAATATGACGCCGTTTAAAGTGACATGTCAAGATGACCCATCAATATTAAGTTGTGATGGACGGTCGCCATGTGGATCCCCCAATAATATGAGCCGATCCCATGGGAGTTCCACCCAACTTACAACATTTGTCGATCCAATGTACAGCTTTCCGACGGACGGGCCCCCCCAATAATATGAGCCGGACCATATCCGCGGGTAGCATCACATACATTGACCGTTGATGGAAGGTGGGAACATTTAAACAAATTTAAATTTCCTTTATTTATCTTGATATAAATTTTAAATCATATTTAAAATGAGGGATTTTTAATTATAAAAATATTTGTCTCATCATATTCATTTTATTGCATGCTTGCCGGATTCACGCAATTTATGTCTAAACATGCATACAATCATAATATCAAATATTATATAGGATGATCGATTCCATTTCTAATTGACCCGTGGTTGCCAATCACGGGTCTTAGTCCAATCCTAGGTGATATGCAGTATGCAATGCAATCCTATTACATGTGCTTCCAATTTACATTTCTTCAGTCTTTATTGTCTGCTGGGCCCACCATCTTCAAATCTTGATCTCCCACTAAATCTAATGTATTTACAATAAATAACAATGACAAGTAGGGGATACATTTTTAGGGGGTGGGAACGGGCTATAAACCAAGCCCACTTTTATTACATATGACATTCATATCGGGCCATAAACCAGGCCCATTAATAAAACCAACAATAATAAAGACAAAATGTAAATTCCTAACATACACCTACAAAATTGGTCATGACAATCGATCATCCTTATCCAATAACATTTAATTCAAAATTAATTTATTGGATAACATGCTGTGGCAATTCAAATTTAAACAAGATAAAATCATATTTTATATATAAAATCTCATTTCACATATAAAATCATATTTTATCTCTATATCAAATAAAATCATATTTTATCTATAAAATCCAATTTTACAAATAAAATCATATTTTACTTAATATATCATAAGATCATATCTTATCATCAATTGTACCAAAATAATTGATTTCAAAATTCAATTTACGGATAAAATATTAAAATTTTCCAAAAATTCAAATTTATCCAAAATCAATTTTAAAATTTACGGACTCGAACAATTCGATCCGAAATCTCGTGAACCAATCAAAAACAATTTTTGACCGGACCAAAAATAAAATTTTAAATATTAAAATTAATTTTTAAATAAAAATATAATTTTTCCCGCGGGCCGCCCGGGACACTCCCGGGCCGGCCCGCACCCGGGGCGCGGGCCGGGGGCAGCCCGGCTGCCCCCTTAGGGCAGCGCCTGGCGCCGCCCCTGGGCGGCGCCGTGCGCTGCCCTGGGCGCCGCCCTGCGCAGCGCCCAGCGCTGCGCTGGGCAGCGCACAGCGCTGCCCTGGGCGGCGCCGTGCGCCGCCCTGGGCAGCGACGGTCGCCGCCTTGGGCGGCGCCGTGCGCCCCCTTTGGGCGGCGTCGTGCGCCGCCCGGGGCAGCAACAATTGCTGCCCCACCGGGCAGCGATCCAATCGCTGCCCGGGTTTTGCCCCGAAAATTTTTTTTTTTTTTATTTAAAAATATTTATTTTGTTTCAAAAACCGAGACTCAAAAATTTTGTACAATTGATTAATTTAATCGTTTGATCTGAGCAACCTGGCTCTGATACCACTGTTGGATAACTGGCGGTCAGATCAATCACGATTGATACCCGGTGCAGCGGAAGTTTAAAAATTTTGTTATGGAACAATTCCATAGTGTGGGTATCAACCGTTCAACGATTAAATTATTGTGTGTGTAAAATTTAAATAACAGTTATTAAATTTTACCTCCAATCTCGCAACGAGATTAATGGACACCAACAGATTTGATCTGCTCTTGTTGTCTCTCCCTGGAACCGATGAACTCCTTCAATCAGGTCCACGAACAGAGGTTTAATTCCTCTGATAGATTGCACTAGAAAATCTATCAGAAGTTTTCTGCGAAGAGAATAAACGAATCTGATTCGTTATTCCTTACTGCGATTCAAAATCACAGACCGGAAAATCTCGGGCAGAGTATGGGGAGGGTTCGGCCGAAACAATCTTTGAGAGGAACTAGGGTTTTCGATTTTTGCTCTCAAAAATTATGACCTGTTGTGTGTAATTTCTGTACTGAAATAACTTATTTATAATGCAGGCCACTAACACCTTAGGGCCCATTAGTCATAAGCTGGGGCCCGACAAGCAAAGCCCGCTCGTTCAGAAATTAATATAAATTCATCGTGACTCCGATTGATGAACTGATTTCACCAATGTGCACAGAAACCATTTCTGCACATTTTAAAGTCAAAATAAATTTTCCTGAATCCGAATTCAGTGGTTTCCAAAAATGTCCATCCCTATGTCATTTTAGGAAATCCTACTCCCTTACTCTTATTTAAGAAGTCCAACTCCTTAGTTCATTAAATTTAACTCTTTAAATTTAACTATCTCAACGGGGATTAAAACTCCATTACACTGTGTGACCCTCAATGGTTCAGGGATACAGCTAGCCGTGGGCTCACAACTCCTTGTGACTCGGAACAACACTTTCCGACTTGCCCAACGAATCATGGTAAAGCGCCTAGCAACATCGCCCCATGATTCCCTAGGTATCACTGATAGTGCCTACAAGAACCAGTAGATTTTGGTTAGCGTACAGTACGGTCCCTTCATCCATATATCCCGATCGAATCAACAACCATTGGTATATCGAGAGTCGCTCAAGATTCGATAACTATGCAATACATCTTGAAGATCAAATTAGTGACATCGCATGTGCTACTAAGAAACCATTTCTTAAATCACATCAATTACTCTGGCCAGAGATTTATCACACTAATATCTCCTCAGATCGCATAGGATATCCACACTCGCAAGTATGTGGTGAATCCTTGACAACAATGCATTGACTCCTATATGTGTCGTAACTGTACCCAATCTCGACACCTGATGACCCCCATAGAGTCGGTAAACGAGTCAAAGCACAGCACTAGCATATAGAGTCTCCATGATGTTTCAAGTCGTAAGGACTAATGGTGTACAACCAAAACCGCGGACTTAATCCACTCGATAAGTGATAACCACTTGGAAAGTCCGGATAGGGTAGTTCGATTATTCATCCTATGAATATCCATTTGCATGCTTCGAACATCTCCATGTTCCCTACCAATGAAACGTGGTACTCCGCATCGCAAATGCTAGTCTCAAACTCGAGTGATCCTTATCCTTATTATCGGACGGCTCAATCGACTAGGAACGGTTTTTAGAATATACAGTGACTATAAGATGTATTTCATGATAGACATCTCCATGTTCTACCACATCTTACATACACTATAGTATATTCAAGGTCTTTATCAAAACAACAATAGTATATCACAATATAACAATATGAAGTAATATAAAGTCATTGCCATAAAAGTGTAAATAATATTAAACAAAAGATTGTTTATACAAAGAGTCATCAAAGCCCATAGCCACACAGTTGGCTCACTGGGCACCCACTCTTACATGGCCACTCCAAGCTCCTGGTGCTCAATCTTGCACCTACACCTGCCCCGTCGAATGGGGTGTCCAGATACACAGAAAAAACTGGACGTGAGCTCTAAGCTCAATACGAAAGCATGGGTAAAACATACAAATATGATGCATGCAAATGACAGGGTATCCATATCCGGGATAACTGTATATAACTGCTCAGTAATGGTGCCTAGGACATGAGTGGTACAACTCGAGAATCGAACCCTGCGTACACTGCTCATTCCCACTGGACGTGGACCGTGTCACCGAGATCCTAGTGCCACCCAACCTGTCGGTCACTGGGCGCTAGACATCAACCGTCCAAACAGGGCTGAGACAGGGCTGAGCAGCCCTCTATGGCTCATCTCAAAAGATGGACATACACAATATGATATGCACATGCTGCATAATAATATGACACACAAATGCAACATATAAGCATGCAAACCCGCTGGCTATCTCAGTCAGTACTTACGTACCTTACTACAGGTAGTCCTAGCTGTCCTAATCTAGGTTCCAAGCCTATCATCAACTCTACAATGAAAATACTCATGTATCATTCAATAAGCTCTAAAAACCTTAAATAAACTATTGCATACTCCTAAATAATTTAAGGAGACCATAGCTATACTTGCGTACGTCATCAGCCCGCTGATAGCGACTGCCTCAAAACTTAGGCACAGATCTGCTACGACGCCTGGATCGCTATGCCACTTCCGGAATACCAAAAAGACGCTAGAATTTCCTAGATCTAAGCTAGAAGGCTAAGAATCCAGAGAGAAAAGAAATTCGGTGTGTTTGAAAATGAAATCTCGGCCCTCTATTTATAGGCGAAGTTCGGAGCCTCCGAACCCTACTTCGGAGCCTCCGATCCGGTTCGGATCCTTCGTTCCTGACTTTGGATCCTTTGAAGTCCCATCAGTGACGTCACCAATGACGTATTTTTCTCGGACAGCTGGCCATGCAAGTTCGGATCCTCTGAACCAGTTCGGATCCTCCGATCTTAGGTTCGGATCCTCCGAACTAGTTCGTAGCCTCCTAACCTGGTTCGGATCCTCCGAACCCTCAGAACCTTTTCGGCCATTTTCGAGTGTCCTTGACCCATTTCTGGGCTCCGTTAATCTATTTGAAATTTCCTTAATTATGTTTTACTTAATCTGAACATGATTACATGATTAATTACTCATTAATCGCTATTTCCGGATACGGGCCGGTCACTACACTAGTTGAGTTGGCGCACAACTGGCGCCCACATCATTCTTTTTTAAAAAAATAATTGGGACCAATTTATTAAGAAGTTGTTTTCTTCGCTGGGGAACGCTTCACAGCCACCGCCATTGAATCCACCTACAAGTTCTTGGCCACTCTCTTCAGTGCACCGAGCTCGTCTTCCTTCCTTATTCTCCCACCACTCCGGCTACTTCAAAAGCTCCGACAAATTCTTTGATCCGGGCTGCTTCTGAGCTCCCGCGGTAGCAGGGATGGAGATGATTGTTGGCCGCAGTAGATGACGGCAAGAATCTCTGGTGGAAAAGCTTTCGGAAAGTGGCGGCCATCTACACTGGAGGAGGTGGATGAAGGAATGAGCTCGGAGTGAAAGGATGGCGTGATTAATGAGAGAGGAGAGAGAGAAGGGGAGATGCAGATGAAGGAGAGTTGTGTCGTGAGAGATGGGTAGGGAAGGGGGCTCAATTTTTTGACCCACTTATTTTAAAAACAAATGATGTCAGTTCACCTGACGCTCATGGATATCCCGCACCCTAGGGTGCCGGGTATCATTCCTTTATATATATATATATATATATATAGGATGATTTCTTGCACACTAATATGCAGCTGACGTTCATCTGGTTTTTTCCCAAATTTTAATTTTTTTTTCAAATGTTCATCTGAACATCTGATAAAAAGAATTAAAGAAAATAAAAATCTGTAAATGAGCTCGCGCCCATGATATTTGCAGACTATATATCAAAATTTGGGAATGAAATTGTGTTGTAGGATGGTAGTGGGGGTGGGCAAAAATATTTGTGTTGTACAAAAATTGTATGACAGGAGTCAGACGTGTGTCGGTAGCTAGTCAAATCATAAAGGGATTCGCTTTAAACAACTAATTCACGCAATCTCAGCTCAATAGTTTTAGGAATCCCTTGACAAGTTTCAGATGTGTATGGGATGTGTATGGCTAAACAGAGCCACCACAATTCTCTTCATACTTTAAACCAAGATCCAAAATACCTTTTTGTTTAAAAGAAATTCCAAAATACCTCTCAAAAGTTAAAACTAAATAATCATACTTCATAGCCTTTTATAAAAGTATAATTAGTTGAAATTCCTTATAAGATATATAACTAATTTTGTGACCTAAAATTTAAAAGAATAAATATAAGTCCAGACCATAATCACATTCGAAATTACTGAAAGCATCAAGAATTGGAATCGGAACGGGAACCAAAAGTATTGCCAACTGGTTCCGTTTCGGTTCCGTCTCAACTATTTATGATCATTTAGTAAATTGTTTTAAGAAGCATTTTTTTAGTTTTATTTTTACAAAATTTTCAAATTTTATGAAAATAAAACTCAAAAATAATTTCTATAAACAATCTTAAACACTACCTAAAAATGATATAAAAATTTAAAAATTATTTGTTATCAATTCCCATATATATATATATAGTTCTTTTATGGTGCCCAACACTATATGCCCACTTCATGTCCACCATGTATAAGTCAACTCATCTATTGTACCGGTCAACTCATCTATTGTATATGGTGGGCATGAAGTGAGCATATAGTGTTGGGAACCATAGAAGAACTCATATATATATATATATATATATATATATATATATATATATATATATAATGATTATGTACACGAGAGATTTCACAATAAATTCGTCTCCATGGTTTCCGTATGCTTACTGCTGTTCAACTGGCTAATCTTCAGTTCCACTGTTATTCGTTTTTGATCTTCTTACGAATAGAATCAATTTGTTTAAACTTTACATTTATCTTGATGATATCTTCGAGTAAATAAAGTTATATATATGGAAAAGTGTAATCTTGATCATGCGGATTTGTCAATTTGCAATTTTTATATTTTATATTGTCAACTTAAGTTTCGTTATTTTTATTAATTATTATTTTTAGCATTTTTCCATCATAAGTTGATATAACGTTTATATATGTAACATTTTCGATTAAAAATGATTAAAATTTAAAATAAAAATAAAACGTTATGGACTAACCAATCTTCACAAACATACAACTAGTCTAAATTGATTAAAGAGACGAATGTACGGAAAGAAAATTGCAAACTTTCCTTTTAGTTTTTAGGCTAATGAAGAATCGGATATTGAGAATTAATATTTGGCGTGTGCAGCACACGCATATATGTATATAATTATCAAAGAACAATTTTGCTATCCTGCCCATTCACCGTGCTCATCATGAGGTGGCACTCAACTATTGGATGTGATGAATTATGCATCAAATAGTTGAGTGTCACCTCATGGTGGGCACATTATGTGGGCACGGTGGGTGGACAGGATAGCAAAACTCTATCAAAGAATACGGCAACAATCTGGAATTCTGGATTAGTATTAGGAAAAATTATTTTTTTGGTCCCGTAGGTTTGTCACTTTGCGATTTCAGTCCTTTATATTTTCAAATTGCAGTTTTAGTCCGCTATCTTTAATTTTTTTTTGGCAATTTTAGTCCATTTCCGACGTGGCGCTGACGTGGCACCAATTCAGTGCTGATGTGGAGCTGACATGTACAGTGTCACGTAAGCATTTTCGTATAAAAAAAACCAAAATTACCAAAAATCAGAACATGCAGGACTAAAACTGAAATGTAAAAACATAGAGAACCAAAATCATAAAGTGACAAACATACATGACTAAATTTGCAATTTTACCTTAGTATTATATATGTTGCAGTTTCGAAGGTTTGTATGTTATATCTAACTCATATTAATACAATTAAAAGAATTCATACTTCAGAAAGTACGCATGTTATACGTACTTTTTGATGTATTATCAAAAGTATTGGTAAATGTAATCGCTCTCAGTCCTTTTATTTGATCCAACCAAAAAAAAAAAAAAACGCATCCTTAATTAGCAATTTTAATTACATAAATTAGGGGTGTTCAAACTTCGGATAAAACCGAAAAAATTGTAAATTCAAAACGAAAAACCAAACATCGAACCGAACCGAAAATCGAAATTTGAAATTTGGATATAAATATTAAAACCAAAATTTATTTGATTCGCTTTTGGATTATATATCTCAAAACCGAACTCAATATTTCTACACTTGATTGACATTTCATGATCTCAATTTATCACCCTGAATGCATAAAGCATTGGTCTATGCGAGATGGTATTACGGATCTATATTCGTGTGGCGAATCAACACGATCCATATTTGTAGTAAAAAATAATAATATTTTTTATATAAAATATAACGATTTATTAGTGAGTTGGTTTGGTCTGGTCGATATATGTCTCACATATTTATAGAAATAAATTTTCCATTAAAAACTATAATTTGTGGACTATAAATTGGCATATAGTAAAAGTGTTATCTTGGTGCACTAAATTGCCTTTTTATTTTTATTTTATTTTTTTTCCCACCAGCTAGAGTCCCGATATGACACAAAACACTTCAGTAATATTTGGCACAATAACAAATTAAAAAGGTACAAACCGAAACCAATTTAATGAATTAAACATTAATATAGGCCAAGTTACTGGACATTTTGTAATTTTCTCATACGCAAAAATTGCACATTTTCTTGCATCTAAAATGTCAGATACATCCCCCAAACTCACTAAACCCTTAATTCAACAGTCAAATGATACACAAAGCATGCAACCAAGCATATGTTAATTATTCTCCACAAATATTATCCCTACTAATTCACAGGAATATTTCAACTGGAAAGTATACATGCATCACTGATCAAGAAACTAAGTTAAACGATATTGCCGCAGGATATATAAAAATTATACTTTTTCTCATGAAATAATATTTCTGCAGATTTTCTTGGAATAACCTAAACCCCTTCTCGAATTTCAGTCCACAATTCTCCCATACACATCTCCCATGTAGTACCTAAGGCAAGTGTCAGTACTTACTCCATTGCCGGTATTATTCGCCACAACAGGCGAATTATTGTTCCGATTAACTTCAATATGATCACAATATGATCCTCCTCCTTGATTGCACATGGACTCATAATTTTGATAGTAACTAGCACAGATTGATCTTGAGTTCTCCTTTCTTTTCTTGTTACATTTATTGTTGATGATTTGCCATTTTTCTCTGCAGCATAAACCACTCTTGTCATATCCAAAACAAGCCATTTTTGTGGATATTTCTTCCCATAGAACCTCTTCAGAGATCCCACTCTGCTCATGAAACTTTGATTCCATCCCTTTTCTTAGTTGAATCAATCTTGAAATTTCGCATTCAGGCCAGAAAACGTTGCATTTAAGTGAGTTGGTTATTGTTTCACTACCATCATCGTTATGGTAATTTTGGCTTAGGCTTGGAATATCTGTCACCATTACCTCCTGATCTTGTGGCGAAGCCCTCGGTTCTTTTCGAGCCATTTTGTGCAAAGTATCCATTAAAGAAGCATCCCTGGCTTCAATCCAAGCTCTTTCGCTGGCCCATAAATTGCGCTCTCTTTCCATTCTTTCTGCGTCTTGTTTCCTCCATTCCTCCTCTCTTACAATCCTTTCTCTCTCCCTATCTTCAATAGTTTTCATCATTTTTGCCATCCACGCTTCTTGTTTATCCATCAGTTTCTTCATCTGCGTGTCGATAAATTCTTTAATCTTAACTTTCCAGCCCCTTTTCCCTCTTCTTTTTTTCATGTTTGGATTATTGTCATCTATCCCGGGTTCGTTTTCGCTATCATCTGATGAAGTAGGATCAAAATCACAAGAATTTGAGAGAGTGAGGCTGGCATCGGACAACTTAAAACCCGGGTACGATTCTTGATTATTAGCTGATGAAGTGCTTATAATTTTCGAAAGATTGGGATTAAAACTGCCACTATTGAAATGGGTTTCGGAAACGGAAGCCGAATTGTTAGTTTCAGTACCATAAAGAGCTTCGAGTTGTCTGAAAAACCTGTAATGCTTCCCATCTTGCCTTCCAGCTTTTCCTTCTTTAGTCTTTTTGTAATATTTGTACAAATTCTCGAATTTCTCTCTGCATTTCTTGCCACTTCTCTGATATGCATGTTCCTCCGACATTATCCTAAAATTCGCAAATAAACCTCGAAAATTTTTCCATCAGAAAAAATATCGATACCAGCAAATTATGGAACACGAGTTCAATGAAATTGTGTTGTTTGAAAGCTTCATGCGATGACGATTTTGCTGATCAGAATATGCAATATTCTAATATAATCACTCAACTCAGTATATATTAATAGACGTAACGCAAAATTGGAAAATGTATGAAAAATTCAAATGTTGTAAAAAAACCTAAGAAAACTTTTTACGTTTTACTCCAAAGAATCCAAAAGATTAGAGATTGTCTTTTGTTGCACACGAAAAGTAGTTAGCAAAAAAGGTTTTGGCTATTGACA
The DNA here is from genome assembly GCF_033568475.1 of Henckelia pumila. Classification (NCBI taxonomy): domain Eukaryota; kingdom Viridiplantae; phylum Streptophyta; class Magnoliopsida; order Lamiales; family Gesneriaceae; genus Henckelia; species Henckelia pumila. The sequence goes on along the minus strand of NC_133122.1, from coordinate 77,749,024 downwards.
GATGGGACTGTAAGGTGTCCTCGGAGGAAAGAGGCTTTATAATGAAAACCAACTGACTCATAAACTGAAGTTGGAATTAATTATTGTGCGTCATTTTCTTAATCAAGAAATATACCCATTAACCGGATTTTACGTCCCATAACAAGAAGAATTTAAGCACAAAAAATTCCTCCAACTACGGCTGCAAGAATTCGAGAAAAATTTGTGAAATCAGAATGACTGGAAGCTGGGAACTTCCTTTATGTTGCAGTAGGCTTGTTTCTTGAAATAAATTGATTTTCCAAAACCTAGAACTTAGGTTGACTGGAAAAAAACAAAAACAAAAACAAACACAAACGAATACTATATAAATATATACAAACCTCGAGACCTCATCCCACAAGGGACCTTTTTGATTGGCTTCCTTGAACTTGGAATCAAGCCTCGATCTGATCTCTAGAAGGGTAAGCGTCTCCTGCCTCGGCCACCTCCCCGCCACACCACCTCCACCATTACCAATAGGAAGCGCAGCCGTTGCGGCGTTATCGGAGGAGCGAAACATGATCATATCACACGTGTACGGCCCGCGGTGGGCCGAGAGCAAGGGTTGCTGCGGCGGGAACGAAGCTCTCCCGCTCATGTACTGCCCTAGATCCGCCATCCCGTATTGATCTTCCATGTAAAGAAAGGCAAAAAGAAGCTCAAACAGCACAAGCAGTGCGCGTTTCTCGAAATAGAGAGAGAGAGAGAGAGAAAAAAAAAAGAAAGGTGGGGGTTGGGGTGGGGGACAACGGTGGATGAAGCGGCAGACCCGGATCGTGTCCTTACAGAGAAAAGGTTTTGAATTCTTGTAGAGTACAATGGACCCATCTCTCTGTTTCATCTGCTTCACCCATCAATGCAAAATACTCACCTCCTTTTTTTTCTTCTCTGGACTGTATATTTTTATAATAGGGTTTGTATTTGTATGTGTGTATATATACACATACATATATGTAGTGTTCTTTGATACATGTACATCAACTAAAAGATTAAAAATATTAGTATATTACAGCTAAGAAAGTGGATTATATATAGTGCTTGTAGCACCTCCTTTTCACTGTTATCTATTTTATTTCTTTCTTCTACAGTAACCATTTTCACTCATCAGAAGAAAAAACCAAGAAAGACTCCACTTTTTCACCACTAATACCAATAATAATAAATAAATAAATATCCAGTCCAAATATTTAGTTCTTCACAATTTGAGGGATTTAACCGTGAAAAAAGAACTGGGTAACCCGAATCTTCTCTGTAAGAATTAAGAACCTGGTAGGGCTACGTATACTTTCTTGTTTTGCATTATCTGGGAGCCACAACAAACTTTGATTTCACTTCATTAACCAAGAATAATATGTGTTCGAAAATTTTAATTAAGATTGATATGTTCGGAACAAATAGAATTTTAATCGGGCATTGAGGTCACGAATAACTAGAAATGGAATTCGAATTCTTTCTTTCTTTATTTTATTTTGTGTTATTTATATATTATTCTTCACTGTTGGTTGTTGGAATGAAAAAGGGGTTCGAATATATATTTGGAAATGGATAATGTTTTTTATTTTTTCCTCGGCGGATAATGTGGTGCTATCAAGAAAATTGTAGCTGAATCAAGGGTTTAGTTTATTATTCGTGGCCGAGATAGTATTCCTTACAAAATTAATCAACGCAGATTTTGATACACCAACTCAAACATTAATTATTATCATGACTTAATTAAAGTAGAAATTTCCTTTTATAAATTAGCTTATAAGATAGTTTTTATTCTCTAGTTAGTGGAAATTTGGTATTAGCACAATAAATTGGCTATTTATGCACTTGTAATACTTTCTTCCGCTGAGTGCTGACTTGATGTCATTTATTGACATGGTTTTTAGGTAGTGTTTGAAATAGTTTTTAGGAAATACTTCTCTAACATTTTCAAATTTTGTTAAGAAAAAGTTGAGAAGTGCTTTTAAAAACTCTCTCAAACACTACCTTAATATATTAACACATCATTTTCCGATTGAAAAACAAAAATTACTCCCTCCATCCCATTGTGATAGACAAGTGTTTGGGAAAGTAAATTTTAGAAAGATATTTTCTATTTTAACCTTATTTAATAAAGTTAATTTTAATTAGATAAAAAAATTAGTTAATGATATTAATTTAATAGAGGTAAATTGGTAAAAAGAATAGGAGAGATAACATTACATATGGAAATTGGACTATGTATTTGAGACGGGTAAAAATTGAAATGTGTAGTCTAAAAAATTGGACGGAGGGAGTACTAAAGATGTAAAAGAAACAAATTCATCGCACTACGTACAAAATTTTACCAATTAGAAAACCGAAACCCGATATAGAGCAACTTGTTACTATAGAATCATATTTCTTGTTGTATAGAGCATATTTCTTGTTGAAATATTATGAGGGTATGCTCTGGGGTTGGCCATATTGCTCCCTCCCTCAGGTTCCTGCCGCTCGTGCACATCTCTCGATTTAACCTCCGCATTAACCAATGAGTCTCTGACTCATGTGGGACGGAGTCCTCTTCAGAATCAACCTTTTTTTTGAAAATAAGTATCAATATATTAGAGGGATCATTAGTTGCCGACAAACAATCAACCTGCCCTAGATAGTTAGTCTTGAACTTTAAAGAAATATATAAATAATATATAATTTAGAGAGCGCTTGTTTTCGTATGATCCGACAACTTTATTTAATTTGACCCTTGTGTAGGTAATTTTTGGGAAATAAAATGAAATTGTGAAGGTAATTGAGTAAATTTATTTTAAATAATTTATAAGTTTTTATTTGTTAATAAGTTGTTTTAGGGTATCATAAACTGCAACGTTTTATTTTAAAAACAAGTTGTTAATATGTCAGACATAATTAGATCAAGGTAGCTTAAAAATATGGATAATATGTACGACGCTAAAAGATATTTTTATTCACATAATTATAACTGCTGTTATTATTTATTACATGTTTTTGGAAGTATTTAGGATTTGCGTAAGTACTGGATTTTGGTGGGATACATTTGGAATATAATTAAATCTTTGAGGATATTATTTGTTCTTAAAAAAAAATATTAAATTAAGATCTTAAAACTCAGTTTGTGGCTGGGAGTGCGACCCCATTTTATTTTTTAAAAAAAATGTTTTTTTTTGAAGAGATTTTTTTAAAATGTTATCATATTATAACTTTGCAAAATTTTTATCATACAAAATTTCAGAAATTATATGAGCTGTTCTAAGAAACTTTTAACCGCAGTCAAATTGGCCACAATAAATTTTTTGTCCCAAAAAGTCAAAAATATCAATAAAACCAGGAAAAGCAAATACTACGTGCGCAGGTTAAACTAAAACTTCTTGATGCGTCTATAAACCTCGTTCCAGAGAGGTGTAATAAATAATAAATTAATTAGATGATAAAAATACGAGTTAACTTATTTATAATTGACTTAGAAATATCTAGGGAAAATAACTTGTTTTTGATCGTTAAATTTTCCCGTTTTGGTTTTTGATCAATTAAATATTCAAAGTTTTGCTTTTGTGCATTAGTTTTAGTTTCCAATTCTTTTGTTTCAATTGTTGGTGTGGCGTCGAATAATTCAACATTGAAAGAAATATTTTATTCCTAAAAATTCCTTAATTTTAAAAAAATTTATTTTAAGTCTTTTGTCTTTCTTGGACATGAAGATACTGTGAGATATCATGTTTAAATTATGTATTTCCTTACTTAAGAAGATTGAGTTATCATTGAGATTATTATCTAATTATTTTGTTTTTCAATCTTTGTAGATTTGATGTGATCAAATCTAGAGAATCCTATGCATACAAGGAAACCAAGAAGAGAAGGATTCTTGCCTATATATTGAGATAGAAGTGCACAAGGAAGAAGGATAACCTAGAGAGAAATACACGACCGTTTGAGATTTAGAGAGATATACGTACATAAAAGCTTAAGAGAAGAATTCTGGAGAATTATTGAAGCTGGTGTTGGTCGTGTAACCTTGAAGTCTTGAGGAACACGTGAAGATCGAAGATCAAACATTGAAGTGTTCTAGTCAGGTTTCGGCCTCAAGGATTCATCTCTATGTTTTGTTTATTTATTCTATTTCGTATAGAATTTTAGGAGATGATTTTCTTTGATTTATTTTCTCATATATTGAAGAAAATTGATTTTACAATAATCACTAGTTTTAGGGTTTGTAAAACTCTTTGAATTATTTTCTAGTGAAAGTTTTGCCTTGAGGTGCTGCAAGAGTATTTTATACTCTTGCTTAAAATATTTGAGTCTATTTTTTGGTTTTTTGTTTATTTTATTCACGCTTAAATTATATTTCGCTGCAAATTACTCAAGTTGTTATTGAAGATGTTGCCAACACCTTGTGACAATACCTCAAACTGTTTATGTGCAACCCCTATTCCCTTACAAGTGGCATCAGAGACATCTTCTTGATACACTAAGAACTGATACTGGTTTGTTTATTTTATTACAGGAAATAATATGGACTCATTTTCTGTTGCGAACTTATTTTTGAAACCTCCGGTTCTTGATGGCATGAATTATGCATTGTGGAAGAGATATCTTGATGTTCGTGCTTGGCAAAGCATTTTGACTGGTTGGACTCCTCCAAAGACGCTAGATCCAAAAGAGAATACATTCTTAAGCCAGAAGCAACTTGGACCGCCGAGAAAACACAAAGTTCAAGATACAATGCTAAAGCAATCAATGAATTTTTTTCATCTGTGGATATGAGAATGTTTGGACTCATAGCTGACTGCACTGTTGCTAAGGATGCGTAGGAAGCTCTTCAAGAACACTGTGAAGGATCTGATAGTGTGAGAAGAACAAGACTGAGATTACTAAACACAAAATTTGAGAATATCAGGATGGATGAGAATGAGACTATTGCTGATTATGATAAGAGACTTAGGGAGATAACTATAGAGGCGCATGCTCTTGGAGGACCTATTGCTAGTGAGAATATAATGAACAAGGTTCTTTGATCTTTAACAAAGAGATTTAATGGGAAGATCTTGTAAGAGTGGGTGCCCAGTGAGCCAACTGTGTGGTTATGGGCTTTGATGACTCTTTGTATAAACAATCTTTTGTTTAATATTATTTACACTTTTATTTATGGCAATGACTTTATATTACTTCATATTGTTATATTGTGATATACTATTGTTGTTTTGATAAAGACCTTGAATATACTATAGTGTATGTAAGATGTGGTAGAACATGGAGATGTCTATCATGAAATACATCTTATAGTCACTGTATATTCTAAAAACCGTTCCTAGTCGATTGAGCCGTCCGATAATAAGGATAAGGATCGCTCGAGTTTGAGACTAGCATTTGCGATGCGGAGTACCACGTTTCATTGGTAGGGAACATGGAGATGTTCGAAGCATGCAAATGGATATTCATAGGATGAATAATCGAACTACCCTATCCGGACTTTCCAAGTGGTTATCACTTATCGAGTGGATAAAGTCCGCGGTTTTGGTTGTACACCATTAGTCCTTACGACTTGAAACATCATGGAGACTCTATATGCTAGTGCTGTGCTTTGACTCGTTTACCGACTCTATGGGGGTCATCAGGTGTCGAGATTGGGTACAGTTACGACACATATAGGAGTCGATGCATTGTTGTCAAGGATTCACCACATACTTGCGAGTGTGGATATCCTATGCGATCTGAGGAGATATTAGTGTGACAAATCTCTGGCCAGAGTACTTGATGTGATTTAAGAAATGGTTTCTTTAGTAGCACATGCGATGTCACTAATTTGATCTTCAAGATGTATTGCATAGTTATCGAATCTTGAGCGACTCTCGATATACCAATGGTTGTTGATTCGATCGGGATATATGGATGAAGGGACCGTACTGTACGCTAACCAAAATCTACTGGTTCTTGTAGGCACTATCAGTGATACCTAGGGAATCATGGGGCGATGTTGCTAGGCGCTTACCATGATTCGTTGGGCAAGTCGGAAAGTGTTGTTCCGAGTCACAAGGAGTTGTGAGCCCACGGCTAGCTGTATCCCTGAACCATTGAGGGTCACACAGTGTAATGGAGTTTTAATCCCCGTTGAGATAGTTAAATTTAAAGAGTTAAATTTAATGAACTAAGGAGTTGGACTTCTTAAATAAGAGTAAGGGAGTAGGATTTCCTAAAATGACATAGGGATGGACATTTTTGGAAACCACTGAATTCGGATTCAGGAAAATTTATTTTGACTTTAAAATGTGCAGAAATGGTTTCTGTGCACATTGGTAAAATCGGTTTATCAATCGGAGTCACGATGAATTTTATATTAATTTCTGAACATGCGGGCTTTGCTTGTCGGGCCTCAACTTATGACTAATGGGCCCTAAGGTGTTAGTGGCCTGCATTATAAATAAGTTATTGCAGTACAGAAATTACACACAACAGGTCATTATTTTTTAGACAGAAATTTCGAACCCTCCTCTCTCTCAAAAAGCAATCGGCCGACCCCTCCCTACCTCTGCCCGAGAAATTTCGGTCTGTGATTTTGAATCGCAGTCAGGAATAACGAATCAGATTCGTTTAATCTCTTCGCAGAAAACTTCTGATAGATTTTCTAGTGCAATCTATCAGAGGGATTTAAACCCCATTCGTGGACCTGATTGAAGGAGTTCATCAGTTCCTGGGAGATACAAGAAGCGCAGAGAAATCTGTGTGGTGTCCATTAATCTCGCTACGAGATTGAAGGTAAAATTTAATTAATTGTTATTTGAATTTTACACACACAATAATTTAATCGTTGAATGGTTGATACCCACACCATGGAATTGTTCCATGATAAAATTTTTAAACTTCCGCTGCACCGGGTATCAATCGTGATTGATCTGAACTCGCCAGTTTTCCAACAGTGGTATCAGAGCCAGGTTGCTCAGATCAATCGATTGAATTAATCAATTGTACAAAATTTTTGAGTCTCGGTTTTTGAAACAAAATAAATATTTTTAAATAAAAAAAAAAAAATTTTTCGGGGCAAAACCCGGGCAGCGATTGGATCGCTGCCCGGTGGGGCAGCAATTGTTGCTGCCCGGGCGGCGCACGGCGCCGCCCAAGGGGGCGCACGGCGCCGCCCAAGGCGGCGACCGTCGCCGCCCAGGGCAGCGCACGGCGCCGCCCAGGGCAGCGCTGTGCGCTGCCCAGCGCAGCGCTGGGCGCTGCGCAGGGCAGCGCTCGGCGCTGCCCAGGGGCGGCGCTCGGCGCCGCCCAGCGCAGCGCTGGGCGCTGCGCAGGGCGGCGCTCGGCGCCACCCAGGGCGGCGCCAGGCGCTGCCTAAGGGGGCAGCCGGGCTGCCCCCGCCCGCGCCCCGGGTGCGGGCCGGCCCGGGAGTGTCCCGGGCGGCCCGCGGGAAAAATTATATTTTTATTAATTTTAATATTTAAAATTTTATTTTTGGTCCGGTCAAAAATTGTTTTTGATTGGTTCACGAGATTTCGGATCGAATTGTTCGAGTCCGTAAATTTTAAAATTGATTTTGGATAAATTTGAATTTTTGGAAAATTTTAATATTTTATCCGTAAATTGAATTTTGAAATCAATTATTTTGGTACAATTGATGATAAGATATGATCTTATGATATATTAGATAAAATATGATTTTATTTGTAAAATTGGATTTTATAGATAAAATGATTTTTATTTGATATGGAGATAAAATATGATTTTATATGTGAAATGTGATTTTATATATAAAATATGATTTTATCTTGTTTAAATTTGAATTGCCACTGCATGTTATCCAATAAATTAATTTTGAATTAAATGTTATTGGATAAGGATGATCGATTGCCATGACCAATTTTGTAGGTGTATGTTAGGAATTTACATTTTGTTTTTATTGTTGTTGGTTTTATTAATGGGCCTGGTTTATGGCCCGATATGAATGTCATATGTAATAAAAGTGGGCTTGGTTTATAGCCCGTTCCCACCCCTAAAAATGTATCCCCTACTTGTCATTGTTATTTATTGTAAATGCATTAGATTTAGTGGGAGATCAAGATTTGAAGACGGTGGGCCCAGCAGACAATAAAGACTGAAGAAATGTAAATTGGAAGCACATGTAATAGGATTGCATTGCATACTGCATATTACCTAGGATTGGACTAAGACCCGTGATTGGCAACCACGGGTCAATTAGAAATGGAATCGATCATCCTATATAATATTTGATATTATGATTGTATGCATGTTTAGACATAATTGCGTGAATCCGGCAAGCATGAAATAAATTAAATATGATGAGACAAATATTTTTATAATTAAAAATCCCTCATTTTAAATATGATTTAAAATTTATATCAAGATAAATAAAGGAAATTTAAATTTGTTTAAATGTTCCTACCTTCCATCAACGGTCAATGTATGTGATGCTACCCGCGGATACGGTCCGGCTCATATTATTGGGGGGGCCCGTCCGTCGGAAAGCTGTACATTGGATCGACAAATGTTGTAAGTTGGGTGGAACTCCCATGGGATCGGCTCATATTATTGGGGGATCCACATGGCGACCGTCCATCACAACTTAATATTGATGGGTCATCTTGACATGTCACTTTAAACGGCGTCATATTATTGGGCCCTTATTGGACATGAGGTAAATACATGGGGGTTGCTTTGGAAGCAATTGGGCTCTACCTTTTGAGAATTATGGTTGGCTGATATTATTCGGGACCATAAGTTTGTCAATTGGACTCCATGTTCTCACTAAGGAAAAAGTTTCCCGTTTTCACTAGAGGGTAGTGAAATCGTTAAAATAGTGGGAGTGAGATTCATAAAATTAAATTTCGCCTATTTTATGTCTTAGTAAATTGCTTAAACAATCATTGATATTTGTCTGTTTCATCTCAGTAATCCACATATTTCTGTTCTCCAACAAAACAAACTTATTGGCGCAAACAAATACAGAATGATTCCATAAGTTAAGATTGTCCTAAGTTCGGAAAAGATTTTCTAAGTGTTAGAAAAGGCTTCTCCGAAAACAGCCCCGGCTGATGTAACTAGAGAAATGGTTGGACCATGATCTCAAGGCAAAATGTTACATACAAAATTGGACAAGTCTAAACAAGTTTGCCATCACTGCAAGAAACCCGGTTATTGGAAACGTAACTGCAAGGAATACCTCGAGAAGTTGCGAACTGCAAAGGGTATGTTATACATTGAAATAAATATTTTTAATACTACTTCTTGGGTATTGGATACCAGATGTAGATCATATTTGCAATGAGTTGCAAATGATGATAAGAAGTAATAGGCTAAGGATGGGTGAGACCCAGTCAAGGCTCGGGAATGGTTCCAGAGTTAAATCCATAGCTATGGGAAATATTTATTTTTTGCAGAACGGTTTTAAGTTACTTTTGATAGATGTTTTATTTGTTCCAGATTTAATTAAAACATTATTTATGTTTCTATGCTAGATAGAAATGGTTATTCTTGCAATTTTGTGAATGAGATTTGCAATATTTACAAGAATGAATGTTTAATTGGAAATGGACAATTTGAAAACGATCTATACAACTTAAAACTAAAAGACGTTCCAATGAATTATGTTGATAAACCGGCTACAACAAACAAAAGGAAAAACGATAGTCAAAACCCGGCAAACCTATGGCACGCTAGGCTAGGTCATATTTCCTCAAGGAGGATGAACAAGCTAGTGGGAGAGGGCATGTTTGATATGTCTGATATTAATTCTCTACCTACTTGTGAATCCTGCCTAAAAGGAAAAATGACTAAATCTCCTTTTAAGGGGAAACCTGAGCGTAGTCAGAATCTGTTGGATTTGATCCATACAGATGTTTGTGGTCCATTTAGAGTAGGGACTCAACATGGCCACACCTACTTCATTACCTTTACTGATGATTATTCAAGGTATGGGTTTTATATTTAATGAAATATAAGTCTGAAGCATTTGAAAAGTTCAAAGAATTCAGGGCTGAAGTAGAAAACAAGCTAGGTAAAAGTATTAAAGCACTTCGATCGGATCGAGGTGGAGAATACTTGAGTACCGAGTTTTTGGACTGTCTGAAAGAGAATGGGATTCTCTCTCAGTGGACTCCTCCTATGACACCACAGCTTAATGGTGTATCGGAGCGTCGTAATCGAACTTTGTTGGACATGGTGCGATCTATGATGAGCTTCACTGAGCTTCCACCTTCGTTTTGGGGCTATGCGCTTGAAACGGCGGTATTGTTGTTGAACAACGTCCACACTAAAGCAGTGGACAAAACACCATACGAGTTATGGAATGGCAAAGCTCCTAAGTATTCGTACTTGAGGATTTGGGGATGTCCTGCTTACGTGAAGCGGACAGTGGGAGATAAGTTGGATAGTCGATCCAGCTTATGTTATTTTGTAGGGTATCCGAAGAATTCAATCGGATATTATTTCTATTATCCTGCTGAAACAAAGGTGTTTGTTTCTAGGAATGCCACCTTCTTGGAGAAGGAGTTCTTATTGGATAAGAAAGGCGAGATGATGGAACTCGAAGAAGTTCGAGAAGAACCCGAAATACAAAATAACGATCCTACACCTCAGGAACCATTGCTGGACACGCCTGCACCTAGAAGATCCGAAAGGACTTCTAGACCTCCAGTTCGATATGGTCTTCTTCTTGAAGGGGATCAAGATGAACCCGACATTGGATGTGATCCAAGAAACTTCAAGGAAGCAATTTCTGATGCGGATTCGAATTTATGGCTTGAAGCTATGCAGTCAGAATTGGATTCGATGCATACAAACCAAGTTTGGTCTTTAGTAGATCCTCCCAATGGAATTGTTCCAATAGGGTGTAAATGGATCTACAAGAGAAAGCTTGGGCCTGATGGTAAGGTATTGACCTACAAGGCGCGATTGGTGGCGAAAGGTTATACTCAAAGGCAAGGAGTTGACTATGATGAAACCTTTTCACCAGTTGCAATGTTCAAGTCCATAAGAATCCTTATTGCCATAGCTGCATGGTATGACTATGAGATATGGCAAATGGATGTGAAGACTGCTTTTCTTAATGGAGACATTAAGGAAGAAATCTATATGAAGCAGCCTGAGGGGTACACATCCATGGGAAGCGAGCATAAGGTATGCAAGCTTCAGAGATCAATTTATGGTCTAAAACAAGCATCAAGAAGTTGGAACCAGAAATTTGATGAAACAATAAAAGATTTTGGTTTCATCAAGAACCCGGAGGAACCTTGCGTGTACAAGAAAGTAGTTAAGGATGCGGTGACATTCTTAGTACTTTATGTTGATGACATCCTACTCATTGGGAATGATGTAGGGATGTTGCAGTCAACAAAGATATGGTTATCAGGTAGATTTTCGATGAAGGATTTGGGAGAGGCATCCTACATTCTTGGGATACAGATCTATAGAGATAGGTCTAAGAGAATGATAGGACTCACTCAATCAACCTACATCGATACCATATTGAAACGGTTTTCAATGGATGGGTCCAAAAGAGGACATCTACCCATGTGTCATGGAGTTTCTCTATCCAAGTCTATGTGTCCCAAGACTGATGCAGAGATAGAGAATATGACACATGTACCATATGCGTCAGCTATAGGTAGTATCATGTATGGGATGATATCTACCAGACCGGATGTAGCATTTGCTCTGAGTGTCACGAGCAGATATCAGTCTAATCCTGGTCAAATGCATTGGAAAGCCGTGAAGGACATTCTTAAGTACTTGCGAAGGACTAAGAATATGTTCATGGTGTATGGAGGACGAGATCTCAAATTGGAAGGCTATACCGACTCTAGCTTCCAAAGTGATGTGGATGACTCGAAGTCAACCTCTGGATTTGTGTTCATGCTCAATGGCGGTGCTGTCTCTTGGAAGAGTTCCAAGCAGGACACCACAGCGGATTCCACCACTGAGGCTGAATACATTGCAGCATCAGCTGCTGCTAAAGAGGCTGTTTGGATGAGGAAGTTCGTCCAAGAGTTGGGCGTTATTCCTGAATTTGTTGGTCCAGTCCCGGTGTACTGTGACAACACGGGTGCCGTTGCTCAAGCAAAGGAACCAAGGTCTCATCAAAGATCCAAACACGTACTGAGAAAATACCACATAATCCGGGAGATTGTGGAAAGAGGAGACATCATTGTCGAACGAGTGGCCTCTGCAGACAATATCGCTGATCCGCTTACTAAGCCCTTGCCAGGACCATTGTTTGACAAACATCGCGAAGCAATGGGTCTACGTAGTATGACTAGTTGGCTATAGGGCAAGTGGGAGATTGTAAGAGTGGGTGCCCAGTGAGCCAACTGTGTGGCTATGGGCTTTGATGACTCTTTGTATAAACAATCTTTTGTTTAATATTATTTACACTTTTATTTATGGCAATGACTTTATATTACTTCATATTGTTATATTGTGATATACTATTGTTGTTTTGATAAAGACCTTGAATATACTATAGTGTATGTAAGATGTGGTAGAACATGGAGATGTCTATCATGAAATACATCTTATAGTCACTGTATATTCTAAAAACCGTTCCTAGTCGATTGAGCCGTCCGATAATAAGGATAAGGATCGCTCGAGTTTGAGACTAGCATTTGCGATGCGGAGTACCACGTTTCATTGGTAGGGAACATGGAGATGTTCGAAGCATGCAAATGGATATTCATAGGATGAATAATCGAACTACCCTATCCGGACTTTCCAAGTGGTTATCACTTATCGAGTGGATAAAGTCCGCGGTTTTGGTTGTACACCATTAGTCCTTACGACTTGAAACATCATGGAGACTCTATATGCTAGTGCTGTGCTTTGACTCGTTTACCGACTCTATGGGGGTCATCAGGTGTCGAGATTGGGTACAGTTACGACACATATAGGAGTCGATGCATTGTTGTCAAGGATTCACCACATACTTGCGAGTGTGGATATCCTATGCGATCTGAGGAGATATTAGTGTGACAAATCTCTGGCCAGAGTACTTGATGTGATTTAAGAAATGGTTTCTTAGTAGCACATGCGATGTCACTAATTTGATCTTCAAGATGTATTGCATAGTTATCGAATCTTGAGCGACTCTCGATATACCAATGGTTGTTGATTCGATCGGGATATATGGATGAAGGGACCGTACTGTACGCTAACCAAAATCTACTGGTTCTTGTAGGCACTATCAGTGATACCTAGGGAATCATGGGGCGATGTTGCTAGGCGCTTTACCATGATTCGTTGGGCAAGTCGGAAAGTGTTGTTCCGAGTCACAAGGAGTTGTGAGCCCACGGCTAGCTGTATCCCTGAACCATTGAGGGTCACACAGTGTAATGGAGTTTTAATCCCCGTTGAGATAGTTAAATTTAAAGAGTTAAATTTAATGAACTAAGGAGTTGGACTTCTTAAATAAGAGTAAGGGAGTAGGATTTCCTAAAATGACATAGGGATGGACATTTTTGGAAACCACTGAATTCGGATTCAGGAAAATTTATTTTGACTTTAAAATGTGCAGAAATGGTTTCTGTGCACATTGGTAAAATCGGTTTATCAATCGGAGTCACGATGAATTTTATATTAATTTCTGAACATGCGGGCTTTGCTTGTCGGGCCTCAACTTATGACTAATGGGCCCTAAGGTGTTAGTGGCCTGCATTATAAATAAGTTATTGCAGTACAGAAATTACACACAACAGGTCATTATTTTTGAGACAGAAATTTCGAACCCTCCTCTCTCTCAAAAAGCAATCGGCCGACCCCTCCCTACCTCTGCCCGAGAAATTTCGGTCTGTGATTTTGAATCGCAGTCAGGAATAACGAATCAGATTCGTTTAATCTCTTCGCAGAAAACTTCTGATAGATTTTCTAGTGCAATCTATCAGAGGGATTTAAACCCCATTCGTGGACCTGATTGAAGGAGTTCATCAGTTCCTGGGAGATACAAGAAGCGCAGAGAAATCTGTGTGGTGTCCATTAATCTCGCTTCGAGATTGAAGGTAAAATTTAATTAATTGTTATTTGAATTTTACACACACAATAATTTAATCGTTGAATGGTTGATACCCACACCATGGAATTGTTCCATGATAAAATTTTTAAACTTCCGCTGCACCGGGTATCAATCGTGATTGATCTGAACTCGCCAGTTTTCCAACAGATCTGGGCTCTTGAGAAAGTAAAAGACACCTCAAAGATGAAGATGACTGAACTGATTAGTATCCTTCAAGTTTTTGAGATGAACCTTACAACACAAGAGAAGGATAAAGGGAAATCAATAGCTCTTCAAGCTTCAAAGCCCTCATACGAGGAGTATGTTCAATTTCACCAAGAAGTTCATCAGTCTGATTTAGAGGATGATTCGATCTCACTCATGACTAAGAAATTCAATGATTATCTAAAGAAGATGAAAGAGACCAGAAAGTCGGATCAAAAACTCAAGGCTCCAATGTTTCCTAATAAGCCTTTGAGAATTACTGGACCAGAACAATCTCCAAGGAAACCTTCTGATACTCCTAAACCACGACTGATGTTTGAAGGGAATAAGAAGTCAGTGTCAAAGAAGTTAGACAAGGTGCAGTGTCAAGCTTGTCAAGGCTTCGGACATTATGCCAATGAGTGTGCTAACACTCTTAGGAAATGAATAAATATGTCTTTAAGTGATGAAGAGTATGATGAATAAGAACTGGAAGATGAAAAAAGCCACACTGCCTTATCTGCCTTACTGGAAATCAAAAAAATGTTTCAAGTCAATCCTTTAGGTGTTGCCGCACGTGTTGCCACACCTGGACGTAACACCTCCGAAAGGTCAGTCTATTTAAATTCCTCCATTACTGATAATGTGTGTAATAATGATTTATGTGATGAGACAATATCCATGGAAGAAGCTCGGATGATGTTTGAAGAGTTAAATGTTGATTGGATTGAAAGGAATAAAATGAATTCTATTCTTTCAAAAAAAAATTCTGATCTAAAGGCTGATGTGTCAAGGCTTGAAGTTATGCTGAGTAAGAAAGACATGAAATTAATTCAAGTAAAAGAATAACTCGGGAAAGCAAAAGCTACATTGGCCAAGTTTAATTCAAACACTACCAAGCTTGATTCTCTACTCATGATGGGAAGAGACGGTATGGCTGGTCTAGGTTTTGAAAACAGCAAATTTGAGGTTGGTAAAAGTTCAAAAGGCCCTGTGTTTGTCAAGGAAAGTAGCTGTACTGAAAGCTCAACCAAAAAGACCACACTAGCTAATCCTCCAAAACCAAAGCCACAGCCTACTGTTCCCACAAAACCTAGAAGGAAAGGTAAGTACATTTGTCACTACTGTCATAGACCTAGTCATATCAAACCATAATATTTCAAGCTGCAGGATGCCTACGAACAGAGATCTGCACCGAAGGTGTTGCCTAAGGTGTTGTCAACACCCTTCCACAACATCTCCAGAAACAGATCCTCTGTAAGAAAAGTTTGGGTACCAAAAGCTGATATTCATTGTTATATGATTTATACTGCTTTGAGAACTAATGTTTCAGGTGCTTGGTACTTTGATAGCGGTAGCTCACGTCATATGACAGGTTCCAAGAAGTTTCTCACTGATTATGTTGAACAGAAAAGTGGAAAAGTAACCTATGGTGGTGGTTCAAAGGGAAACATTGTTGGAAAAAGGAACATTGAATGTTGTCGGTTTGCCTAAGCTTCGTAATGTGCTTCATGTTGAAGGGATTACCGCAAACTTAACAAGCATCAATCAACTTTGTGATGATAATTTGCATGTGCAATTTTATAAGAGAGTGTGCAAAGTATTTTATAGTTCAAATTTGTGTGTCATGATAGGTACTAGGTCATCCGACAACTGCTATCAACTTGGAGAAGAGATAGCTTGTAGGCACACAAAAGTTACTGAATTTGATCTATGACATCAAAAATTGGGACATGAAAATTTCAAGACACTGAAGAACTTGAGTAAGTTAGATGCTGTTAGAGGTATGCCTAACTTAAAATCTGGTATTCCATTTGTGTGTGAAGAATGTCAAAAAGGGAAGCAGACTAGGGTGTCACATGAGGTGTTGCCAACATCTGTGACAACACACTTCCTTGAGCTTGTACATATAGACTTGATGGGTCCAATGGATGTTGAAAGCTTCGGTGGTAAGAAATATTATTTTGTTTGTGTGGATGATTTTTCACGATATACTTAGGTAAACTTTTTGAGAGAAAAATCAGACATATTTGATGTCTTTAAGAGACTTCTCACTAAGCTTTCAAATCTCCACAATCTAAAGGTATTACGGATTCGTACTGATCATGGTACGGAGTTCAAAAACTCTTTTTTTTGCAAGTTTGTGTGATAAGAAAAGTATTTCTCATGAATTTTCTGCTCTTATAACTCCACAACAAAATGGAATTGCTGAAAGGAAATATAGGACTTTGCAAGAAATGACAAGAGTGATGTTATGTTTGAAAAATATTTCAAAACGCTTTTGGACTGAAGCCTTGAATACTGCATGTCATATGTCAAATAGAGTTTATTTGAGGAATGATACTGCTATGACATCCTATGAAATTCTCATGGGAAAGAGGCCAAACCTTAAATATTTTCATGTTTTTGGATGTGTATGTCATGTTTTGAATGATAGGGATCATCTTGCTAAGTTTGATGCAAAGAGTGATAAGTGTATGTTCTTGGGATATTCATCAAATAGCCGAGCCTATAGGATGTATAACTTGAGAACTAGGACTATTTTTGAATCTATTAATGTTGTATTTGATGATTTTGCAGATCTAAAGAAGAAAACAGCTGAGGATGAAGTTAATGATCTGCTTTATAATTCTAGAAATTTAGATGTTGTCCAAGGTGTTACAACACCTCCGACAACACCTCTTGCAGAAATTCCAGAAAAAGAAGTTGAAAAACCTACTGATGAGAATACTGATGAGGATAGTGAGGTGAATGAAGTTGAAAGAATATTCCAAGCAAAATTCAGAAGAATCATCCAACCTCACAAGTCATTGGAGATGTACATGGAAACATGCAAACTCGAAGGAAAGAGAAAGTGGATTATCGAAAGATGGCAGGTTTAATGTGCATGAGCTCTACGTATTTTCTCAGTTAAGATTTTCTTGTTTTGTGTCAAACATTGAACCCAAAAAGGTTGAAGAAGCTTTAAAGGATGAATTTTGGGTAAATGCTATGCATGAAGAGTTAGAACAGTTTGTTAGAAATGATGTTTGTTACTTGGTACCATGTCCTACTCATGGTAATGTTATAGGAACTAAGTGGATTTTCAAAAATAAAACTGATGAGTCGGGAAACATCATTAGAAATAAAGCTAGGTTGGTAGCTCAAGGTTATACATAGGTTGAGGGGGTGGATTTTGATGAAACCTTTGATCATGTAGCCTGGATTGAGTCAGTTCGATTTTTACTTGCTATTTCATGTAATATGGGTATGAAATTTTTTTAAATGGATGTAAAATGTGCCTTTTTGAATGGGATCCTAAATGAAGAAGGTTATGTGAAACAACCTAAGGGTTTAAGGATCCAAATCATCTTGATTATGTGTATAAGTTGAAAAAGGCATTGTATGGATTGAAGCAAGCACCACGTGCATGGTATGAAAGACTAACCGAGTACTTTCTCAATATTAGCTTCAAAAGAGGTGAAGTTGATAAGAACTTATTTGTGCAAAAGTCTCAAGGTAATATCTTAATTTTTCAAATTTATGTAGATGATATAATCTTTTGTGCTTCAAAAGACAAACTTGCTGATGATTTTGTGAAGTGCATGTCTTCTACATTTGAAATGAGCATGGTTGTGAGTTAACTTATTTCTTGGGATTGCAAGTGAAACAAATGCATGATGGTATATTTTTGTATCAAAGCAAATATGCTAAAAATTTGGTGAAAAAGTTTCTGAATGACAACACTAAACACATGCGCACACCTATGGGGTCTAATGAAAAGCTGTCTAGGGAGGATGTTGACGAAGGTGTTGACAACACCCTCTACAGAAGCATGATTGGTAGTCTTTTATATTTGAGTGCTACTAGACTTGATATCATGTATAGTGTTTGTCTGTGTGTTAGATACAAGTCTAACCCAAAAGTTACTCACTTAAAGGCCATGAAACGTATACTGAAATATGTGGCAGGTTCTTTGAATTTGGGTTTGTGGTACATTAAAGAAACCAATTCCAATTTGGTAGGGTTTAGTGATGCTGATTGGGCTGGGAATTTAGATGAGAGAAAGAGCACATCGGGAGGATGTTTCTACTTGGGGAATAACCTAGTGTCATGGTATAGTAAGAAACAAAATTGTGTCTCACTTTCTACTGCCGAGTCTGAGTATGTTGCAGTCGGTATTTGTTGCTCACAACTCCTATGGATGAATCAAATGCTCAATGATTATGGAGTTAAGAGTGATATTCCTATTGTTTACTGTGATAATTCTAGTGCCATTGATATATCCTAAAATCCAGTATAACACTCTCGAACCAAACACATTGACATTAGACATCAATTCATTCGAGATTTGGTCGAGAAAAGCATGATCTTAATTGAGTTTGTTGGAACAAATAACCAATTACATAATATATTCACAAAAGCTTTGGATTTCGAGAGATTCTCCAGTCTAAGGAAGTCTCCCAGTATGTGTGCATTATAGATAGAACAGAGATGTTGTCCGGAGTGTTGCCAACACCCTGTGACAATACATTTTCATTCATGTGCATTTTTAGGTTCATTAGGCATATTGCATTCATGCATTCATTCTGTTTTGTGATGTGTTTGATACTGTGTAACCATTTACTAGTTCTCACTCAAGATTCTTTACAAAAAGTTTTATAGTTTAATGAGTTATTAATTGAAGAAGATTTCTGCCTAATTCACAAAGTAGTGGAGGGATGTTCGTGTATTCCATTATCTAGTCCCAAATGAAAAGTGATTTCGCAAAGTCAGAAACTCAAATGATTAATTTGGTAAAAATTAATCAATTCAATCATCAAATTTGATTGAAGAATCATAAGCAAATGGAAAAAGCTACCTAAAGGGGTCCTTTGAAGATCGTTCCTTTAGTGTGCAGGCTACCACTTCTGCAATAATGAATTGGATAAATAAAAATTTTGAATCCTGAAGTGTTGCTGGAAGATGTTGCCAACATCGTTGAAAACACCTCATTTGTCAGCATATATTTTTCATGTGATTGCATTTTATTTGTATGTCACACTCTGTTTTAGACATAATTAGGACATGCATATTTTTATTTGTGAATATCTTTGGTCGAAAAGTTATAAATTCTGATCAAACAAAATTTTGATTTTTTCCCTATCCATTGAATTTTTGAATTTGAATGAGATTTGATTTTGTTTCAGTGGTGTTGTATTCTGAGGAGGAGTTTAATTTTGAAATATTTGGTGAAATATTTGGGCCTAGATTATCGATGAAAATCGAAAAGATTTGTTTCCTAATTTAATTCGAATTATTATCGTTTTGGAGTGTTACCGTTGGGATTTTGTTACAATTAGAGGGACTGTAATTCGAGTGAGAATAGGAAAGGCCGTGTGTGTTATATATTTGGGTTTTTATCTGTTTTTGGAAATATATTATTTCCTTGTTTCATCCCGCACCTCCTTATTCTCATTGCTCCCTATTTCTCAATTGCACTAAATTTTCTCTCTGTTTTTCACTCTCGAAAAGTTTAATGACAAAAAAGGGTTTTGATCCTCAAGACATTCGTTCTGAGATTGGAATTTTTAAGGATGCTGCTCAAGGTGTTACAACACATCCATCACCACACCTCGTGATCGAGCAAGCTATCGTTCCAGTCGTTGAGGAATCTGTGCCCCTGGATGTTATCGCTCTTGGAGAGACTGGTAATGCCATTGACGTGCAAAATTTTCCTGACATGTCCGTGCTAAACAAGGTGTTTCCCACGAAACCCTTGACTCGTCGATCCTAGCGCCAAGTCGGATATAATCCAGATATACAGCTTCGAAGAGATTTCGTGGAAAGGGTCAACCTTCTAGACCTTCTCTGGTGGACACCGAGTACTCATCTGGTGATGCAAGTGATGATGAAGATTACAAATTGGTGCATCGAAAAAGGGGAAACTCCAGTGCCATGGAACCATGTTGGAGAACGCGGCTTTCAGATCAAACAAGATTGATACCCGGTGCAGCGGAATTTTAAAATATTTTATTATATGGAACGATTCCATATTGGGTATCAAATCTTTACGATTAAATTGTGTGTGTAAAAATTTAAATAACTATTATAAAATTTTTACCTTTAATCTCGAATCGAGATTTTGGACACCAACAGATTTCTCTGCTCTTGTTGTATCTCCCTGGAACCGATGGACGAACAGTTCTTCAATCAGGTCCACGAATAGAGATTTAATCCCTCTGATAGATTGCACTAGAAAATCTATCAGAAGTTTTCTACGAAGAGATTAACGAATTTGATTCGTTAAACCAGACTGTAATTCAAAATCACAGGCTGGATTTTTCTGACTGAGAGAGGGAAGGGGGGGGCGGCCACACACGTTAGAAAATTACTTAGGTTTTCGAAAATTGTGACCTATTGTGTGTAATTTCTGTACTGCAATAACTTATTTATAATGTAGGCCACTAACAGCTTAGGGCCCATTAGTCATAAGTTCAGGCCCGACAAGCAAAGCCCGCATGTTCAGAAATTAATATAAAATTCATCGTGACCCCGATTGATAAACCGATTTTACCAATGTGCAGAGAAACCATTTCTGCACCTTTTAAAGTCAAGATAAATTTTTCTGAATCCCAATTCAGTGATTTCCAAAAATGGCCATCCCTATGTCATTTTAGGAAATCTTACTCCTCTACTCTCAAATAAGAAGTCCAACTTCTTCGTTCATTAAATTTAACTCTTTAAATTTAACTATCTCAACGGGGATTAAAAATCCATTACACTGTGTGACCCTCAATGGTTCAGGGATACAGCTAGCCGTGGGCTCACAACTCCTTGTGACTCGGAACAACAATTTCCGACTTGCCCATCGAATCATGGTATGAGCGCCTAGCAACATCGCCCCATGATTCCCTAGGTATCACTGATAGTGCCTACAAGAACCAGTAGATTTTGGTTAGCGTACAGTACGGTCCCTTCATCCAAATATCCCGATCGAATCAACAACCATTGGTATATCGAGAGTCGCTCGAGATTCGATAACTATGCAATGCATCTTGAAGATCAAATAGTGACATCGCATGTGCTACTAAGAAACCATTTCTTAAATCACATCATGTACTCTGGCCAGAGATTCGTCACACTAATATCTCCTCAGATCGCATAGGATATCCACACTCGCAAGTATGTGGTGAATCCTTGACAACAAAGCATCGACTCCTACATGTGTTGTAACTGTACCCAATCCCAACACCTGATGACCCCAATAGAGTCGGTAAACGAGTCAAAGCACAGTACTAGCATATAGAGTCTCAATGATGTCTCAAGTAGTAAGGACTAATGGTGTACAACCAAAACCGCGGACTATATCCACTCGATAAGTGATAACCACTTGGAAAGTCCAGATAGGGTAGTTCGATCATTCATCATATGAATATCCATTTGCATGCTTCGAACATCTCTATGTTCCCTACCAATGAAACGTGGTACTCTGCATCGCAAATGCTAGTCTCACACTCAAGCGATCCTTATCCTTATTATCGGACGGCTCAATCGACTAGGAACAGTTTAGAATATACAGTGACTATAAGATGTGTTTCATGATAGACATCCCCATGTTCTACCACATCTTACATACACTATAGTATATTCAAGGTCTTTATCAAAACAACAATAGTATATCACAATATAACAATATGAAGAAAGATAAAGTCATTGACATTAATAAAAGTGTAAATTATATTAAACAAAAGATTGTTTATACAAAGAGTCATCAAAGCCCTTAGCCACAAGTTGGCTCACTGGGCACCCACTCTTTCAATCTCCCACTTGCCCTATAGCCAACTAGTCATACTACGTAGACCCATTGCTTCGCGATGTTTGTCAAATAATGGTCCTGGCAAGGGCTTAGTAAGTGGATCAGCGATATTGTCTGCAGAGGCCACTCTTTCGACAGTGATGTCTCCTCTTTCCACAATCTCCCGGATGATGTGGTATTTCCTCAGTATGTGTTTGGATCTTTGATGAGACCTTGGTTCCTTTGCCTGAGCAACGGCACCCGTGTTGTCACAGTACACCGGGACTGGACCAACAACTTCAGGAATGACGCCCAACTCTTGGAAAAAATTCCTCATCCAAACGGCCTCTTTAGCAGCAGCTGATGCTGCAATGTATTCTGCTTCAGTGGTGGAATCCGCTGTGGTGTCCTGCTTGGAACTCTTCCAAGAGACAGCACCGCCATTGAGCATGAACACAAATCCAGAGGTTGACTTCGAGTCATCCACGTCACTTTGGAAGCTAGAGTCGGTATAGCCTTCCAATTTTAGTTCTCTTCCTCCATATACCATGAACATATTCTTAGTCCTTCGTAAGTACTTAAGAATGTCCTTCACGGCTTTCCAATGCATTTGACCGAGATTAGCTTGATATCTGCTCGTGACACTCAGAGCAAATGCTACATCCGGTCTGGTAGATATCATCCCATACATGATACTACCTATGGCTGACGCATATGGTACATGTGTCATTTTCTCTATCTCTTCATCAGTCTTGGGACACATAGACTTGGATAGAGAAACTCCATGACACATGGGTAGATGTCCTCTCTTGGACCCATCCATTGAAAACCATTTCAATATGGTGTCGATGTAGGTTGATTGAGTGAGTCCTATCATTCTCTTAGATCTATCTCTATAGATCTGTATCCCAAGAATATAGGATGCCTCACCCAAATCCTTCATCGAGAATCTACCTGATAACCATATCTTTGTTGACTGCAACATCCCTACATCATTCCCAATGAGTAGGATGTCATCAACATAAAGTACTAAGAATGTCACAGCATCCTTAACTACTTTCTTGTACACGCATGGTTCCTCCGGATTCTTGATGAAACCAAAATCTTTTATTGTTTCATCAAATTTTTGGTTCCAACTTCTTGATGCTTGTTTTAGACCATAAATTGATCTCTGAAGCTTGCACACCTTATGCTCGCTTCCCATGGATGTGAACCCCTCAGGCTGCTTCATATAGATTTCTTCCTTAATGTCTCCATTAAGAAAAGCAGTCTTCACATCCATTTGCCATATCTCATAGTCATACCATGCAGCTATGGCAATAAGGATTCTTATGGACTTGAACATTGCAACTGGTGAAAAGGTTTCATCATAGTCAACTCCTTGTCTTTGAGTATAACCTTTCGCCACCAATCGCGCCTTGTAGGTCAATACCTTACCATCAGGCCCAAGCTTTCTCTTGTAGATCCATTTACACCCTATTGGAACAATTCCATCGGGAGGATCTACTAAAGACCAAACTTGGTTTGTATGCATCGAATCTATTTCCGACTGCATAGCTTCAAGCCATAAATTTGAATCCGCATCAGAAATTGCTTCCTTGAAGTTTCTTGGATCACATCCAACATCGGGTTCACCTTGATCCCCTTCAAGAAGAAGACCATATCGAATAGGAGGTCTAGAAGTCCTCTCGGATCTTCTAGGTATAGGCATGTCCAGCAATGGTTCCTGAGGTGTAGGATCGTTATTTTGTATTTCGGGTTCTTCTCGAATTTCTTCGAGTTCCATCATCTCGCCTTTCTTATCCAATAAGAACTCCTTCTCCAAGAAGGTGGCATTCCTTGAAACAAACACCTTTGTTTCAGCAGGATAATAGAAATAATATCCGATTGAATTCTTCGGATACCCTACAAAATAACATAAGCTGGATCGACTATCCAACTTATCTCCCACTGTCCGCTTCACGTAAGCAGGACATCCCCAAATCCTCAAGTACAAATACTTAGGAGCTTTGCCATTCCATAACTCGTATGGTGTTTTGTCCACTGCTTTAGTGTGGACGTTGTTCAACAACAATACCGCCGTTTCAAGTGCATAGCCCCAAAACGAAGGTGGAAGCTCAGTGAAGCTCATCATGGATCGAACCATGTCCAACAAAGTTCGATTACGACGCTCCGATACACCATTCAGCTGTGGTGTCATAGGAGGAGTCCACTGAGAGAGAATCCCATTCTCTTTCAGATAGTCCAAAAACTCGGTACTCAAGTATTCTCCACCTCGATCCGATCGAAGTGCTTTAATACTTTTACCTAGCTTGTTTTCTACTTCAGCCTTGAATTCTTTGAACTTTTCAAATGCTTCTGACTTATATTTCATTAAATATAAATACCCATACCTTGAATAATCATCAGTAAAGGTAATGAAGTAGGTGTGGCCATATTGAGTCCCAACTCTAAATGGACCACAAACATCTGTATGGATCAAATCCAACAGATTTTGACTACGCTCAGGTTTCCCCTTAAAAGGAGATTTAGTCATTTTTCCTTTTAGGCAGGATTCACAAGTAGGTAGAGAGTTAATATCAGACATATCAAACATGCCCTCTCCCACTAGCTTGTTCATCCTCCTTGAGGAAATATGACCTAGCCTAGCGTGCCAAAGGTTTGCCGGGTTTTGGCTATCGATTTTCCTTTTGTTTGTTGTTGCCGGTTTATCAACATAATTTATTGGAACGTCTTTTAGTTTTAAGTTGTATAGATCGTTTTCAAGTTGTCCATTTCCAATTAAACATTCATTCTTGTAAATATTGCAAATCTCATTCACAAAATTGCAAGAATAACCATCTCTATCAAGCATAGAAACAGAAATAATGTTTTTAATTAAATCTGGAACAAATAAAACATCTCTTAAAAGTAACTTAAAACCGTTCTGCAAAATTAAATAAACATCTCCCACGGCTTTTGCTTCAACTCTGGAACCATTTCCGAGCCTCAGCTGGGTCTCACCCATCCTAATCTGCGACTTCTTGTCATCACCTGCAAATCATTGCAAATGTGAGATCCACATCCGGTATCCAATATCCAAGAAGTAGTATTAAGTGAAACATTTATTTCAATATAGAACATACCCTTTGCAGTTCGCAACTGCTCTAGATATTCCTTGCAGTTACGCTTCCAATGACCGGGCTTCTTGCAGTAATCGCAAACATCCTTGGATTTTTCCATGTTTGAAGCCTTTGTCTTGTACTTCTTCTCGGGTTCGACTTTCTTGGGTGGGGCAGAACGTTTCTTACCCTTCGTACTTGGCCCCTTCTTAGCAGAAGAAGAGGAGCCCACCAAGAAAGCCGGTTTATCCTTCTTTAATGTGGATTCATATGTCACAAGCATATTGACCATCTCTTCAAGGGATGCCTCTATCTTGTTCATATTGAAATTTACCACAAATCCGTCAAACGAAGAAGGAAGAGACAGAAGTAGTAAGTCCACGTTGAGTTCATGCTCCAACACCAAATCAAGGGTTACCAACTTCTGTATGAGCCAAATCACTCGTACCCCATGATCACGGACCGAAGTCCCTTCACGCATGCGACACGTCATTAGATCCTTTACAGTAGCGAACCTTTCAGCCCTCGATTGAGCCCCAAAAAGTTCCTTGAGTTGAACGTGAATGTCAGCAGCATTCACGGTGTCCTCAAATCGCCTCTGGAGTTCATCAGACATCGAGGCTTGCATATAGCATTTGGTCTTGATATCATGGTCCCACCATGTATCAAGTTTGGCTAACTCCTCCGGACTTACGTCAGCTGGTGCTTCCTTCGGAGGAGATTTCTCTAACACGTAGAGCATCTTCTCCGAAGTCAAGACAATCTTCAACTTACGGAACCATTCCGTATAGTTTGCGCCAGTCAACTTATTTTGTTCGAGGATCGAGAAAAGTGGATTACGCGAATTCATTGTATGAAATACTGAAAAGAAACAGACAAATATCAGTGATTGTTTAAGCAATTTACTAAGACATAAAATAGGCGAAATTTATTTTATGAATCTCACTCCCACTATTTTAACGATTTCACTACCCTCTAGTGAAAACGGGAAACTGTTTTCCTTAGTGAGAACATGGAGTCCAATTGACAAACTTATAGTCCCGAATAATATCAACCAACCATAATTTTCAAAAGGTAGAGCCCAATTGCTTCCAAAGAAACCTCCACGTTTTTACCTCATGTCCAATAAAGGCCCAATAATATGACGCCGATTATTGTGACATGTCAAGATGACCCATCAATATTAAGTTGTGATGGACGGTCGCCATGTGGATCCCCCAGTAATATGAGCCGATCCCATGGGAGTTCCACCCAACTTACAACATGTGTCGATCCAATGTACAGCTTTCCGACGAACGGGCCCCCCCAATAATATGAGCCGGACCGTATCCGCGGGTAGCATCTCATACATTGATCGTTGATGGAAGGTAGGAACATTTAAACAAATTTAAATTTCCTTTATTTATCTTGATATCAATTTTAAATCATATTTAAAATGAGGGATTTTTAATTATAAAAATTTGTCTCATCATTTTTAAAATTTTGTATGTTTGTCGGATTCACACAATTTAGTATAAAACATGCATACAACCATAATATCACATATTATATAGGATGATCGATTCCATTTCTAATCGACCCGTGGTTGCCAATCACGAGTCTTAGTCCAATCCTAGGTAATATGCAGTATGCAATGCAATCCTATTACATTTGCTTCCAATTTACATTTCTTCTGTCTTTATTGTCTGCTGGGCCCACCTCCATCTTCAAATCTTGATCTCCCACTAAATCTAATGTATTTACAATAAATAACAATGACAAGTAGGGATACATTTTTAAGGGGTGGGAACGGGCCATAAACCAAGCCCACTTTTATTACATATGACATTCATATTGGGCCATAAACCAGGCCCATTAATAAAACCAACAACAATAAAACAAATGTAAATTCCTAACATACACCTACAAAATTGGTCATGGCAATCGATCATCCTTATCCAATAACATTTAATTCAAAATTAATTTATTGGATAACATGCAATGGAAATTTAAATTTAAAAGGATAAAATCATATTTCATACATAAAATCTTATTTTACATACAAAATCATATTTTATCTTTTTATCAAATAAAATCATATTTTATCTATAAAATCCAATTTTATACATAAAATCATATTTTACTCAATATATCCATAAGATCATATCTTATCATCAATTGTACCAAAAATAATTAATTTCAAAATTCAATTTAAAGGATAAAATATTTAAATTTTCAAAAAATTCAAATTTATCCAAAAATAAATTTTAAAATTTTCGGACTCGAACAATTCGATCCGATGCCTCGTGGACCAATCAAAACAATTTTCGATCGGACCAAAAATAGAATTTTAACATATTAAAATTTAATTTAAAATTAAAAATAATTTTTCCCGCGGGCCGCCCGGGACGTTCCCGGGCCGGGCAGCCCGGCTGCCCTTAGGGCAGCGATCACATCGCTGCCCATGGGCAGCGCCGTGCGCCGCCCTGTGCGCCGCCCTGTGCAGCGACCATCGCTGCCCCTCCCGGGCAGCGATCCAATCGCTGCCCGGGTTTTTGCCCGAAAAAAATATTTTTATTTTTAAAATATTTATTTTGTTTCAAAAACCGAGGCCTAAAAAATTTTTGTACAATCGATTAATTTAATCGCTTGATCTGAGCAACCTGGCTCTGATACCACTGTTGGAGAACGCGGCTTTCAGATCAAACAAGATTGATACCCGGTGCAGCGGAAGTTTAAAATATTTTATTATATGGAACGATTCCATATTGGGTATCAAATCTTTACGATTAAATTGTGTGTGTAAAAATTTTAATAACTATTATAAAATTTTTACCTTTAATCTCGAATCGAGATTTTGGACACCAACAGATTTCTCTGCTCTTGTTGTATCTCCCTGGAACCGATGGACGAACAGTTCTTCAATCAGGTCCACGAATAGAGATTTAATCCCTCTGATAGATTGCACTAGAAAATCTATCAGAAGTTTTCTACGAAGAGATTAACGAATTTGATTCGTTAAACCAGACTGTAATTCAAAATCACAGGCTGGATTTTTCTGACTGAGAGAGGGAAGGGGGGGGGGCGGCCACACACGTTAGAAAATTACTTAGGTTTTCGAAAATTGTGACCTATTGTGTGTAATTTCTGTACTGCAATAACTTATTTATAATGTAGGCCACTAACAGCTTAGGGCCCATTAGTCATAAGTTCAGGCCCGACAAGCAAAGCCCGCATGTTCAGAAATTAATATAAAATTCATCGTGACTCCGATTGATAAACCGATTTTACCAATGTGCACAGAAACCATTTCTGCACCTTTTAAAGTCAAGATAAATTTTTCTGAATCCCAATTCAGTGATTTCCAAAAATGGCCATCCCTATGTCATTTTAGGAAATCTTACTCCTCTACTCTCAAATAAGAAGTCCAACTTCTTCGTTCATTAAATTTAACTCTTTAAATTTAACTATCTCAACGGGGATTAAAAATCCATTACACTGTGTGACCCTCAATGGTTCAGGGATACAGCTAGCCGTGGGCTCACAACTCCTTGTGACTCGGAACAACAATTTCCGACTTGCCCATCGAATCATGGTATGAGCGCCTAGCAACATCGCCCCATGATTCCCTAGGTATCACTGATAGTGCCTACAAGAACCAGTAGATTTTGGTTAGCGTACAGTACGGTCCCTTCATCCAAATATCCCGATCGAATCAACAACCATTGGTATATCGAGAGTCGCTCGAGATTCGATAACTATGCAATGCATCTTGAAGATCAAATAGTGACATCGCATGTGCTACTAAGAAACCATTTCTTAAATCACATCATGTACTCTGGCCAGAGATTCGTCACACTAATATCTCCTCAGATCGCATAGGATATCCACACTCGCAAGTATGTGGTGAATCCTTGACAACAAAGCATCGAATCCTACATGTGTTGTAACTGTACCCAATCCCGACACCTGATGACCCTAATAGAGTCGGTAAACGAGTCAAAGCACAGTACTAGCATATAGAGTCTCAATGATGTCTCAAGTAGTAAGGACTAATGGTGTACAACCAAAACTGCGGACTATATCCACTCGATAAGTGATAACCACTTGGAAAGTCCGGATAGGGTAGTTCGATCATTCATCATATGAATATCCATTTGCATGCTTCGAACATCTCTATGTTCCCTACCAATGAAACGTGGTACTCTGCATCGCAAATGCTAGTCTCACACTCGAGCGATCCTTATCCTTATTATCGGACGGCTCAATCGACTAGGAACAGTTTAGAATATACAGTGACTATAAGATGTGTTTCATGATAGACATCCCCATGTTCTACCACATCTTACATACACTATAGTATATTCAAGGTCTTTATCAAAACAACAATAGTATATCACAATATAACAATATGAAGAAAGATAAAGTCATTGCCATTAATAAAAGTGTAAATTATATTAAACAAAAGATTGTTTATACAAAGAGTCATCAAAGCCCTTAGCCACAAGTTGGCTCACTGGGCACCCACTCTTTCAAACCATCTGTTCCAACTATCCCAGTTTCGTTTGAAACAGAAGAACCATTAAAGAAATATTCCTTTTCTACTGATGATTCAACAGAGTCAGTGAATCCATCTGCTGATGATGTCAAGGAAGATGTATTTGCATCTGTTCTTGTTGTAGAGGAGACATCTATTGCTGCTCCTCTTGTGTTTTCTAATGATGAGGAAGCATTTATTGCAAAATTTCTAGCTGGAATGAAGAAATCCAAAGGAGAGAAGCCCTCTGTTTCTGCTTCAGGTTCTGATGATAAACCAGACGAAGAAATGATACAGGAATTTACTGATAACCATCCTCATCCCTCTGATAGTGCCAACACTGACTCGAGTGAAGACTCAGATGCTGAGAAAGAATTGGAAGAAGAATCAGAATCTGATGACTCTGAGGAAGATGTTGAGGAAGGTGTTGCCGACACCCTAGACAACACCTTGGGTGAAGACTATTGAGTCAGTGAGTCTTACTCCTTTGCTTTTTACTCTAAGGAGATTGCTGATGACTGGGATAAGTATGCTGATCTTGAGTTCCTTGAGGAACACAATATTGACTTGGAGAGCTATGGAGCTCAGAACATGGTAAAATTTTTTGAGGTAAGAAACATACTGTCCACTGTTACCACTGCTGGTCCGTATTGCAGGGAAATTGTTTGAGAATTCTACTGTAATTTGACTGAAGCTGTGAAGGATCCACGATATGTCAAATATGGAAAGGTAAATGTGAGATGCCAACTTCTTCAATTCAGTCCAGCAGTAATCAATGGGTTCTTTCGTACCTCGTCTAATGATGATGCTGTGCTAGCCTCTCTGGATGAGATGACCTCAGTCATTACAGGTGGTCAAGTTCCTATATTTCCAGCTCATCCTCACAAGTTGTCTGCTGCAAAACTTACTTCTTTGTATTCTGTTCTACACAAGACCGCAGTCAAGACATGGACTCCATCTGAAAATTCTACTGTGGTTACTAAGCATCAAGCCCGTGTCTTATATGCAATTGGCACATGAGTCAATTTTAATTATGGCCGACTGGTGTTCGACACAGTCATGGCCTTTGCAGATTTTGCTCAACCAACATTGAAGCTACCTTATCCATTCTTGATATATTCTATGATGCTGTCTCAGGACATTGAAAAGGATGATGATGAAGTTCTTATTGAACCAAGAGAGCTTGCTGAAGTTTGCACCTTCTTTGCTGCGAGGCAACAGAATGATAGACCTACCTTGGTCTGAATCAGGTGTTGTGGTAGATGTTTTCAACACCTCCTCTGCCACTGCAATTTTTGTACCTCCTTCAGCTGCTTAGAATGTTGATACTGCCTTTATTCAAGCTTAAATGTTGCATGCTGAGCAGAAGATCACTCAGGCTAAGGCTGATCTAGGCTATTATGAAGGGTTGAACGCTCACTATGAGAATCTGCTAAGTGGAGCTGGCTCTTCTAAACAAAAAAGGGGAGAAGAAAGTAATCAGCTACCACTGACAAAGATGCTGCTGATGATGATGGCTCATCTGAGAGCAATAAATTTTAGTTTGTTTTAGTTGGTTTAGTTTTTATTAGTTTTTTTTTGCTGATTAGTTTGTTTAAGTTGTTTTTGCTTTCTTAATCAAAACTGTTTTTTTGTGTCTGATCTGATATTTTATTTGTTTCTCCTTTTACATTTGCTTATTTATCTGAAGTGTTGTAGCTAGATGTTGCCAACATCTCGTGACAACACCTCTGCTTACACTTAGGGGGAGAATCTGTTCAGAGGGAGTTTTTATTAAGGGAGAGTTAAGTTGATCTGTTAATGAATTAATAGTGTTTTATCCAAAAAGGCAAAAAAAGGGAGATTGAAAGGAATATTTTATTCCTAAAAATTCCTTAATTCTAAAAAGATTTTATTTTAAGTGTTTTGTCTTTTTTGGACATGAAGATACTGCGAGATATCATGTTTAAATTATTTATTTCCTTACTTAAGAAGATTGAGTTATCATTGAGATTATTATCTAATTATTTTGTTTCTCAATCTTTGTAGATTTGGTGTGATCAAATCTAGAGAATCCTATGCATACAAGGAAACCAAGAAGACAAGGATTTTTGCCTATATATTGAGATAGGAGTGCACAAGGAAGAAGGAGAACCTAGAGAGAAATACACGACCGTGTGAGATTTAGAGAGATATACGTACATACAAGCTTAAGAGAAGAATTCTGGAGAATTATTGAAGTTTTTGTTGGTCGTGTAACCTTGAAGCCTTGAAGAACACTTGAAGAACAAAGATCAAACATTGAAGTGTTCTAGTTGGATTTTGGCCTCAAGGATTCATCTCTGTGTTTTGTTTATTTATTCTATTTCGTATAGAATTTTAAGAGATGCTTTTTTTGGTTATTTTCTCGTATATTGGAGAAAATTGATTTTACAATAATAACTAGTTTTAGGGTTTGTAAAGCTCTTTGAATTATTTTCTAGTGAAAGTTTTGCCCTGAGGCGCTGCAAAAGTATTTTATACTCTTGCTTAAAACTTCTGAGTCTATTTATTTGGTTTTTTTTTAATTTTATTCAAGCTTAAATTATATTCCACTGCAAATTACTCAAGGTGTTAGTGAAGGTGTTTTCAACACCTTGTAACAACACCTCAAACTATTTTTTTGCAACCCCTATTCCCTTACAAAAATTTATCGATGACACATCAATATTTTTTGGTGCACGTCAAAACTTCAATGAAATAAGAATAGAAACTGTAGTAACAGATTATATTTTACGAGCTTAAATGATTAAATATGATTAAGAGATTTTAATATGATTAATTAAACCAAAAAATCAACTCCAAGATGTCAGATAATGATCCAAGAGTCAAAGATAACTCTGGAAGTTCGGAAGATCCGAACATGGACCAGTGAGAGTTAGGAAGATCCAAAGAGTTTGGACCAAGCGTTGCAGTTCGAAGGCTAAGGGAGAGATCGGAATCACCGAACAAGGATAGGAACTTTCGAAGAGTTAGGCCATGCGCACTAATGACGTATCGCCAGTGTTTTGACACCTAATCACATGCATGAGATCGGAATGTCCGAAGAGTGGGATTGGAGCTTCCGAACAAGGCAGTTCGGCACGTGGAAGACATTCGAGTTCGGAGCTTCCGAACCCTCGCCTATAAATAGGGGTCGAGTTTCTCAATTTATTGTGTGTTTGAGGTGTTTCAGTGTGTATCGGTGTATATTGTTATAGTTTTTGTCTTATACTCGAGGGTCGGGCGATGACAAGGTGCTACGGGGCTTGTAGCAGTGCAGTGCTTGTGCAGGGCCTTCGACATCAGTAGACTGACGACGGACGCAGATATAATCCAAGAATCCTATTAGTATTAGGGAGTATCCATTTTCTTAGTTAAGATTTATAGACCGCTATTAATGATATGATATTATCATGATTATAGGCTTGGACTATAGATCCTTGTAAATCTAGGCCAGTGATTGAGGTACATAAGTATTGAATGAGATATCCAGCTAGTATGTATGCTAATATTGTGAGACCCCGATTCCAGAATTCTCTGCCGAGAGAAATTCAAGTGCTGCGCTCGATCCGGCAAAAAGTCAGGATCGAGCGCACCACTCTGTGCAACTCTCTGCCTTGGACAAAATAGGGGCCGCGCTCGATCCTGCAAAAACCTAGGATCGAGCGCACCCCCCCCCCCTGCCCAGAAAAATTACAAAACAGGGTGTGCCTTTCTTTACCAACTCAATCCAATATCAATCTAACATGCTCAATTCTGAATTCAACAACATGCAATCAACATATAAACTTCAGTACTCATCATTCAATCGATTCTAATATTCCATACTTCAAAATCAAATACAACTCATTCGAATTCTAACATGATTTCAAAACATAAACTAGATTGGCATGCATTTCCAATTCTATTTCGAAGTCTCACTTTTAATCTTCAATCTCGTTCTATCCCTGTCATCTTTGACTCGATCCTGCCCCACCTGTTGCCATGCACACATACAAAAACAAGACAACAGCCGGATAATCCGGTGAGAATTGATATTCCCAGTAAAAGAGACAATCATGCAGTAACAATCAAACATATCAATCAAGACATGCATCAATCCAAGTCATATATCAACTTCAGATAAAAATCAAGTAAACATATCAAGTCATGACATGTATCAACTTCCATATATCTATCACATCAAGATAGAATTCAAGTAATTAATCCAAGTACTGAATTAAAATGATATGCATGTCTTTAAAACTTTTGGATTATCAGACTCAGATAATTTAATGGAATTCTTCTTTCTTTCTTTCTTCGGTTTGGGATCCCGAGGTTAAAATATCCAACAATCACACCGAACTCCCCTCTCAAGGTGGACGAGGCATATTTTAATCCTCTAGACTCCAGAGCATTATAGAGAGTTTATTTGACAAGGTATAAAATCTCCAACCAGGTCACTCACCTACAATCTCAAGATCGTCTAATCAAATTGAAATGAATCAAGGCTCAATATGAATGCATATGTCATCTCATGCATTCTAATATCATTTCAATCATCAGTTCATATAAACATTCAATCATGCTTTCATTCATCAATTCAAATAATCATTCAAACATGATTTCGTCAATATAAATGCATATATAATCTCATGCATTCAAATAAACATTCAATCAAGCAAGTATGTGATTTATTCGGAACACTCGAATAAAGTCATTCGAGTTAATCGTTCCATTCAATTCTAAGTCATCTTTTACCTTATTCTCTTCAAAGGTACTGAAATCTGAAATCAATAATAAGGATAATAATCAATATCCAAACAAATTCATTCGAAACTCAATCAACTTCTTCAATCGATAAATAAGAAAATCGATACTATACCGACTTCAATCTTCCAACTGGCCAAAGCTGCTATCTCGCAACTCTACTGACTTCAATTCAATCTATCAGAAGAATTCATAAGGATCAATATCGACATCCAAAAGCTCAATCAAACTCGATACGATCAAAATTTTGAACGATGTCCAAAACTCAAACTGACGGCATAACGGCTATAAACTGATCAAACCGGAAACGCAGACAGCAAGATATCAATTCAATAAACTCAATTCAATCATCAAAGATCATTTCCAATCTAATCCCAACACATCTCAAAACTCCAATTTTCGAAAATAACAAGAAAATTCATATCAAATCCGATCATCGTTATTTCTTCGAACCGTCTTAGATATACTATCACAGCTATCTCATAATCATCCTCTCCGAATATAAATCAATTCTAAAGACATCCAAAAATTAAAACCTCTCATAAATAAGATAAACTTACTTCCAAACGGAGCACTCGTCGCTGTGATCGCAAATATCAACTTCAGATCAAATTCCAACGGACGGATCGAGCTAAAATTGAAATCACAAAGCTTGGGGAAGCTTTTGGCCGCCTCCCATGGTGGAACACGTTGTGGAGGGATGAGGGTGAAGAATGGAGACTTAGTCAATGCTTCTAATATATAACAATTCCATATTTTGCATTTTAGACCCTGAAAATTCCAAAAATTGCATTCTAGTCCCTGATCAAAATCGAATCGGCCCTCGACTTCTAAAATCTCTGATTATTTCAAATAAAGTCCATTAAAATAATTTTGGGGCGTTACAATTCTCCCCCTCTAAGAATCGATTTCGTCCTCGAAATCAATCACTGTTCTATCACAAGGTCGAGGATATAGTCAAAGGACTGCAATAAAAATTTACATCTCGGAACTAAGTCCAGAATCTGCTTCTAATCAAACTCTGAATCGTTCGTCTCAAACAATTCGACATCTCAATCAATCAGAGAAGTCAGAAACTCTAGTCAATTACTTCATCAACATTCCGTCCGTCTATCAAAAGTCAACTCATCGTTGTCAGAAAATCCCTCTAATTTCAGTCACAATTCGAACCAAGAGACAAAGGGAATTAATCTCAAAATTCAATTTGATCATCATCTACTCTCGCACAACTTCTATAATGTGCCTCCAATAACTCGTCAAACTCTGTCGTTGCACGAAATTTCCACGAACATCAAGAATTCTGCCAACTAGTGCTAAGTCGAGCACTACTATTCAAAACAATTCTTCTAAAGTTCGACTCATCTGATCTGGCTGTCCGTCATTCTGAGGGTATCGAATCAAAAATAGTTGAAATCGACAACAAAAGTCTCTTTGAAGTCTATGCCGAAAGGACAATGCATCAAGGATCTCAGTCTAAACTGACATAATTCGGCAATTCATGTCATCTAACAATCTCTGACAAGATATCAATTCTCTCCTCTTCATCATAATCATTCTGTACAGAAAACTGTAACGGATCCTAACAATCAATCAAAAACAGACTTCCGATAAAATAAGGATAAATTCTTCGGTTCTAAACATCAGTTGCTGCATTCACTCCTTCTGTTAAAAAGATTCAAATCAGAAATCTCAATAAGAAGAAAACCAAGTACTGCAAGATCGTCAGTACTGAAACTCAAAATACAGAAGAGCGGATAATCAGAAATTCCGTCATCAGATAATAAGATCAAAGAAATTCATTCGATTCGATCAGAAATTCAAACGTCGAGATTATTCTACAACTGATCGGCGCACAATTCTGAAAAGATTGTAGAAGGCTCTGTACGATCAGTACAATTCTCATAACCAGAAAGCAAGAAATTCATCAATAAGAATTCCTAATTCCAACTAATACTTCTGAGAGATTCGGTCAACAGAAAATTCTTCATCAATACAGGATTATTCGTCAAAACAAACGGCCTGTCAAAATTTCAAAATGGCCATACCTCAAATCGGAAACGATTCTGAGAAAGCTCACTTCACAAACTTCCTGTAGATAAAAATTCGGATCTCAATTCAGTTTCGAACTCATTCTGACAATCGGGACCAATCTAGAAGTTCAATCCGAACAACAATATTCGTTCAAAAACCACTGGCACATCAACCAGTTCAGGTTACAATTCAATACATCAACTGTAAAGCTTTGAGAGTTCGTTCATACTATTCTGTAACAACAGTCATTCAACAGAATAAATCAAGAATTCTTAGAATCGAGAATTCTTAACGGAAGATTCCATTACTCGATCAACGATAATCAGATAACATCTCATCTCGGACTCACAAAGTAGCCTTGCTAAAAAATCATCGAATTGTGATCCCAATTCCATTCTGAATCAGAATAGACTGTACAACAGAAATTCGGATCGCTCTCTCTCTAACTGCTGACAGTTCAAAAAAAACATCAGAAGCCATATTTCGAACTCCATGCTTCATCGTCCTCTA
Organism: Henckelia pumila; assembly: GCF_033568475.1. Classification (NCBI taxonomy): domain Eukaryota; kingdom Viridiplantae; phylum Streptophyta; class Magnoliopsida; order Lamiales; family Gesneriaceae; genus Henckelia; species Henckelia pumila. The sequence goes on along the minus strand of NC_133122.1, from coordinate 77,712,161 downwards.
TTCGATCTGATTCCTCAATTCATCAAACATCTTCCGATCATCTGGAAGAACTCTGAATAAACTTCAAAGTGCAAATCTCCTAATACTCTATCTCAAACCGAAACATTTGGCACAACAAAAGTTATTCGCTAAAAAGGAATCAATAAAAACCTGAAACTCAGATTATACTCAGATCTGATATATCTTCATCGTATTCTGAAAAGTCGAATCAGATTCCAAAGCATTCTCAATATTCTCAATCAACTCTGGTTCGAAGTCGAATGAAGGAGTCAAGATAAACATTTCATCTGTTACAGTCTCTAACAAAAGTGCAGCAATCATCTGTCAAAGAGAACAACTGAAGTAGATAAAATAAGATCAGATCATACAGCTTAAGATCTTAGCGGTTACCATCAGTTCTCCAGATAACAATAAAAATTCGCAGTCAGATAAATCATCCTCTAAAACTCTCTCTCCCAAAACAAAATCAGTTCGGACTGCGATAATAAAAACTTCTATCTTCCTAGATCAGAACGGATTACTGAAATCTTTCAAGCAATAAGATCTCTGTGAGATTCAAATCGGAACTAACATTGCGTCTCGAGCGTCTTCAAATTCTTCGATGCTCAAGATAATACAGATTTCTTCTGAACAAGAATAAGTCTCAATACTCAATAAGAAGAAGTGCAAATCACCAAAGGTCATCAAAGATACAACTGAACAGAAGAGCATAATCTGCTGAGTATTCGTCTAATCAACAATAAGAATTCCTCAAAGAATTCGCGATAGAACTCGCTAATTCCAAAAAATCTTCAAATTCAGATAAGGACGTCGATCCAAATCAATTCATAACAGCTCTAGTCTTGAGGTATCCAATAAAATTCCATCTTCCCAGAGAAAAGATCGAGGAAAAATACCACTCGGTCTCACGAGATTCAGACGTCAAAAGAATAGCATAATTGATCGACATGCAAAACTGCAAACAATTCTTAAAGAATCTGAAAGATCAATACGGATCTTCGAAGGATAAAAGATTTATCGATAAGAATACTCAAGAACTTATCTACAACTCTCTGGAATATTCGGTTCAAAGGACTCATAAACATTGCAGATGCAATTCCAATTCAATCTGTACGATAAAATTCAAATCGGTTGTACCTCATTCCGAATTCAATCTCTGAAACTTCTTCCCTTCAGATTATCAGTCGATGATGTCTGATCTAAAATTAATGTTGAACTCATCCTCTCGACTCAAAGGCAAATCTGGAATCTCAACTAGAACGACAACAACAAACTCAACAACTCTGTTAAATCAACCAACACGGGTTAATGAAGACACCATCTACTTACTTCAAACATTCCTCCGCACCTTTTTGTAACAAACGGTAATCAACAATCAATAAGAAAGGAATTCTTAATTCAGGAGTTTTACCGGAGGAAATCCATTCGTCTATCATCTCGGATCCGAATCTGGCAAAAATCTGAAATCAAACTCGGTTGCTCTGTACTCGGTTAATGCACTACATCGATAATATAATCAAAACTGATAACCAAAATAAAGTACTGTTCAGTACAATCAACTCCCATCGAAATAAAATTCAAAAATTCGAACTAAATTCACCGCAACTAATTCAGATACTCAAAAGTAGAGGAAGTATTAATCTAACTTCTCAATAAGAAGAAAAAGTTGCATCAATATCTAACAACAAAAGATTCAAAAGACTAGAATCGAACAGTTACCTGCTTCATCATCGTCAAGAGCAGTTAGATTCTGTGAATCCTCGAGCAAGTACTAAAGCCTTGCATTTGGTAACCAACTAACTGAATCCGTCGTTCGTCGCTGTAGTTTAAAAGAGTCAAACAACTGATCGATCTCTTCTAATCAGCTTTCACACCCAAACTCATTCTCAGAACTCCTTAGAGTTGAAGGGTTAACAGACTGAAATCTCATCAGTAATGCTTCCATCAGTTCAGTCACAAAACAAATCTGTACAATCGGGTTTGATACTAGTTGAATCCTGTTCAAACTTGGCGAGTAGAAAATCTTATTCAAGAGGATTAGGACACAACATCTCAATTACATCTATCCGGTGTCCAACAACCTCAGCTCGACATACTCATCCGATCTCAAGAGTATTCAATGTAACCCGAAACAGTTCATATCTCAATTAATTCATGCTTTAAAATTTAAATCACATATCCAAGTAATTTAAATAATTCTCAATCATAAAGCATGCTCGCATATTCTTCAATCATAGAATTAATCAATCACATGCGAGAAATTAAATTCAAGCGGACTCAATCTACCCCGCTCTCTTCTAAATTCAGTCCAAGAATCTTATCGCTTTGATACCACTTAATGTGAGACCCCGATTCTAATCATCTAATCGAGAGATAATCCTATCGAGAACCATTCAAAGTCCAAAAGATAAGACATAAAATAAAAAAATATATTTTTTTGGTGAACAATGCTGCGCTCGATCCGGCAAAAGGCCAGGATCGAGCGCACCATAATCCAGAATTCTTTGCCGAGAGAAATTCAAGTGATGCGCTCGATCCGGCAAAAATCCAGGATCGAGCGCACCACTCTGTGCAACTCTCTGCCTCGGACAAAATAGGGGCCGCGCTCGATCCTGCAAAAACCTAGGCTCGAGCGCACCCCCCACCCCCCCCCCCGGCCAGAAAAATTACAAAACAGGGTGTGCCTTTCTTTACCAACTCAATCCAATATTAACCTAACATGCTCAATTCTGAATTCAACAACATGCAATCAACATATAAACTTCAGTACTCATCATTTAATCGATTCTAATATTCCATACTTCAAAATCAAATACAACTCATTCGAATTCTAACATGATTTCAAAACATAAACTAGATTGACATGCATTTCCAATTCTATTTCGAAGTCTCACTTCTAATCTTCAATCTCGTTCTATCCCTGTCGTCTCTGACTCGATCCTGCCCCACCTGTTGCCATGCACACATACAAAAACAAGACAACAGCCGGATAATCCGGTGAGAATTGATATTCCCAGTAAAAGAGACAATCATGCAGTAAAAATCAAACATATAAATCAAGACATGCATCAATCCAAGTCATATATCAACTTCAGATATAAATCAAGTAAACATATCAAGTCACGACATGTATCAACTTTCATATATCTATCACATCAAGATAGAATTCAAGTAATTAATCCAAGTACTGAATTAAAATGATATGCATGTCTTTAAAACTTCTGGATTATCAGACTCAGATAATCAAATGGAATTCTTCTTTCTTTATTTCTTCGGTTTGGGATCCCGAGGTTAAAATATCCAACAATCACACCGAACTCCCCTCTCGAGGTGGACGAGACATATTTAAATCCTCTAGACTCCAGAGCATTATAGAGAGTTTATTTGACAAGGTATAAAATCTCCAACCAGGTCACTCAACTACAATATCTAGATCGTCTAATCAAATTGAAATGAATCAAGGCTCAATATGAATGCATATGTCATCTCATGCATTCTAATATCATTTCAATCATCAGTTCATATAAGCATTCAATCATGCTTTCATTCATCAATTAAAATAATCATTCAAACATGATTTCGTCAATATAAATGCATATACAATCTCATGCATTCAAATAAACATTCAATCAAGCAAGTATGTGATTTCTTCGGAACACTCGAATAAAGTCATTCGAGTTAATCGTTCCATTCAATTCTAAGTCGTCTTTTACCTTATTCTCGTCAAAGGTACTCAAATATGAAATCAATAATAAGGATAATAATCAATATCCAAACAAATTCATTCGAAACTCAATCAACTTCTTCAATCGATAAATAAGAAAATCGATACTATACCGACTTCAATCTTCCAACTGGCCAAAGCTGCTATCTCGCAACTCTACTGGCTTCAATTAAATCTATTAGAAGAAGTCATAAGGATCAATATCGACATCCAAAAGCTCAATCAAACTCGATACGATCAAAATTTTGAATGATGTCCTAAACTCAAACTGACGGCATAACGGCTATAAACTGATCAAATCGGAAACGCAGACAGCAAGATATCAATTCAATAAACTCAATTCAATCATCAAACATCATTTCCAATCTAATCCCAACACATCTCAAAACTCCAATTTTCAAAAATAACAAGAAAATTCATATCAAATCCGATCGTCGTTATTTCTTCGAACCGTCTTAGATATACTATCACAGCTATCTCATAATCATCCTCTCCGAATATAAATCAATTCTAAAGACATCCAAAAATTCAAACCTCTCAAAAATAAGATAAACTTACTTCCAAACGGAGCACTCGTCGCTGTGATCGCAAATATCGACTTCAGATCTGAAAGAGTGGGTGCCCGGTGAGCCAACTTGTGGCTAAGGGCTTTGATGACTCTTTGTATAAACAATCTTTTGTTCAATATAATTTACACTTTTATTAATGGCAATGACTTTATCTTTCTTCATATTGTTATATTGTGATATACTATTGTTGTTTTGATAAAAACCTTGAATATACTATAGTGTATGTAAGATGTGGTAGAACATGGAGATGTCTATCATGAAACACATCTTATAGTCACTGTATATTCTAAACTGTTCCTAGTCGATTGAGCCGTCCGATAATAAGGATAAGGATCGTTAGAGTTTGAGACTAGCATTTGCGATGCAGAGTACCACGTTTCATTGGTAAGGAACATAGAGATGTTCGAAGCATGCAAATGGATATTCATATGATGAATGATCGAACTACCCTATCCGGACTTTCCAAGTGGTTATCACTTATCGAGTGGATATAGTCCGCGGTTTTGGTTGTACACCATTAGTCCTTACTACTTGAGACATCATTGAGACTCTATATACTAGTACTGTGCTTTGACTCGTTTACCGACTCTATTGGGGTCATCAGATGTAGGGATTGGGTACAGTTACAACACATATAGGAGTCGATGCTTTGTTGTCAAGGATTCACCACATACTTGCGAGTGTGGATATCCTATGCGATCTGAGGAGATATTAGTGTGACGAATCTCTGGCCAGAGTACATGATGTGATTTAAGAAATGGTTTCTTAGTAGCGCATGCGATGTCACTATTTGATCTTCAAGATGTATTGCATAGTTATCGAATCTCGAACGACTCTCGATATACCAATGGTTGTTGATTCGATCGGGATATATGGATGAAGGGACCGTACTGTACGCTAACCAAAATCTACTGGTTCTTGTAGGCACTATCAGTGATACCTAGGGAATCATGGGGCGATGTTGCTAGGCGCTCATACCATGATTCGATGGGCAAGTCGGAAATTGTTGTTCCGAGTCACAAGGAGTTGTGAGCCCACGGCTAGCTGTATCCCTGAACCATTGAGGGTCACACAGTGTAATGGATTTTTAATCCCCGTTGAGATAGTTAAATTTAAAGAGTTAAATTTAATGAACGAAGAAGTTGGACTTCTTATTTAAGAGTAGAGGAGTAAGATTTCCTAAAATGACATAGGGATGGCCATTTTTGGAAATCACTGAATTCGGATTCAGAAAAATTTATCTTGACTTTAAAAGGTTCAGAAATGGTTTCTGTGCACATTGGTAAAATCGGTTTATCAATCGGAGTCACGATGAATTTTATATTAATTTCTGAACATGCGGGCTTTGCTTGTCGGGCTTGAACTTATGACTGATGGGCCCTAAGCTGTTAGTGGCCTACATTATAAATAATTTATTGCAGTACAGAAATTACACAGAACAAGGTCACAATTTTCGAAAACCTAAGTATTTTTCTAACAAGTGTGGCCGCCCCCCTCCCTGTCTACTCGAGAAAAATCCAGCCTGTGATTTTGAATTACAGTCTGGTTTAACGGATCAAATTCGTTAATCTCTTCGTAGAAACTTCTGATAGATTTTCTAGTGCAATCTATCAGAGGGATTAAATATCTATTCGTGGACCTGATTGAAGAACAGTTCGTCCATCAGTTCCAGGGATATACAACAAGAGCAGAGAAATCTGTTGGTGTCCAAAATCTCGATTCGAGATTAAAGGTAAAAATTTTATAATCGTTATTTAATTTTTACACACACAATTTAATCGTAAGGTTGATACCTATTATGGAATCGTTCCATACAAAAATTTTTAAACTTCCGCTGCACCGGGTATCAATCCAAATTGATCTGATCGTCGCGTTCTCCAACAGTGGTATCAGAGCCAGGTTGCTCAGATCAAGCGATTAAATTTAATCGATTGTACAAAAATTTTTTAGGCCTCGGTTTTTGAAACAAAATAAATATTTTAAAAATAAAAATATTTTTTCGGGCAAAAAAAAACCCCGGCAGCGATTGGATGGCGGCCCGGGGCAGGGGCAGCGATCGTCGCTGCCCATGGGCAGCGATGTGATCGCTGCCCTAGGGGCAGCCGGGCTGCCCGGCCCGAGCCCTACGGGGCGCGGGCAGCCCGGGAATGTCCCGGGAGGCCCGCGGAAGAATTAATTTTTAATTTTTAAATTAAATTTTAATAGGTTAAAATTCTATTTTTGGTCCGATCGAAAATCGTTTTTGATTGGTCCACGAGGCGTCGGATCGAATTGTTCGAGTCCGAAAATTTTAAAATTGATTTTTGGATAAATTTGAATTTTTGGAAAATTTTAATATTTTATCCTTTAATTGAATTTTGAAATTAATTATTTTTGGTACAATTGATGATAAGATATGATCTTATGGATATATTGAGTAAAATATGATTTTATGTATAAAATTGGATTTTATAGATAAAATATGATTTTATTTGATAAAAAGATAAAATACAAAATATGATTTTATCCTTTTAAATTTAAATTGCCATTGCATGTTATCCAATAAATTAATTTTGAATTAAATGTTATTGGATAAGGATGATCGATTGCCATGACCAATTTTGTAGGTGTATGTTAGGAATTTACATTTGTTTTTATTGTTGTTGGTTTTATTAATGGGCCTGGTTTATGGCCCAATATGAATGTCATATGTAATAAAAGTGGGCTTGGTTTATGGCCCGTTCCCACCCCTTAAAAATGTATCCCCTACTTGTCATTGTTATTTATTGTAAATACATTAGATTTAGTGGGAGATCAAGATTTGAAGATGGAGGTGGGCCCAGCAGTCAATAAAGACAGAAGAAATGTAAATTGGAAGCAAATGTAATAGGATTGCATTGCATACTGCATATTACCTAGGATTGGTCTAAGACTCGTGATTGGCAACCACGGGTCGATTAGAAATGTAATCGATCATCCTATATAATATGTGATGTTATAGTTGTATGCATGTTTTAGACATAATTGTGTGAATCCGACAAGCATACAAAAATTTTAAAAATGATGAGACAAATTTTTATAACTAAAAATCCCTCATTTTAAATATGATTTAAAATTGATATCAAGATAAATAAAGGAAATTTAAATTTGTTTAAATGTTCCTACCTTCCATCAACGATCAATGTATGAGATGCTACCCGCGGATACGGTCCGGCTCATATTATTGGGGGGGCCCGTTCGTCAGAAAGCTGTACATTGGATCGACACATGTTGTAAGTTGGGTGGAACTCCCATGGGATCGGCTCATATTATTGGGGGATCCACATGGCGACCGTCCATCACAACTTAATATTGATGGGTCATCTTGACATGTCACAATAATCGGCGTCATATTATTGGGCCCTTATTGGACATGAGGTAAAAACATGGAGGTTGCTTTGGAAGCAATTGGGCTCTACCTTTTGAAAATTATGGTTGGCTGATATTATTCGGGACTATAAGTTTGTCAATTGGACTCCATGTTCTCACTAAGGAAAACAGTTTTCCGTTTTCACTAGAGGGTAGTGAAATCGTTAAAATAGTGGGAGTGAGATTCATAAAATAAATTTCGCCTATTTTATGTCTTAGTAAATTGCTTAAACAATCACTGATATTTGTCTGTTTCTTTGCAGTATTTCATACGATGAATTCGCGTAATCCACTTTTCTCGATCCTCGAACAAAATAAGTTGACTGGCGCAAACTATACGGAATGGTTCCGTAAGTTGAAGATTGTCTTGACTTCGGAGAAGATGCTCTACGTGTTAGAAAAATCTCCTCCGAAGGAAGCACCAGCTGACGTAAGTCCGGAGGAGTTAGCCAAGCTTGATACATGGTGGGACCATGATATCAAGACCAAATGCTATATGCAAGCCTCGATTTTTGATGAACTCCAGAGGCGATTTGAGGAAACCGTGAATGCTGCTGACATTCACGTTCAACTCAAGGAACTTTTTGGGGCTCAATCGAGGGCTGAAAGGTTCGCTACTGTAAAGGAGCTAATGACGTGTCGCATGCGTGAAGGGACTTCGGTCCGTGATCATGGGGTACGAGTGATTTGGCTCATACAGAAGTTGGTAACCCTTGATTTGGTGTTGGAGCATGAACTCAACGTGGACTTACTACTTCCGTCTCTTCCTTCTTCGTTTGACGGATTTGTGGTAAATTTCAATATGAACAAGATAGAGGCCTCCCTTGAAGAGATGGTCAATATGCTTGTGACATATGAATCCACATTAAAGAAGGATAAACCGGCTTTCTTGGTAGGCTCCTCTTCTTCTGCTAAGAAGGGGCCAAGTACAAAGGGTAAGAAACGTTCTGCCCCACCCAAGAAAATCGAACCCGAGAAGAAGTACAAGACAAAGGCTTCAAACATGGAAAAATCCAAGGATGTTTGCCATTACTGCAAGAAGCCCGGTCATTGGAAGCGTAACTGCAAGGAATATCTAGAGCAGTTGCGAACTGCGAAGGGTATGTTCTATATTGAAATAAATGTTTCACTTAATACTACTTCTTGGGTATTGGATACCGGATGTGGATCTCACATTTGCAATGATTTGCAGGTGATGACAAGAAGTCGCAGGCTTAGGATGGGTGAGACCGCGCTGAGGCTCGGAAATGGTTCCAGAGTTGAAGCAAAAGCCGTGGGAGATGTTTATTTAATTTTGCAGAACGGTTTTAAGTTACTTTTAAGAGATGTTTTATTTGTTCCGGATTTGATTAAAAACATTATTCTGTTTCTATGCTTGATAGAGATGGTTATTCTTGCAATTTTGTGAATGGGATTTGCAATATTTACAAGAATGAATGTTTAATTGGAAATGGACAACTTGAAAACGATCTATACAACTTAAAACTAAAAGACGTTCCAATAAATTATGTTGATAAACCGGCAATAACAAACAAAAGGAAAATCGATAGCCAAAACCCGGCAAACCTTTGGCACGCTAGGCTAGGTCATATTTCCTCAAGGAGGATGAACAAGCTAGTGGGAGAGGGCATGTTTGATATGTCTGATATTAACTCTCTACCTACTTGTGAATCCTGCCTAAAAGGAAAAATGACTAAATCTCCTTTTAAGGGGAAACCTGAACGTAGTCAAAATCTGTTGGATTTGATCCATACAGATGTTTGTGGTCCATTTAGAGTTGGGACTCAATATGGCCACACCTACTTCATTACCTTTACTGATGATTATTCAAGGTATGGGTATTTATATTTAATGAAATATAAGTCTGAAGCATTTGAAAAGTTCAAAGAATTCAAGGCTGAAGTATAAAACAAGCTAGGTAAAAGTATTAAAGCACTTCGATCGGATTGAGGTGGAGAATACTTGAGTACCGAGTTTTTGGACTATCTAAAAGAGAATGGGATTCTCTCTCAGTGGACTCCTCCTATGACACCACAGCTTAATGGTGTATCGGAGCGTCGTAATCGAACTTTGTTGGACATGGTTCGGTCCATGATGAGCTTCACTGAGCTTCCACCTTCGTTTTGGGGCTATGCGCTTGAAACGGCGGTATTGTTGTTGAACAACGTCCACACTAAAGCAGTGGACAAAACACCATACGAGTTATGGAATGGCAAAGCTCCTAAGTATTCGTACTTGAGGATTTGGGGATGTCCTGCTTACGTGAAGCGGACAGTGGGAGATAAGTTGGATAGTCGATTCAGCTTATGTTATTTTGTAGGGTATCCGAAGAATTCAATCGGATATTATTTCTATTATCCTGCTGAAACAAAGGTGTTTGTTTCAAGGAATGCCACCTTCTTGGAGAAGGAGTTCTTATTGGATAAGAAAGGCGAGATGATGGAACTCGAAGAAATTCGAGAAGAACCCAAATACAAAATAACGATCCTACACCTCAGGAACCATTGCTGGACACGCCTATACCTAGAAGATCCGAGAGGACTTCTAGACCTCCTATTCGATATGGTCTTCTTCTTGAAGGGGATCAAGATGAACCCGATGTTGGATGTGATCCAAGAAACTTCAAGGAAGCAATTTCTGATGCGGATTCAAATTTATGGCTTGAAGCTATGCAGTCGGAAATAGATTCGATGCATACAAACCAAGTTTGGTCTCTAGTAGATCCTCCCGATGGAATTGTTCTAATAGGGTGTAAATGGATCTACAAGAGAAAGCTTGGGCCTGATGGTAAGGTATTGACCTACAAGGCGCGATTGGTGGCAAAAGGTTATACTCAAAGACAACGAGTTGACTATGATGAAACCTTTTACCAGTTGCAATGTTCAAGTCCATAAGAATCCTTATTGCCATAGCTGCATGGTATGACTATGAGATATGGCAAATGGATGTGAAGACTGCTTTTCTTAATGGAGACATTAAGGAAGAAATCTATATGAAGCAGCCTGAGGGGTACACATCCATGGGAAGCGAGCATAAGGTATGCAAGCTTCAGAGATCAATTTATGGTCTAAAACAAGCATCAAGAAGTTGGAACCAGAAATTTGATGAAACAATAAAGGATTTTGGTTTCATCAAGAACCCGGAGGAACCATGCGTGTACAAGAAAGTAGTTAAGGATGCTGTGACATTCTTAGTACTTTATGTTGATGACATCCTACTCATTGGGAATGACGTAGGGATGTTGCAGTCAACAAAGATATGGTTATCAGGTAGATTCTCTATGAAGGATTTGGGTGAGGCATACTATATTCTAGGGATACAGATCTATAGAGATAGATCTAAGAGAATGATAGGACTCACTCAATCAACCTACATCGACACCATATTGAAACGGTTTTCAATGGATGGGTCCAAGAGAGGACATCTACCCATGTGTCATGGAGTTTCTCTATCCAAGTCTATGTGTCCCAAGACTGATGAAGAGATAGAGAAAATGACACATGTACCATATGCGTCAGCCATAGGTAGTATCATGTATGGGATGATATCCAACAGACCGGATGTAGCATTTGCTCTGAGTGTCACGAGCAGATATCAAGCTAATCCCGGTCAAATGCATTGGAAAGCCGTGAAGGACATTCTTAAGTACTTACGAAGGACTAAGAATATGTTCATGGTATATGGAGGAAGAGAACTAAAATTGGAAGGCTATACCGACTCTAGCTTCCAAAGTGACGTGGATGACTCGAAGTCAACCTCTGGATTTGTGTTCATGCTCAATGGCGGTGCTGTCTCTTGGAAGAGTTCCAAGCAGGACACCACAGCGGATTCCACCACTGAAGCAGAATACATTGCAGCATCAGCTGCTGCTAAAGAGGCCGTTTGGATGAGGAATTTCGTCCAAGAGTTGGGCGTCATTCCTGAAGTTGTTGGTCCAGTCCCGGTGTACTGTGACAACACGGGTGCCATTGCTCAGGCAAAGGAACCAAGGTCTCATCAAAGATCCAAACACGTACTGAGGAAATACCACATCATCTGGGAGATTGTGGAAAGAGGAGACATAACTGTCGAAAGAGTGGCCTCTGCAGACAATATCGTTGATCCACTTACTAAGCCCTTGCCAGGACCATTATTTGACAAACATCGCGAAGCAATGGGTCTACGTAGTATGACTATTTGGCTATAGGGCAAGTAAGAGATTGAAAGAGTGGGTGCCCGGTGAGCCAACTTGTGGCTAAGGGCTTTGATGACTCTTTGTATAAACAATCTTTTGTTTAATATAATTTACACTTTTATTAATGGCAATGACTTTATCTTTCTTCATATTGTTATATTGTGATATACTATTGTTGTTTTGATAAAGACCTTGAATATACTATAGTGTATGTAAGATGTGGTAGAACATGGAGATGTCTATCATGAAACACATCTTATAGTCACTGTATATTCTAAACTGTTCCTAGTCGATTGAGCCGTCCGATAATAAGGATAAGGATCGTTCGAGTTTGAGACTAGCATTTGCGATGCAGAGTACCACGTTTCATTGGTAAGGAACATAGAGATGTTTGAAGCATGCAAATGGATATTCATATGATGAATGATCGAACTACCCTATCCGGACTTTCCAAGTGGTTATCACTTATCGAGTGGATATAGTCCGCGGTTTTGGTTGTACACCATTAGTCCTTACTACTTGAGACATCATTGAGACTCTATATGCTAGTACTGTGCTTTGACTCGTTTACCGACTCTATTGGGGTCATCAGGTGTTGGGATTGGGTACAGTTACAACACATATAGGAGTCGATGCTTTGTTGTCAAGGATTCACCACATACTTGCGAGTGTGGATATCCTATGCGATCTGAGGAGATATTAGTGTGACGAATCTCTGGCCAGAGTACATGATGTGATTTAAGAAATGGTTTCTTAGTAGCACATGCGATGTCACTATTTGATCTTCAAGATGTATTGCATAGTTATCGAATCTCGAACGACTCTCGATATACCAATGGTTGTTGATTCGATCGGGATATATGGATGAAGGGACCGTACTGTACGCTAACCAAAATCTACTGGTTCTTGTAGGCACTATCAGTGATATCTAGGGAATCATGGGGCGATGTTGCTAGGCGCTCATACCATGATTCGATGGGCAAGTCGGAAATTGTTGTTCCGAGTCACAAGGAGTTGTGAGCCCACGGCTAGCTGTATCCCTGAACCATTGAGGGTCACACAGTGTAATGGATTTTTAATCCCCGTTGAGATAGTTAAATTTAAAGAGTTAAATTTAATGAACGAAGAAGTTGGAATTATTATTTAAGAGTAGAGGAGTAAGATTTCCTAAAATGACATAGGGATGGCCATTTTTGGAAATCACTGAATTCGGATTCAGAAAAATTTATCTTGACTTTAAAAGGTGCAGAAATGGTTTCTGTGCACATTGGTGAAATCGGTTTATCAATCGGAGTCACGATGAATTTTATATTAATTTCTGAACATGCGGGCTTTGCTTGTCGGGCTTGAACTTATGACTGATGGGCCCTAAGCTGTTAGTGGCCTACATTATAAATAAGTTATTGCAGTACAGAAATTACACATAACAAGGTCACAATTTTCGAAAACCTAAGTATTTTTCTAACAAGTGTGGCCGCCCCCCTCCCTGTCTACTCGAGAAAAATCCAGCCTGTGATTTTGAATTACAGTCTGGTTTAACGGATCAAATTCGTTAATCTCTTCGTAGAAACTTCTGATAGATTTTCTAGTGCAATCTATCAGAGGGATTAAATATCTATTCGTGGACCTGATTGAAGAACAGTTCGTCCATCAGTTCCAGGGATATACAACAAGAGCAGAGAAATTTGTTGGTGTCCAAAATCTCGATTCGAGATTAAAGGTAAAAATTTTATAATCGTTATTTAATTTTTACACACACAATTTAATCGTAAGGTTGATACCTATTATGGAATCGTTCCATACAAAAATTTTTAAACTTCCGCTGCACCGGGTATCAATCCAAATTGATCTGATCGCCGCGTTCTCCAACAAGATCAAATTCCAACGGACGGATCGAGCTAAAATTGAAATCACAAAGCTTGGGGAAGCTTTTGGCCGCCTCCCATGGTGGAACACGTTGTGGAGGGATGAGGGTGAAGAATGGAGACTTATTCAATGCTTCTAATATATAACAATTCCATATTTTGCATTTTAGACCCTAAAAATTCCGAAAATTGCATTCTAGTCCCTGATCAAAATCGAATCGGCCCTCGACTTCTAAAATATCTGATTATCTCAAATAAAGTCCATTAAGATAATTTTGGGGCATTACAAATATATTGCATATTATGTGCCATGATACATGCTTTACTTCTTTGATATATTATGTTACATATGCATATTCATGTTGAGCCGAGTCTCCCTCGTGATACCTTAGTAGTAGGGGCGCTCAGCCCTACATTCCTTCATATATTTTTTGACACCAGGAGACACCGTGATTATGGGGACTGACGCTAAGGTGGTTCAAATGAGACTGTGGAGGTGCTCAACAAACTTGATCCCAGACGGTATTACATACTCATTGGTGCCCAAACTGAGCAGATATTGAGATAACCAGTATTCAGTCATTTTCATTCATCATAATAGGGTTGTATACTCGTACTGTACGTTCTAAGCGTAGTCAATCACGTCCCTGTTGTTATGTTTCTTGGACACCCCCATTCGACTAGGCAGGTCTGTTGGTGGACCAAGAGCATGATCAGTGGTTAGTCGGTGACTAGGACTAGGTATCAGGTATTAGATCATGCATTAGTATCTTTGGGACATAGTTGAGATTGGTGAGATTGTTAGGATTAACAATTGTGGTTTCTTGTAGATGAACAATTTAGACGATGGTAGCAGTTGAGACATAAACGGACGTTGGAATGAGAATACCTTGAGATATCCCCGTAGTCATTGTCATCGTCACCAGGATGATCATCAGATATTCAACTTATTTAGGTTTCGGTAGTTTGGACCGAAGATGTTGATCAAGTATGAGACTCCAGGCGGAGCATAGGATTGGGCGAGATGTTTGGGATGCTGCTGCCTATCTTTATTTGACCTGGGAGGGCACCTCTAAAGATTCTCCATAAACAGTTGGAGAGTTTGTTATGAAGATCCTGACTTATCTACGAGATAATGTACCCCACAATATTGGAAGGATCCGATAGATTGGTAAGGTATTGTAGATCTTGGAAGGAAGAGGTTCTACCAGAAGATTGCACTGAAGCATAGGGGAGACAGTCAGTAACCTCACGTTCAAGGTCAATGTGGATAAGATGATGATACCAAGATGATTTCGACGGATGAATTGTATAGGGTATCATAGATGGAATGTAAGATTTCCTCATTTAGTCAGATTGTAAGTTCTATATCAAGATTATTGTGACAAGTATTTCTATTGTAAGAATTTGAATCATCTGTATTAATGATTCCAAAAACTTGGGGATTAGTAAACAATTCCATTGAACATCTTTCGGTGTGATTTGATTTGGTTTTAGTTTGTTTCGTTTATGTTACTTTGAGTTGTAACAAGATTTGTATAGAACCTGAATGTGTGGTTCGAGTTTGAAGTTTTACCTAAGCATGATTTCAGTGATTGGTTTATTGGTATTCAAATATAGAGACTCTGAAAATAATTGTATAATCGGTTTATAATTATACCTGTTTCTGAATAATTAGTTCTGGGCAGTTTTCCTAGACCAGTTGTATTATATTGAGATATTATTTGTTAGTGCTAGGGATGAATAGTTACATCAGGGGCATAGTTGTGTTTTTACCTAGTGCTGTGGACTGTGAGGATTTATGACTAAACGTAAAGGATGCGTGACCCTATGCCAGTGTTTCTCTGGAAGCCTTTCATGCTTCATAGGGTATACAGGGAAGGCTACCTCAGTCTTGTGGTTTTGAAATAGTCACATAAGGATATAACTGTAGAATGATTCGGTGATAGCTGGACTCTCTTGAAGAGATGTAGTTTAGTATCAGATTTAGTACTGTCATAGTCTTGTAAGAGCGGGTGCCCAGTGAGCCAACTGTGTGGCTATGGGCTTTGTTGACTCTTTGTATAAACAATCTTTTGTTTAATATTATTTACACTTTTATGGCAATGACTTTATATTACTTCATATTGTTATATTGTGATATACTATTGTTGTTTTAAAGACCTTGAATATACTATAGTGTATGTAAGATGTGGTAGAACATGGAGATGTCTATCATGAAATACATCTTATAGTCACTGTATATTCTAAAACCGTTCCTAGTCGATTGAGCCGTCCGATAATAAGGATAAGGATCGCTCGAGTTTGAGACTAGCATTTGCGATGCGGAGTACCACGTTTCATTGGTAGGGAACATGGAGATGTTCGAAGCATGCAAATGGATATTCATAGGATGAATAGTCGAACTACCCTATCCGGACTTTCCAAGTGGTTATCACTTATCGAGTGGATAAAGTCCGCGGTTTTGGTTGTACACCATTAGTCCTTACGACTTGAAACATCATGGAGACTCTATATGCTAGTACTGTGCTTTGACTCGTTTACCGACTCTGAGGGGGTCATCAGGTGTCGAGATTGGGTACAGTTACGACACATATAGGAGTCAATGCATTGTTGTCAAGGATTCACCACATACTTGCGAGTGTGGATATCCTATGCGATCTGAGGAGATATTAGTGTGACAAATCTCTGGCCAGAGTACTTGATGTGATTTAAGAAATGGTTTCTTAGTAGCACATGCGATGTCACTAATTTGATCTTCAAGATGCATTGCATAGTTATCGAATCTTGAGCGACTCTCGATATACCAATGGTTGTTGATTCGATCGGGATATATGGATGAAGGGACCGTACTGTACGCTAACCAAAATCTACTGGTTCTTGTAGGCACTATCAGTGATACCTAGGGAATCATGGGGATGTTGCTAGGCGCTTTACCATGATTCGTTGGGCAAGTCGGAAAGTGTTGTTCCGAGTCACAAGGAGTTGTGAGCCCACGGCTAGCTGTATCCCTGAACCATTGAGGGTCACACAGTGTAATGGAGTTTTAATCCCCGTTGAGATAGTTAAATTTAAAGAGTTAAATTTAATGAACTAAGGAGTTGGACTTCTTAATTAAGAGTAAGGGAGTAGGGTTTCCTAAAATGACATAGGGATGGACATTTTTGGAAACCACTGAATTCGGATTCAGGAAAATTTATTTTGACTTTAAAACGTGCAGAAATGGTTTCTGTGCACATTGGTGAAATCGTTTCATCAATCGGAGTCACGATGAATTTTATATTAATTTCTGAACGAGCGGGCTTTGCTTGTCGGGCCCCAGCTTATGACTAATGGGCCCTAAGGTGTTAGTGGCCTGCATTATAAATAAGTTATTTCAGTACAGAAATTACATACAACAGGTCATAAATTTTGAGAGCAAATTTCGAAAACCCTAGACCCTCTCAAAACCGATCGGCCGTCCCCTCCCTTTGCTCTGCCCGAGAAAATTCCGGTCTGTGATTTTGAATCGCGGTCAGGAATAACGAATCAGATTCGTGTAATCTCTTCGCAGAAAACTTCTGATAGATTTTCTAGTGCAATCTATCAGAGGGATTAAACCTCTGTTCGTGGACCTGATTGAAGGCGTTCATCGGTTCCAGGGAGAGACAACAAGAGCAGAATTGTTCTGTTGGTGTCCATTAATCTCGTTGCGAGATTTGAGGTAAAATTTATTTAATTGTTATTTAAATTTTACACACACGTAATTCAATCGATGAACGGTTGATACCCATACCATGGAAACGTTCCATGAAAAATTTTTAAACTTCCGCTGCACCGGGTATCAATCGTAATTGGTCTGGGAACTCGCCAGTTTTCCAACAGTGGTATCAGAGCCAGGTTGCTCAGATCAATCGATTGAATAATCAATTGTACAAAATTTTTTGAGTCTCGGTTTATGAAACAAAATAAATATTTTTAATAAAAAAAAAATTTTTTCGGGCAAAACCCGGGCAGCGATTGGATCGCTGCCCGGTGGGGCAGCAATTGTTGCTGCCCCGGGCGGCGCACGGCGCCGCCCAAAGGGGGCGCACAGCGCCGCCCAAGGCGGCGACCGTCGCCGCCCAGGGCGGCGCACGGCGCCGCCCAGGGCAGCGCTGTGCGCTGCCCAGCGCAGCGCTGGGCGCTGCGCAGGGCAGCGCTCGGCGCTGCCCAGGGGCGGCGCTCGGCGCTGCCCAGCGCAGCGCTGGGCGCTGCGCAGGGCGGCGCTCGGCGCCGCCCAGGGCAGCGCACGGCGCCGCCCAGGGGCGGCGCCAGGCGCTGCCCTAAGGGGGCAGCTGCCCCCGGCCCGCGCCCCGGGTGCGGGCCAACCCGGGAGTGTCCCGGGTGGCCCGCGGGAAAAATTATATTTTTATTAATTTTAATATTTAAAATTTTATTTTTGGTCCGGTCAAAAATTGTTTTTGATTGGTTCACGAGATTTCGGATCGAATTGTTCGAGTCCGTAAATTTTAAAATTGATTTTGGATAAATTTGAATTTTTGGAAAATTTTAATATTTTATCCGTAAATTGAATTTTGAAATCAATTATTTTGGAACAATTGATGATAAGATATGATCTTATGATATTAGATAAAATATGATTTTATTTGTAAAATTGGATTTTATAGATAAAATATGATTTTATTTGATATGGAGATAAAATATGATTTTATATGTGAAATGTGATTTTATATATAAAATATGATTTTATCTTGTTTAAATTTGAATTGCCACAGCATGTTATCCAATAAATTAATTTTGAATTTAATGTTATTGGATAAGGATGATCGATTGCCATGACCAATTTTGTAGGTGTATGTTAGGAATTTACATTTTGTCTTTATTGTTGTTGGTTTTATTAATGGGCCTGGTTTATGGCCCGATATGAATGTCATATGTAATAAAAGTGGGCTTGGTTTATAGCCCGTTCCCACCCCCTAAAAATGTATCCCCTACTTGTCATTGTTATTTAATTGTAAATACATTAGATTTAGTGGGAGATCAAGATTTGAAGATGGTGGGCCCAGCAGACAATGAAGACTGAAGAAATGTAAATTGGAAGCATATGTAATAGGATTGCATTTGCATACTGCATATTACCTAGGATTGGACTAAGACCCGTGATTGGCAACCACGGGTCAATTAGAAATGGAATCGATCATCCTATATAATATGTGATATTATGATTGTATGCATGTTTAGACATAAATTGCGTGAATCCGGCAATGCATGCAATAAATTAAAAATGATGAGACAAATATTTTTATAAATAAAATCCCTCATTTTAAATATGATTTAAAATTTATATCAAGATAAATAAAGGAAATTTAAATATTGTTTAAATGTTCCTACCTTCCATCAACGGTCAATGTATGTGATGCTACCCGCGGATACGGTCCGGCTCATATTATTGGGGGGGGCCCGTTCGTCGGAAAGCTGTACATTGGATCGACAAATGTTGTAAGTTGGGTGGAACTCCCATGGGATCGGCTCATATTATTGGGGGATCCACATGGCGACCGTCCATCACAACTTAATATTGATGGGTCATCTTGACATGTCACTTTAAACGGCGTCATATTATTGGGCCCTTATTGGACATGAGGTAAATACATGGGGGTTGCTTTGGAAGCAATTGGGCTCTACCTTTTGAGAATTATGGTTGGCTGATATTATTCGGGACCATAAGTTTGTCAATTGGACTCCATGTTCTCACTAAGGAAAAAGTTTCCCATTTTCACTAGAGGGTGGTGAAATCGTTAAAATAGTGGGAGTGAGATTCATAAAATTAAATTCGCCTATTTTATGTCTTAGTAAATTTTTAAACAATCATTGATATATGTCTGTTTTTCCTTTTCAGTATTTCATACAATGAATTCGCGAAATCCTTTATTCTCGATCCTCGAACAAAACAAGCTGACTGGCGCCAACTATACGGAATGGTTCCGGAAGTTGAAGATTGTCTTAACTTCGGAGAAAATGCTCTACGTGTTAGAGAAAGCACCTCCGAAGGAAGCACCAGCTGACATAAGTCCGGAGGAATTGGCCAAACTTGATGCATGGTGTGACCATGACATCAAGACCAAATGCTATATGCAAGCCTCGATGTCTGATGAACTCCAGAGGCGATTTGAGGACACGGTGAATGCTGCTGACATTCACACGCAACTCAAGGAACTTTTTGGGGCTCAGTCGAGGGCTGAAAGGTTCTCTACTGTTAAGGAGTTGATGACGTGCCGCATGCGTGAAGGGACTTCGGTCCGTGATCATGGGGTACGAGTGATTTGGCTCATACAGAAGTTAGCGACCCTTGATTTGGTGTTGGAGCATGAACTCAATGTGGACTTGCTGCTTCTATCTCTTCCTTCTTCATTTGATGGATTCGTGATAAATTTTAATATGAACAAGATAGAGGCCACCCTTGAAGAGATGGTCAATATGCTCGTTACATATGAATCCACACTTAAGAAGGATAAGCCAGCTTTCTTGGTGGGCTCCTCATCTTCTGCTAAGAAGGGGCCAAGTATGAAGGGCAAGAAACGTTCTGCCCCACCCAAGAAAGTGGAACCCGAGAAGAAGCAAAAGACAAAGGCTTCAAACGATGGAAAATCCAAGGATGTTTGCCATTACTGCAAGAAGCCGGGTCATTGGAAGCGCAACTGCAAGGAGTATCTTGAGCAGTTGGGAACTGCAAAGGGTATGTTCTATATCGAAATAAACATGTCACTTAATACAACTTCTTGGGTATTGGATACCGGATGTGGTTCTCACATTTGCAATGATTTGCAGGTGATGACAAGAAGTCGCAGGCTTAGAATGGGTGAGACCCAGCTGAGGCTCGGGAATGGTTCCAGAGTTGAAGCTACGGCCATTGGAGATGTTTGTTTGATTTTGCAGAATGGTTTTAAATTATTGTTGAGAGATGTTTTATTTGTGCCAGATTTAATTAAAAACATTATTTCTATTTCTATGCTTGATAGAGATGGTTATTCTTGTAATTTTGTGAATGGGATTTGCAGTATTTACAAGAATGAATGTTTAATTGGAAATGGACAACTTGAAAACGATCTATACAATTTAAAACTAAAAGACGTTCCAGTGAATTGTATTGACAAACCGGCAACAACAAACAAAAGGAAAATCGATAGTCAAAACCCGGCAAACCTATGGCACGCTAGACTAGGTCATATTTCCTCAAGGAGGATGAACAAGCTAGTGGGAGAGGGCATGTTTGATATGTCTGATATTAACTCTCTACCTACTTGTGAATCCTGCCTAAAAGGGAAAATGACTAAATCTCCTTTTAAGGGGAAGCCTGAACGTAGTCAAAATCTGTTGGATTTGATCCATACAGATGTTTGTGGTCCATTTAGAGTAGGGACTCAACATGGCCACACCTACTTCATTACCTTTACTGATGATTATTCAAGGTATGGGTATTTATATTTAATGAAATATAAGTCTGAAGCATTTGAAAAGTTCAAAGAATTCAGGGCTGAAGTAGAAAACAAGCTAGGTAAAAGTATTAAAGCACTTCGATCGGATCGAGGTGGAGAATACTTGAGTACCGAGTTTTTGGACTATCTGAAAGAGAATGGGATTCTCTCTCAGTGGACTCCTCCTATGACACCACAGCTTAATGGTGTATCGGAGCGTCGTAATCGAACTTTGTTGGACATGGTTCGATCCATGATGAGCTTCACTGAGCTTCCACCTTCGTTTTGGGGCTATGCGCTTGAAACGGCGGTATTGTTGTTGAACAACGTCCACACTAAAGCAGTGGACAAAACACCATACGAGTTATGGAATGGCAAAGCTCCTAAGTATTCGTACTTGAGGATTTGGGGATGTCCTGCTTACGTGAAGCGGACAGTGGGAGATAAGTTGGATAGTCGATCCAGCTTGTGTTATTTTGTGGGGTATCCGAAGAATTCAATCGGATATTATTTCTATTATCCTGCTGAAACAAAGGTGTTTGTTTCTAGGAATGCCACCTTCTTGGAGAAGGAATTCTTATTGGATAAGAAAGGCGAGATGATGGAACTCGAAGAAGTTCGAGAAGAACCCGAAATACAAAATAACGATCCCACACCTCAGGAACCATTGCTGGACACGCCTGCACCTAGAAGATCCGAGAGGACTTCTAGACCTCCAGTTCGATATGGTCTTCTTCTTGAAGAGGGTCAAGATGAACCCGACATTGGATGTGATCCAAGAAGCTTCAAGGAAGCAATTTCTGATGCGGATTCGAATTTATGGCTTGAAGCTATGCAGTCAGAATTGGATTCGATGCATACTAACCAAGTCTGGACTTTAGTGGATCCTCCCGATGGAATTGTTCCAATAGGGTGTAAATGGATCTACAAAAGAAAGCTTGGGCCTGATGGTAAGGTATTGACCTACAAGGCGCGATTGGTGGCGAAAGGTTATACTCAAAGGCAAGGAGTTGACTATGATGAAACCTTTTCACCAGTCGCAATGTTCAAGTCCATAAGAATCCTAATTGCCATAGCTGCATGGTATGACTATGAGATATGGCAAATGGATGTGAAGACTGCTTTTCTTAATGGAGACATTAAGGAAGAAATCTATATGAAGCAGCCTGAGGGGTACACATCCATGGGAAGCGAGCATAAGGTATGCAAGCTTCAGAGATCAATTTATGGTCTAAAACAAGCATCAAGAAGTTGGAACCAGAAATTTGATGAAACAATTAAAGACTTTGGTTTCATCAAGAACCCGGAGGAACCTTGCGTGTACAAGAAAGTAGTTAAGGATGCGGTGACATTCTTAGTACTTTATGTTGATGACATCCTACTCATTGGGAATGATGTAGGGATGTTGCAGTCAACAAAGATATGGTTATCAGGTAGATTTTCGATGAAGGATTTGGGTGAGGCATCCTACATTCTTGGGATACAGATCTATAGGGATAGATCTAAGAGAATGATAGGACTCACTCAATCAACCTACATCGATACCATATTGAAACGGTTTTCAATGGATGGGTCCAAGAGAGGACATCTACCCATGTGTCATGGAGTTTCTCTATCCAAGTCTATGTGTCCCAAGACTGATGCAGAGATAGAGAATATGACACATGTACCATATGCGTCAGCTATAGGTAGCATCATGTATGGGATGATATCTACCAGACCGGATGTAGCATTTGCTCTGAGTGTCACGAGCAGATATCAGTCTAATCCTGGTCAGATGCATTGGAAAGCCGTGAAGGACATTCTTAAGTACTTGCGAAGGACTAAGAATATGTTCATGGTTTATGGAGGACGAGAACTCAAACTGGAAGGCTATACCGACTCTAGCTTCCAAAGTGATGTGGATGACTCGAAGTCAACCTCTGGATTTGTGTTCATGCTCAATGGCGGTGCTGTCTCTTGGAAGAGTTCCAAGCAGGACACCACAGCGGATTCCACCACTGAGGCTGAATACATTGCAGCATCAGCTGCTGCTAAAGAGGCCGTTTGGATGAGGAATTTCGTCCAAGAGTTGGGCGTCATTCCTGAATTTGTTGGTCCAGTCCCGGTGTACTGCGACAACACGGGTGCCGTTGCTCAAGCAAAGGAACCAAGGTCTCATCAAAGATCCAAACACGTACTGAGGAAATACCACATAATCCGGGAGATTGTGGAAAGAGGAGACATCAGTGTCGAACGAGTGGCCTCTGCAGACAATATCGCTGATCCACTTACTAAGCCTTTGCCAGGACCATTGTTTGACAAACATCGCGAAGCAATGGGTCTACGTAGTATGACTAGTTGGCTATAGGGCAAGTGGGAGATTGTAAGAGTGGGTGCCCAGTGAGCCAACTGTGTGGCTATGGGCTTTGTTGACTCTTTGTATAAACAATCTTTTGTTTAATATTATTTACACTTTTATGGCAATGACTTTATATTACTTCATATTGTTATATTGTGATATACTATTGTTGTTTTGATAAAGACCTTGAATATACTATAGTGTATGTAAGATGTGGTAGAACATGGAGATGTCTATCATGAAATACATCTTATAGTCACTGTATATTCTAAAACCGTTCCTAGTCGATTGAGCCGTCCGATAATAAGGATAAGGATCGCTCGAGTTTGAGACTAGCATTTGCGATGCGGAGTACCACGTTTCATTGGTAGGGAACATGGAGATGTTCGAAGCATGCAAATGGATATTCATAGGATGAATAGTCGAACTACCCTATCCGGACTTTCCAAGTGGTTATCACTTATCGAGTGGATAAAGTCCGCGGTTTTGGTTGTACACCATTAGTCCTTACGACTTGAAACATCATGGAGACTCTATATGCTAGTACTGTGCTTTGACTCGTTTACCGACTCTGAGGGGGTCATCAGGTGTCGAGATTGGGTACAGTTACGACACATATAGGAGTCAATGCATTGTTGTCAAGGATTCACCACATACTTGCGAGTGTGGATATCCTATGCGATCTGAGGAGATATTAGTGTGACAAATCTCTGGCCAGAGTACTTGATGTGATTTAAGAAATGGTTTCTTAGTAGCACATGCGATGTCACTAATTTGATCTTCAAGATGCATTGCATAGTTATCGAATCTTGAGCGACTCTCGATATACCAATGGTTGTTGATTCGATCGGGATATATGGATGAAGGGACCGTACTGTACGCTAACCAAAATCTACTGGTTCTTGTAGGCACTATCAGTGATACCTAGGGAATCATGGGGCGATGTTGCTAGGCGCTTTACCATGATTCGTTGGGCAAGTCGGAAAGTGTTGTTCCGAGTCACAAGGAGTTGTGAGCCCACGGCTAGCTGTATCCCTGAACCATTGAGGGTCACACAGTGTAATGGAGTTTTAATCCCCGTTGAGATAGTTAAATTTAAAGAGTTAAATTTAATGAACTAAGGAGTTGGACTTCTTAATTAAGAGTAAGGGAGTAGGGTTTCCTAAAATGACATAGGGATGGACATTTTTGGAAACCACTGAATTCGGATTCAGGAAAATTTATTTTGACTTTAAAACGTGCAGAAATGGTTTCTGTGCACATTGGTGAAATCGTTTCATCAATCGGAGTCACGATGAATTTTATATTAATTTCTGAACGAGCGGGCTTTGCTTGTCGGGCCCCAGCTTATGACTAATGGGCCCTAAGGTGTTAGTGGCCTGCATTATAAATAAGTTATTTCAGTACAGAAATTACATACAACAGGTCATAAATTTTGAGAGCAAATTTCGAAAACCCTAGACCCTCTCAAAACCGATCGGCCGTCCCCTCCCTTTGCTCTGCCCGAGAAAATTCCGGTCTGTGATTTTGAATCGCGGTCAGGAATAACGAATCAGATTCGTGTAATCTCTTCGCAGAAAACTTCTGATAGATTTTCTAGTGCAATCTATCAGAGGGATTAAACCTCTGTTCGTGGACCTGATTGAAGGCGTTCATCGGTTCCAGGGAGAGACAACAAGAGCAGAATTGTTCTGTTGGTGTCCATTAATCTCGTTGCGAGATTTGAGGTAAAATTTATTTAATTGTTATTTAAATTTTACACACACGTAATTCAATCGATGAACGGTTGATACCCATACCATGGAAACGTTCCATGAAAAATTTTTAAACTTCCGCTGCACCGGGTATCAATCGTAATTGGTCTGGGAACTCGCCAGTTTTCCAACAAGTCTGACACCATCAGAGATAAGTAAGATGGAAACTCGGTATGAGATTTCCTTAATTCTAGCAATCTTGGATTAGATTAATTTTTTAGTTGAAGCACTAATATCAGAGTATGTTGATCAGTGGTGTAAGGTTCCAGTAGCAATCAGGAACCCAAAAGGGTTGCCTTACTTGATTAAGCTTTCTAGGCTAAACATGAGCCACAGTGGATTGATACAAGTAGATGATACTGTTAAGTCCAGTAAGTATCGACTTGTAGTTCGGTAATAAATGGATATGGATCCTGAGGTAATTGTATTAGTTATGTAAGTCTGTCATGTTTAGGGACTTAGCCAGAGGAAGGTACCTTAAAGGGATTATCAGCTCAACAAAGAAAGTTGACATTCAGATTTTCCTTAGTTATTTGGAAATTATCAGGAATGTTTATGTCAAGATTTCAGAATTGTATTCTGTCTGAGGAGAGAAGTTGAGGTTCAACAATTGTGGGAATATGATTTCAACATGGATTGCATTATTGTCTAACTCCGTCATAAATAAGAGAAACTAATCAATAAGGTCAAGTGACAACTAGGGTAAGTATTTCCTTATCAGGAACGGGCCGACTTGCTTTAAAACTTGATATTGTACCCAGCTTGGTACCAAGAATAGTCAACCAAGTTTTGTGAGACTAGCTTGATTAGTTGTTACAAGATTATTGTAGAACGTCAGTTTTCGAGACTTGATTGGACATGCATAATATTCAGAGATTTTCTGCAGTATCCTTGAGATTCAATTGATGATTTTTGGTTGAACAAGAGTATTTGTTCCAGTGGACTCTATCAGGATTGTAACAATGATTAACTAATTTTGTTCCACATTAGTAGTTGGGGCCTATGGTGTTCCCAGGATTGGCAAGATTGTTATTGCCAAATTTCTCGTGTTTATTCGCTAGATCATTAACGTGATTCAACAGAGTTGTAGGCAGTAGCATCACAGACTGCGGAAGAGTTTTGAAGACTTCTCAAGTATCTTATCCTTTTTTCTACTAGTATGGACAAAATGTTTTAAGTCAGGAATTGAAATGAGTAAATATAGCCTATGATTAGGGGTTAGTTGTATTCTTGATTGGATTCCGAGGCAAAGTTTAAAACCGAGGACTAGATGACATCAGATGGTTTTGATTGTTAGTACCGGACTCCGTACTAATAGATTTGTGATTTCAGTAGTTGAGATGAAATGTTTTGCCATCTAAGAGCCTGAGTTTTGAAATCATTATCAGGTGAACCCTGTAAGAAGTTGCGACACTGGTGCAGTCGTTAAGTCTTGGTACTTACAAGGAAGGATGTAGTACCCAAGTTAGACAAATTACACAGGCAGTGTTTATCATTGCAGGGAGAAAATTTTGTATTATCTTTAAGAATTATAGATAGCATTACTCATATATTTCAATTGAAAGAGATAAATTGCAGGAACAAGGAAGCGATTCTTGTTGAGTGCTAGGAGAATTCTATTGCTCAGAATTTTCAGGAAACAAATGTTAGACTCCCTAATCAGTAATTTGCATGGTTGATCACTGATTACGATTACAGTTAGTTTTAATCCAGTGTGATCTTCAGTACTTATATCAGTGGCAGTCCTATCACAACTTATCATCCAGAGACTGATGGTCAGTCAGAGCGGACGATTCGCACCCTCAAGGTCATGCTCAGAGATTTTGTGATTTATTTAGCGCCAACCTGGAAGAATCATTTTCCTTAGAAGAGTTTGATTTTAATAAATATCTGTCATCACAAAATTGGATGGAAATTTTTGAAGCATTGTTTGGGCAGCACTTTCACGCACCGTTGTTTTCGGACGAGGTTGGCAAGCGTCAGGTTGAGGGACTAGAGTTAGTCCAGTAGATCACAAGCATAGTAGAGTTGATCAGACAAGAGTACGTACAGCTGCTCAGGATCGTCAGGCCAGTTATTCCAAACACCGTGTAAACCTCTATAGTTTTAGTCTTGGTTGGATTGGTGATTAGCTGTAAGTAAAACAAGATACAATTGTCTTATATTCAGAAGGGTTCCTATGCAATAGGAATTGCAGTCATACAACCCTTCAGGATGACACTATTTCCTCAGTGTAAGAAGATTTCACAATCAGATTGAAAAATATTCTGTGCTTTTGGGCTTCGATTTAGTATATTAGATAAGCACACAGTAATTTAGGATAGTTAGTAGACTATATTGTTTGCCATTTAAGATAGAAAGTTCCTATCTTAACCACCACTTTAAAAACCAGTACAGTGATTTATGACCATGATTGACAAGATTTTAGAACTGTTGTAGTATATGTGTGCAGTGAATTTCATATTATAACTTCAATGATTGGTTGTAGTACAGTTGCTAGAATGTTACAGTTGGCTGATTTTGGTCCAGGTGTTACATATTTTGTTTTTTTTTTTCTCAGTTTCAGATGGATGAAATGTAAGAGTGATTTGCGCAGTAACTTGATAGTATTTATAGGTAAGACCTAGACCTGATTTCGAGGACAAAATCCTTTTAAGATGGGGAGATGTGGTAACCCGAATTCTATTTTATGAGCTTAAATGATTAAACATGATTAAGGGATTTTAATATGATTAATGAAACCAAGAAATCAAATGCAAGATGATAGATAATGGTCCAAGATTCAAAGTTAACTCGAGAAGTTCGGAAGGTCCGAACATGTACCAGTTTTAGTTCGGAATGTCCGAAGAGTTCGGACCAAGAGTTTCAGTTTGGAGGCTGAGGGAGAGATTAGAACCATTGAACAAGGATCGGATGGTTCAGCCCTACATTCCTTGATATATCGTCTGACACTGGGAGACGCCGTGATGACGAGGACTGATGCTATGATGGTTCAGACGAGTGTGTAGAGGTAACTAGCGGAGTTGACCCCAGATGATACTACATACTCATTGGCGCCCAGACTGAGCAGATATTGAGAGAACCAGTACCCAGTAATTTTCATGCATCATAGTAGGTTTGTATACTCGTACTGTACGTTCTGAGCGTAGTCGCTCATGTCCCTATTGTTATGCTTCTTGGACAACCCATTCGACGGGACATATTTTCAGGTGGACCCGGAGCGAGATCAGTATTTAGTCGGTGACCAGGACTTGGTAAAAAGGGTTGCCGGTGCGATCCAGATTAAGTTTCTATTTGGTATATGATTCTATTTGGTAATTTTTGGTACCGTAACCTCCGCATACCGAAAATTCGGTATTTTTTTCCAGCCCTAGTTTCAGAAAGTCTTTCTTATAAGCTTTGTCCATTGGAGCTTACTTGATTTGTATGGTTTGCAAACTATTATATTAGTTCAGGGTTTTACCCATTACGTAGTGATAGATAATGGCCGCAAAGTTCCACCATAAATAAAAAATACTTTATAATTTGGTCATGTAAATTTTTTCTAATCATTTTAAAGTAGAATAAGTGAATAAATTTTTTTGTACACTAATTGACCAACACCCAAAATGTGACAAATTAGTGTACAAAAAAATTTATTCACTTATTCTACTTTAAAATGATTAGAAAAAATTTACATGACCAAATTATAAAGTATTTTTTATTTATGGTGGAACTTTGCGGCCATTATCTATCACTACGTAATGGGTAAAACCCTGAACTAATATAATAGTTTGCAAACCATACTAATCAAGTAAGCTCCAATGGACAAAGCTTATGCGAAAGACTTTCTGAAACTAGGGCTGGAAAAAAATATCGAATTTTTGGTATGCGGAGGTTACGGTACCAAAAATTATCGAATTTTTGATATACTGAAGATTCGATAAATTCGTTATTTTTTTCGGTGTACCGAAGATTTCGGTACTGTAATGGTATAAAAGTTGAAAATTTTGGTATACCGGAATTTCTAAATACTAAAACAATATACAAAAATTTAAAAATATATGATATTTTTAAACAATAAATTTATTAATTTTAAAAAATTTAAGATTTTTTTGATATAAAATGATATATACCAATACCATACCGAATCTTAGTATGCTGTAAATTTTGGTGTAATCAACATGTTAGTTATATGTACGAAACATTCGTTATACCAAAAATGGGTATACCAGAATTTTTCAATACGATATCGATATAAAATTTTCTAATGCCGTAATTTTCCGTAGGGTATAAGTTATATGATTTTCGGTACGATGCGATATGGTACACCACCCGTATCTGAAAAAGTGTTGATAGAGAGAATCAAATTTTTTCTGAATATTGGTTAAGTACTCCCATCAACTAGGATATGATGCGGTCATGGATAGCTCACGAATTGATCAAGTTGCTAAGAAGTCTTGAGATCCGCTAAATTTTCCACAAGGACCAAGAACGAGGGGATGAAGCAAAAAGTTTAAGGAGGCGCTACAAGGAATTAATCATGTTGAATTATCAAGCGGTTCCTAAAAATATGTCTTCAAGACTTGAAGGATTCGGGGAGCATAGAGACCAAGTTGGAGAGCACTTTAATATGATTCAAGTGCTAAAATACCAAGAAGACAACACAACGTAAGAACCCGAAATTTTGTTCAAAACAGCACCACAGGCGCACCCGCGCCTATCTTAAGCTCCATAATACAACAAAAATTTCATGCTTTCGATTGCTCCGAGGACCTGAAGATGGAGGCTGCTACTTTCCTCTTGGAGGGGCGTGCTCGTAAGGGGTCGAGATCCGCATCTGCTTCATTAATTCAGGAGCATGGTCATGCCTGGTGGCCAGATTTCTATAGATTGTTCCGTCAGTTGCATTTTCCTCCAGCTCTCCTCCAGGAGAAAGCGGTAGAGTTGTTGTAGTAGCCCAGTTCTATTTTACAAGATTAATTTGCTAATCATGTTTAGATTTAATAAAACATGGTTAAGAGATTTTTATATATGATTAAACGAACCAAGAAATCGGACCCAGAACATCCAAAAGTGGTTACTAGGCCTAATTGGGCTCGGAGGGTTCGGATGGTCCGAACCTAAGCCCTTGATAAATCGGATTATCTGATGGAGATCGGACGCTCGGATCAGAAGATCGAACGGTCCAAACTCATATGGACAGATGTCCAAATCCATTCAAATGGATGACATCATGGCTGATGTCACTAGGCCCGATCGAACGATCTGAAGAGGGATCGGGCCGTCCAAACTTGCATGCATGCAACGTGGATATCATGCGAGGATCAGACGATCCGAACTCCGTATTTAAATAGTGGTGTGAGGAGCTCATTTGTTTCCATTCAGAATCCTCTCCTCTCCCGTAATGGCTCTATTTTAAGGGTTTCAGGACTCTTTATTTAAGAATTGGAGTAGGTAGTAGTATTTTTATAGTTAACGGACAGTGTCCATAGTAGTGGCCAAGCAGCAGAGCTTGAACGAGATGTCCAGGGGTTGTAGCAGGGCTGTGCCCAAGCTATGGGGCATTCGACATCAGCGGTCTGACGACGGACGAAGGTATAGCTCTAGTTCCTTATAGTAAATAGGGAGTATGCTATAGTTTAATTAAGGATTTTAGAGCATGATAGATGATACATGGTTATTATATTTATTTGTAGTGTTGCATGGTAGGCTTGGAAACTAGATGGATGCTTCTAGAAACTGCCTTAAAAAGGTACATAAGTACTGACTGAGATTGCCAACGGGTATGCCTTATGTGTTGAATTTATGTGCCATGATTATTATGGATGCATGATCCATGTTTCACTGCTTTGAAATATTATGCTGCATGTGCATTTCATATTGAAATTGTATCTCCTTCGAGATAAGCTATGCTTCCAAGGTGCTCAGTTCTTGTTAGGATGTTTTATATACTGAGAGTCACTCGACCGACGGGTCGTTCTGTCTCTAGTGTTCCAGGGAGACATTCTTGGTCCACGTACAGTTAGGAGTGAGTGGTCGAGTCCAGTGGTTTGATTCCTCGAGGCTACAGCTCATGTCCTTGGCGCTAGTCTGAGCAGTTTCTGATCTGTCTGCCCCAATATTATTTTCCCGGTCATTTCATTGCATGCATCATATGAGTATGTTTACCCGCACTAGCGTACTGATCATTTTATGCTCAAGTCCAGTTGTTTTTTGTTTGTCTGGACAACCCATTTGACGGGGCAGTTGGAAGTAATTTTCCTAGAGATCTGGAGTTTGGGTGGTAACCAAGGTAGGATTTCAGGGTCAACCAATAGGTTTTACAATGATGGTATTTTAGTTATTCTAGTTTCTGAAGTTTATATCTGATTATAATTAATTGTTATTTCATTGCATGCTTAAGTTTCTGATTAGTAGATGATCACGGTAAGGGTCACTATATTTATGGCATCAGAGCATGCAATAAGATTCTTTGGAACATAGTATTGATATTTGGGTGGTTATGAATTGGATTCAAAGACGATAGCAGTATCAGGAATTGAAATAGCAAGATACCTAGGATTTTCCAGGATTGTCATTGCCAGGGTTGGCATCAAAGTTTTGCCTTATGTGGATCCCAGCAGGATGTAGTTGGAAGAGAAGATCCAGTTTTGTACTCCAAGCACTTCTCAGGGATTGAATGGAATGTGTGGCATGCAATCATCCATTCGGCTTCGACCAAGGAAGCCACCCCTGAAGACTCTCCACTAGTAGTTGGAGAGATTGTCATAAAGATCCTATCGGAGAATGGACCATTTCATTGGTAGTATCTGGTAGTGAGATTAAATATTTTAGATCTTGTGAGAAGGAAGTCTCCTGACATGCCTGCATCAATGCTTTTGTGTGTGGCAGACATGAAACCTCATGTTCAAGATCAGTAGACGGAATGAGAGATTTCCGCATTTACTCAGATTGTAAAATTTCGGTTGTATTTGGTTTTAAATACTGTATTAAGATTTTGTTGTAAACAATATTTCAGTTGTAAGCATTTGAATCAGATGTATTAAAGATTTCAGATATTTGATGTACTAGTTATTGTTGTATTGTGCATCTTTTCAGTGTAATATTTTTGATAAGTTGTTTATTACATGAGATTGTAATAAAGATTGTATAGAACCAGGGTTAGTGGTTCAAGTATTGTAATTGTAATCTTTGGGATTAAATTGATTATATTGAATAAAGGATCAGAAATTTTTTTAAACATGTGTATAATTAGGATTGAATTAAGCATGTTTTCAGTTGAATAGTTCTAGATGTATTTCCTAGAATATTCTATCGAGACATAGTGTTTGTCAAGGATGATGTGTTTTCATCAGAGTCACAGTGATGAGTTATACCAAGTACTGTGGACTGTGTGGATATATGGCTAGACGGAGAGGAAGTGCGACCCCATGCTTGTATTACTCTGGAAGCCTTTCGTGCTTCAGAGGATTTATAAAAGCTTTTCTTGCTTCAGATGGTTATTCAGGGAGAGGCTACCTCAGTCTGATGTGTTGCAATAGATACAATAGGGGTATAGATATTCGATATTTGGATTCTCTCATCAAGATTTAATTGATACTGAGATTTAGTATACTTGGAAATTAGTTATCGTCTGAATTCGTCAGAGATATAGATTAAGGATTTTCTGCTGTCAGAATTGGTCTTGGAAGGAATTTTCCTTGACGAGTGATCGTTCTGAGTAGATAAGGTTTTGATCTGATAATGTGGTATCACTAGACATATAGATCTAATAAGTGGAAGGATTTCTACCAGTAGTTATTCAAGATATCGTCTGAATTTATCAGAGATACTGTAATACCAAAAATCCAATTTACTAATTCGTATATATTAAATTAAATAAATATTATGGTTATTATTTTTAAGTTTAATTGATTTAAATTCTTTATTTGAATTATGTGCTAATAAAATATTTTATTATTTATTCAAATAATTTTTATTGTACTAACTATTTAATTAATTTTTTTAATTGTTTAAATTTATTTGTCAAAATGATTTTTATTGTGCAATTTAATTGTTTTAAATATTTTAAAAGTTTAAGCTTGCATATTTAAATGATTTTAATTGTTTAGTTTATTCATTTAAAAGATTTTAACTGTTTAGCTTATTTGTTTAAATATTTTTGAGTGTCCAACTTAATTATTTTAAATAACCTAAGTTTAGCGGTTAGTTATTTTAAATTATTTTAAATGCCTAGATTATTTATTTAAATGCTTTTTAATTTTCCAAATCATTTTAAAGGTTTTTATTTCCGCTTGTGTATTTATTTAAATTTCTTTTAAATGATGTCTAGCTTGTTTAAAATTATTTTAATCGCTCTTTTTGTTATTTAAATATTTTAATCATTGACGTGACATCAGAATATGTAAAGTGTTTAATTTTTGAATCTTCAAATTTGAGTATTTGCAAAATCTGAGCCGAACACTTTTACTCGCGCAATATAAAATACCGCATATTATATATTATTCACTTGCACACTTAATTATATGTGTGGCTCGGCCCGATAAGAAATTATCCCAGCCCTTTAAGAGATTTCCCCTAGCCCATTTCATCGGCCATTAAAAGAATTCTCAGGCCCAATCTCATCCCATTCTCCAAGCCTCAAACTCGATACAAACTTCTTCCATTTCCACTCTCCTCCCTCGCGATCGGCCCTCCCATTTACTCCATTTCCATATTTTCTTCGCCACCGTAGCGTGACCTTCCCGGCGTGGCTTTCCCCCAAGCTCACTGATCGAGCTCGTTCCGGCGTTCCTCAACTCGGTTTCTAGCTCAACCGATTTTCCCTCATTTCTGATTCTTCCAAGCCAAGGCAAGATTATGGATTTCTTTGGCCACCAAGTGGATTATTACGTCGTTTGTTTGTGTATCCTGCGTGCTTTTCGAATTTTTATGATTTATAGGTTGCTTGTTTGATTTTTTGTTTCTGTGAATCTTGATGGCCGACCAAGTTGTTCGTTCTTTTGTTTTGGGCCTGTTCGAAAATCCAGAACTTCATTATGGCGTAATGTTCATGCTTGAGAATGATTCATGTCGTATTTCTTGTAAAGGATAAATTTGCTTTGGATGTTCTGCTCATTGTTGCTACTGCCTTATTTCCAATTCTCTTGTTGTTTGGATTTGTGTCGATTCGAGTTTTGTTTGTTGTATGGATGGTTTGTTAGGGGCTGCCATGGGTGAGAACG
The DNA here is from genome assembly GCF_033568475.1 of Henckelia pumila. Taxonomy (NCBI): domain Eukaryota; kingdom Viridiplantae; phylum Streptophyta; class Magnoliopsida; order Lamiales; family Gesneriaceae; genus Henckelia; species Henckelia pumila. The sequence continues at coordinate 77,677,684 of NC_133122.1, read as the reverse complement.
TCGCTCACATGGTAGCGCTTAGGATGTTTTGGGAGTTGCTAGCAATTGGAGTTGAAAGGGGGCCGATAGTATTGGGAATGGTTGGTGTTGGGTTTGAGGGGCCGTTCTCTTTGAGTCATGCTAGGCTTGGAGGACTATCCTAGTGGTTTGAAAAAGGTGTTATGGGTGGTCATGTTGTTAGGTTATAGGCTGGAAGCTAAGAGGAGCATGGGTTGAAGGATAAAAGAGGGTCTAAGTAGGAAAAGCGTGCACTGTTTTCTACCAAAAAACAGGGCTGTCCGGTAATGGTGGTTATGCCAGTGTTATATTCATGTTTTGGCTAAGGGCTCGGGTTTAGAAATAGCCTAGGATATTAGGGAATCGTCGTTTCAAGTGGGAACCAATTCGGTTAGTTTTTATGAGTTCTAGATTATTGATTGCTATTGTGCTGATTTTTGAAGTTAAGTGTTGCTGCCCGGAAATTTTATTGCCAGAAATTATTGGATAAGAATTGTACCTAGGGGATGAATTCTTAGTTAAGTCTAGAGTGCGTGGGAACCGTGTTTTCAAGTGAAAGTCATTTTGGTTAAGAATCATGTAAGACATAAGTCTTGCAAGTGAATTGCTCGGGATACGTTCTAAGTGCCAAAAAGTAAAGTCTAGATTCTTAGCTATGATTTGCCACCTAAATCACCATCCTTGTCAAACATATTTCATCATTTACTTCTGAATCAAATAATCGAGTAAATATTTTCAAAGAAAGTCATTTCCATAAATTCATGTTATATCTTTGATTCGAGTCAAGTAAGAATGAAAGAAAATACTTTTTACGAACGAAGTGAGATGATTGTGACTACATTTATTCACGTGTATGTGTGGGGCTGGGAGACGTTTTGGCCTCCCTTACCAAATAATTATATGTTTCCTTACCTTAGCACGTGTTCATGTGGGGCTAAGAGATATCTTGGCCTCCCTTACCAAATTCAGGGCAAGATTGGGTAGGGTATTATCCTGACCTCCTTGCAACATAGTGCACTGCAACCATGATCATGACCGAAATCACAGAGTCATAATTCAAGGATCTAAGTTCACAGTTATAGTTACAGTTTCAATTTCAGTTACAGATCAGTTCTAATTTGACTCGACTTCGTTTATATTTAGTTTCAGTCACACATGAGATTAAGTAAAATTTAAGAAATTTCCCAAGTTTAATTGTGTGAGTTCATTGCATGCATTACATCTCAATTTCATTTATCATTCAACTATTCGGAGTAAGTTTCAAAGTATATTAAGTACAAGTATTTTAAGTATTAAACATGTACTTTTAAAACCTCGTTATTTCCCCAATATTCTTGTTGGGCCCCTAGACTCACTACATCTACTTGATGCAGGTATAAGTTATCATCGAGATTGCGGGGCAGGACTTTCGAGTGGACTGTGATGCGGGCACGGCACATTCCTCTGACAATGCCAATCTTCCGCAAAAGTTTATTTTAACACTTTAAAGTTTTTTATTTTGTTGATTGGATAAATGATATTGTAAGAATTTATAGAATTATTTGTGGGCATGCAAATATGTAATTGCTTAATCTTTTGTTCAAAATGTCGAATTTCTTCTTCGGTTCTCGATCCTTTCTCGGTCTTGTTTATTTATTGTTGTTTGCTTTTTTTTAAAATTTGTTGTCTATGACAGGTGGTTTGTGATTTAAATAGATAGGTCAAGCCAAAATTTTGAAAAATCCGTATTTTATTTAGTTTAATTATAAGAAGTAGTTAGGGTCGTTTCAGTTGGTATCAGAACATGATTATGGTTTGGGTTGTGTCTACTGTCGGTTGCAAGAAACTCGAAAAGTCTTGCCTCAAAGTTTGTAAGTTTTAATAAATTTTATATGGTAGTCATAATTGATTTATTACTTTAAATATTTTGATGTCACCTTCTTTTTAAAATATTTTCAAAACTAGATGCTTAATTTAATTAAGTGTGTAGTTTAGTGTTTATTTTTGTTTAAAACTTCTTTTATAATTTAAAGTGTATTATTTGAATGTTTATTTTTGTGGCATGCGGTTACATGTTAAACGGAGTTGGTGTACTATTATTCCTTCCAGTTTTGGATAGTACATGGATGTTGTTTGAAGTTATTAGGTAGTGTTAGTAATTTTATGAGGTTGTAGGAGCTTGGTGGAAAATATTAAACTTGTGCATTATGAGATATTAGTCGTTGTATCCTTGTGTTAATTTATTCTCTTATGGATGAAATTTAGTCGGATAAAACTATGTGAATAGTTTGCATAGGAATTAATAGATGCATGTTTTGTCAGTTAAGTTTATGAATCGATCTCGTGCGAAGACGTGAGATACGTACTTTATTTTATATTATTATGGATAGTTTGAGTTTTCTTTGTTATTTGGGCAAATATGATTTTGGGAAATAGTGAGTCGGTTACTATGAGCCTTTCAATTATGTGAACTATTATTTCGATAACTATTTCCTTATTCTTCATTTGTGCTTGTATCCATTGCAACAAATATTTTTGAGTATCAGAAATTTATTTGCACATCCTTTGTTTATTTATGGATTTGTATGACATCAATCAACGTTGTATTCTGCTATTTTGACCTTGGTTAAACTATTTAATAAAATATTGTTTATATTTCGCACTTCTTGAAATTTTTTTTCGGTTCTAGAGCCACATGTTGATGTGAGTAAGATCCACTTTGACTTCCTTTTTGGTGATCTACTCATGTTGTGGTTGACATCTGAATATGTCTTAGGACCGTTGTTTCCCCTAATTATTGACTTGTGCGGACTTATCTCGATTGAAGTCACACCGATCGTTTGAGCATGATTTCATTACCCATGAATGAATGATCACGAGATTTGTATCTTGTTGGCACATATTCATTAATCATGGAGCCTCCATTGTTATTCATTCATCCCTATAATTTAATTAGGAGTTAGTTGTTTTCACTTATCCAAATTTTTATTTCCAACTCATTTGTTTGTAATGATTGCACTAATTCATTTCGTATCGAGCAACATTACTTGTATTTTGTTTCCTTTCATTTCATGATCCATCATGATAAGGATTTGGGCGCGATCATATCCATTTTTTTTGTGTAGAAAATTGACTCGTAACCGCATAGTAAGAGTTTAGACTATTGGAATTTAGTATTAGTACTAGATCAAATCCTAAGTTATTGTTGTGATCCAAGGAGTGGCGACTACTAGTTATAACTAGTTTTAGCAAGAAGATTGCTAGTTAGTGAATTAGGTGATTGGGTTGTCCTATTTTAAATAGGATCGTTAAGAGTAAACAGATGATTTAGGTAAGCTAAATGGGTGAACATTTGCGAGATAGAAAATAGAGTTGCCCCTAAAGACTTTTGGGTACTTTACATTTGTATTCTAAGATTTTGTGAATATCAACCGGTAAGACTAATGCACAAACTATGGGAACAGAATGACGAATAGAATATTTAGGAAGTTTTTCCGGATAAGCTGTAGATTTATTTACCGGTGAAATGCTGAAGTACTGGAGAATCAATTAGAAAGCCTTTACGTTCAAGCTACAAACTCTTCAAAGTGTCTAATTGTATATTAAGTTCTTGAAACATGAATTCAGGATGTACACATAATAGTTTTGGGAATTTTTGGATTTTCAGACTTGCTGTCAAGTTGAACTAGGGATTTGAGATATGTTTTCAGGCGATATGTAAGAATTGTTTGGTACTTAGAGATCATCTAATCCAATATAAGTGGATAACAGCTCATGGTATAATTTGATTGGAAGGTTAGCTGAGCTAGAGTCGTTGCTTAAGGAAATTTTAATCATCCTTAGAAGCGTAGATGGTTGTAGTAACTAATAAGGGAATTGAGCTTAGTCCAGGATCATTAAGCAGAGTTAAGCTAATAAGTGGCATAGACCTTTAGAATTTCAAAATGGTTGTTAGGTTGTTCTTGAAGGTATCATTGTTCCGTAGTACTATTGACTTGGGTATATAAGGAAATTAACTCGATTTGTCGGTCCTTATGCGATTGTTGAGGAGATAGGTAATTTGTATTATCATTCGAGCTGGCGCAGAGTTGTTAGTGATACATGATGAGTTTCATGTATCGATGTTGGGGAAGTATAAGTCAGATTCATATCTTATTTTGAGGTCTAACGAGGTAGAATTGTATAGTCCCTTAGCTATCATATTTAGAAGAGTTTAGTGTTTAGTTTCCTAGTATTATGGGAACTTGTGAATTTTTTAAGAGCTCAAGTTGTATAGCATGCTAGTTAAGTTTAATTGGTAAATAGAAGATAAACGTAATTTCGTTGTTAGAAAGTTTTAAGTCTTGGTCGGGGTCAACATAAATTATTTATTGGTTATATGGACTCTATAGCTTGGAATTCCTACGTAACAAATAAGGTTAGCATAATGTAGGTTGTGCAATAACTTAGAGATCTAAGAATTTATAGGATGGAGAACTTATCAGTTGCAGTAAGATGACGTTTCGGAGTTTGTAAATTTAGATTAGTAAATTTGAGGAGTGATAAAATTTCATTGAGGATAAAACCACTAGGGAACATGTAAGAATTATAAATTTTATATTGCAATAAGAGTTAGTTACTCCCTTGGTGATATAGATATCTGTATGCATCATAGTGCGTAGAGTAAGTTAATTAGCGTCAACTCATGTGGGTGCGAAGTTGGAGAACTTAGTGTTGATCGGGTCTAAGGTGTTCGAACCTAGTTAGTCAGTCTTGAATTTCGAGGACGAAATTCCATTTAAGGAGGGAAGGAATTGTAGTACCAAAAATCCAATTTACTAATTCGCATATATTAAATTAAATAAATATTATGGTTATTATTTTTAAGTTTAATTGATTTAAGTTCTTTATTTGAATTATGTGCTAATAAAATATTTTATTATTTATTAAAATAATTTTTATTGTTCTAACTATTAAATTAATGTTTTTAATTGTTTAAATTTATTTGTCAAAATGATTTTTATTGTGCAATTTAATTGTTTTAAATATTTTAAAAGTTTAAGCTTGCATATTTAAATGATTTTAATTGTTTAGTTTATTCATTTGAAAGATTTTAACAGTTTAGCTTATTTGTTTAAATATTTTTGAGTGTCCAACTTATTTATTTTAAATAACCAAAGTTTAGCGGTTAGTTATTTTAAATTATTTTAAATGCCTTATTTAAATGCTTTTTAATTATACAAATCATTTTAAAGGTTTTTATTTCCTCTTGTGTATTTATTTAAATTTATTTTAAATTATTGTCCAGTATGTTTAAAATTATTTTAATCGCTCTGTTTGTTATTTAAATATTTTACTCGTTGATGTGACATCATAATATTTAAAGTGTTTAATTCTTGAATTTTTAAATTTGATTATTTGCAAAATCTGAGCCGAACACTTTTACTCGCGCCATATAAAATACCGCATATTATATATTATTCACTTGCACACTCCACTCTCCTCCCTCGCGATCGGCCCTCCCATCTACTCCATTTCCATATTTTCTTCGTCGCCGTAGCATGACCTTCCCGGCGTGGCTTTCCCCTGAGCTCACTAATCGAGCTCTTCCGGCATTCCTCAGCTCGGTTCCCATCTCAACCGATTTTCCCTCATTTCTGTTTCTTCCAAGCCAAGGCAAGATTATGGATTCCTTTGGCCACCAAGTGGATTATGACGTCTTATGTTTGTGTATCCTGCGTGTTTTTCGAATTTTTATGATTTATAGGTTTATTGTTCGATTTTTTGTTTCTGTGAATCTTGATGGCCGACCGGGTTGTTCGTTCTTTTGTTTTGGGCCTGTTAAAAAATCCAAAACTTCCTTATGGCGTAATGTTCATGCTTGAGAATGATTCATGTCATATTTCTGGTAAAGGATAAATTTGCTTTGGATGTTTTGCTCATTGTTGCTACTGCCTTATTTCCGATTCTCTTGTTGTTTTGATTTGTGTCGATTCAAGTTTTGTTTTTTGTATGGATGGTGAGTGTTGGAGAACGCGGCGATCAGATCAATCAGAATTGATACCCGGTGCAGCGAAAGTTTAAAAATTTTATATGGAACGATTCCATAATGGGTATCAAAACTTTACGATTAAATTGTGTGTAAAAATTAAATAACAATTATAAATTTTTACCTCCAATCTCGAATCGAGATTATGGACACCAACAGATTGCTCTGCTTTTGTTGTATATCCCTGGAATTGATGGACGAACTGTTTTTCAATCAGGTCCATGAACGGATAATTAATCCCTCTGATAGATTGCACTAGAAAATCTATCAGAAGTTTCTACGAAGAGAATTAACGAATTTGATCCGTTAAACCAGACTGTAATTCAAAATTCACAGACTGGATTTTTCCGAGCAGAGGGAAGGGGGGCGGCGACCACACTTAATAAAATTAGGGTTTTTCGAAAATAATTTTGTGACCTGTTGTGTATAATTTTTGTACTGCAATAACTTATTTATAATGTAGGCCGCTAACAGCTTAAGGCCCATTAGTCATAAGTTCAATCCCGACAAGCAAAGCCCGCATGTTCAGAAATTAATATAAAATTCATCATGACTCCGATTGATAAACCGATTTCACCAATGTGCACAGAAACCATTTCTGCACCTTTTAAAGTCAAGATAAATTTTTCTGAATCCGAATTCAGTGATTTCCAAAAATGCCCATCCCTATGTCATTTTAAGAAATCTTACTCCTCTACTCTTAAATAAGAAGTCCAACTTCTTTGTTCATTAAATTTAACTCTTTAAATTTAACTATCTCAACGGGGATTAAAAATCCATTACTCTGTGTGACCCTCAATGGTTCAGGGATACAGCTAGCCGTGGGCTCACAACTCCTTGTGACTCGGAACAACAATTTTCGACTTGCCCATCGAATCATGGTAAGAGCGCCTAGCAACATCGCCCCATGATTCCTTAGGTATCACTGATAGTGCCTGCAAGAACCAATAGATTTTGGTTAGTGTACAGTACGGTCCCTTCATCCAAATATCCCGATCGAATCAACAACCATTGGTATATCGAGAGTCGTTCGAGATTCGATAACTATGCAATACATCTTGAAGATCAAATAGTGACATCGCATGTGTTACTAAGAAACCATTTCTTAAAACACATCATGTACTCTGGCCAGAGATTCGTCACACTAATATCTCCTCAGATCGCATAGGATATCCACACTCGCAAGTATGTGGTGAATCCTTGACAACAAAGCATCGACTCCTATATGTGTTGTAACTGTACCCAATCCCGACACCTGATGACCCCAATAGAGTCGGTAAACGAGTCAAAGCACAGTACTAGCATATAGAGTCTCAATGATGTTTCAAGTAGTAAGGACTAATGGTGTACAACCAAAACCGCGGACTTTATCCACTCGATAAGTGATAACCACTTGGAAAGTCCGGATAGGGTAGTTCGATCATTCATCGTATGAATATCCATTTGCATTCTTCGAACATCTCTATGTTCCTTACCAATGAAAGATGGTACTCTGCATCGCAAATGCTAGTCTCAAACTCGAGCGATCCTTATCCTTATTATCGGACGGCTCAATCGACTAGGAACAGTTTAGAATATACAGTGACTATAAGATGTGTTTCATGATAGACATCTCCATGTTCTACCACATCTTACATACACTATAGTATATTCAAGGTCTTTATCAAAACAACAATAGTATATCACAATATAACAATATGAAGAAAGATAAAGTCATTGCCATTAATAAAAGTGTAAATTATATTAAACAAAAGATTGTTTGTACAAAGAGTCATCAAAGCCCTTAGCCACAAGTTGGCTCACTGGGCACCTACTCTTTCAATCTCCCACTTGCCCTAAAGCCAACTAGTCATACTACGTAGACCCATTGCTTCGCGATGTTTGTCAAATAATGGTCCTGGCAAGGGCTTAGTAAGTGGATCAGCGATATTGTCTGCAGAGGCCACTCTTTCGACAGTGATGTCTCCTCTTTCCACAATCTCCCGGATGATGTGGTATTTCCTCAGTACGTGTTTGGATCTTTGATGAGACCTTGGTTCCTTTGCCTGAGCAACGGCACCCGTGTTGTCACAGTACACCGGGACTGGACCAACAACTTCAGGAATGACGCCCAACTCTTGGACAAAATTCCTCATCCAAACGGCCTCTTTAGCAGCAGCTGATGCTGCAATGTATTCTGCTTCAGTGGTGGAATCCGCTGTGGTGTCCTGCTTGGAACTCTTCCAAGAGACAGCACCTCCATTGAGCATGAACACAAATCCAGAGGTTGACTTCGAGTCATCCACGTCACTTTGGAAGCTAGAGTCGGTATAGCCTTCCAATTTTAGTTCTCTTCCTCCATATACCATGAACATATTCTTAGTCCTTCGTAAGTACTTAAGAATGTCCTTCACGGCTTTCCAATGCATTTGACCGGGATTAGCTTGATATCTGCTCGTGACACTCAGAGCAAATGCTACATCCGGTCTGGTAGATATCATCCCATACATGATACTACCTATGGCTGACGCATATGGTACATGTGTCATTTTCTCTATCTTTTCCTCAGTCTTGGGACACATAGACTTGGATAGAGAAACTCCATGACACATGGGTAGATGTCCTCTCTTGGACCCATCCATTGAAAACCGTTTCAATATGGTGTCGATGTAGGTTGATTGAGTGAGTCCTATCATTCTCTTAGATCTATCTCTATAGATCTGTATCCCTAGAATATAGGATGCCTCACCCAAATCCTTCATCGAGAATCTACCTGATAACCATATCTTTGTTGACTGCAACATCCCTACGTCATTCCCAATGAGTAGGATGTCATCAACATAAAGTACTAAGAATGTCACAGCATCCTTAACTACTTTCTTATACACGCATGGTTCCTCCGGGTTCTTGATGAAACCAAAATCCTTTATTGTTTCATCAAATTTCTGGTTCCAACTTCTTGATGCTTGTTTTAGACCATAAATTGATCTCTGAAGCTTTCATACCTTATGCTCGCTTCCCATGGATGTGTACCCCTCAGGCTGCTTCATATAGATTTCTTTCTTAATGTCTCCATTAAGAAAAGCAGTCTTCACATCCATTTGCCATATCTCATAGTCATACCAAGATGCTATGGCAATAAGAATTCTTATGGACTTGAACATTGCAACTGGTGAAAAGGTTTCATCATAGTCAACTCCTTGTCTTTGAGTATAACCTTTCGCCACCAATCGTGCCTTGTAGGTCAATACCTTACCATCAGGCCCAAGCTTTCTCTTGTAGATCCATTTACACCCTATTGGAACAATTCCATCGGGAGGATCTACTAAAGACCAAACTTGGTTTGTATGCATCGAATCTATTTTCGACTGCATAGCTTCAAGCCATAAATTTGAATCCGCATCAGAAATTGCTTCCTTGAAGTTTCTTGGATTACATCCAACATCGGGTTCATCTTGATCCCCTTCAAGAAGAAGACCATATCGAATAGGAGGTCTAAAAGTCCTCTCGGATCTTCTAGGTACAGGCGTGTCTATCAATGGTTCCTGAGGTGTAGGATCGTTATTTTGTATTTCGGGTTCTTCTCGAATTTCTTCGAGTTCCATCATCTCGCCTTTCTTATCCAATAAGAACTCCTTCTCCAAGAAGGTGGCATTCCTTGAAACAAACACCTTTGTTTCAGCAGGATGATAGAAATAATATCCGATTGAATTCTTCGGATACCCTACAAAATAACATAAGGTGGATCGACTATCCAACTTATCTCCCACTGTCTGCTTCACGTAAGCAGGACATCCCCAAATCCTCAAGTACGAATACTTAGGAGCTTTGCCATTCCATAACTCGTATGGTGTTTTGTCCACTGCTTTAGTATGGACGTTGTTTAACAACAATACCGCCGTTTCAAGCGCATAGCCCCAAAACGAAGGTGGAAGCTCAGTGAAGCTCATCATGGATCGAACCATGTCCAAAAAAGTTCGATTACGACGCTCCGATACACCATTCAGCTGAGGTGTCATAGGAGGAGTCCACTGAGAGAGAATCCCATTCTCTTTCAGATAGTCCAAAAACTCGGTACTCAAGTATTCTCCACCTCGATCTGATCGAAGTGTTTTAATACTTTTACCTAGCTTGTTTTCTACTTCAGCCTTGAATTCTTTGAACTTTTCAAATGCTTCAGACTTATATTTCATTAAATATAAATACCCATACCTAGAATAATCATCAGTAAAGGTAATGAAGTAGATGTGGCCATATTGAGTACCAACTCTAAATGGACCACAAACATCTGTATGGATCAAATCCAACAGATTTTGACTACGCTCAGGTTTCCCCTTAAAAGGAGATTTAGTCATTTTTCCTTTCAGGCAGGATTCACAAGTAGGTAGAGAGTTAATATCAGACATATCAAACATGCCCTCTCCCACTAGCTTGTTCATCCTCCTTGAGGAAATATGACCTAACCTAGCATGCCAAAGGTTTGCTGGGTTTTGGCTATCGATTTTCCTTTTGTTTGTTGTTGCCGGTTTATCAACATAATTTATTGGAACGTTTTTTAGTTTTAAGTTATATAGATCATTTTCAAGTTGTCCATTTCCAATCAAACATTCATTCTTGTAAATATTGCAAATCCCATTCACAAAATTGCAAGAATAACCATATCTATCAAGAATAGAAACAGAAATAATGTTTTTAATCAAATCCGGAACAAATAAAACATCTCTCAAAAGTAACTTAAAACCGTTCTGCAAAATTAAATAAATATCTCCCACAGCTTTAGCTTCAACTCTGGAACCATTTCCGAGCCTCAGCTGGGTCTCACCCATTCTAAGCCTGCGACTTCTTGTCATCACCTGCAAATCATTGCAAATGTGAGATCCACATCCGGTATCCAATACCCAAGAAGTAGTATTAAGTGAAACATTTATTTCAATATAGAACATACCCTTCGCAGTTCGCAACTGCTCTAGATATTCCTTGCAGTTACGCTTCCAATGACCGGGCTTCTTGCAGTAATGGCAAACATCCTTGGATTTTTCCATGTTTGAAGCCTTTGTCTTGTACTTCTTCTCGGGTTCGATTTTCTTGGGTGGGGCAGAACGTTTCTTACCCTTTGTACTTGGCCCCTTCTTAGCAGAAGAAGAGGAGCCCACCAAGAAAGCCGGTTTATCCTTCTTTAAAGTGGATTCATATGTCACAAGCATATTGACCATCTCTTCAAGGGAGGCCTCTATCTTGTTCATATTGAAATTCACCACAAATCCGTCAAACTAAGAAGGAAGAGATAGAAGTAGTAAGTCCACGTTGAGTTCATGCTCCAATACCAAATCAAGGGTTACCAACTTCTGTATGAGCCAAATCACTCGTACCCCATGATCACGGACCGAAGTCCCTTCACGCATGCGACACGTCATTAGCTCCTTTACAGTAGCGAACCTTTCAGCCCTCGATTGAGCCCCAAAAAGTTCCTTGAGTTGTACGTGAATGTCAGCAGCATTCACGGTGTCCTCAAATCGCCTCTGGAGTTCATCAGACATCGAGGCTTGCATATAGCATTTGGCCTTGATATCATGGTCCCACCATGTATCAAGTTTGGCTAACTCTTCCGGACTTATGTCAGCTGGTGCTTCCTTCGGAGGAGATTTTTCTAACACGTAGAGCATCTTCTCCGAAGTCAAGACAATCTTCAACATACGGAACCATTCCGTATAGTTTGCGCCAGTCAATTTATTTTGTTCGAGGATCGAGAAAAGTGGATTACGCGAATTCATCTTTATGAAATACTGAAAAGAAACAGACAAATATCAGTGATTATTTAATTAATTTACTAAGACATAAAATAGGCGAAATTTATTTTATGAATCTCACTCCCACTATTTTAACGATTTCACTACCCTCTAGTGAAAACGGGAAACTGTTTTCCTTAGTGAGAATGGAGTCCAATTGACAAACTATGGTCCCAAATAATATCAGCCAACCATAATTTTCAAAAGGTAGAGCCCAATTGCTTCCAAAGCAACCTCCACGTTTTTACCTCATGTCCAATAAGGGCCCAATAATATGACGCCGTTTATTGTGACATGTCAAGATGACCCATCAATATTAAGTTGTGATGGACGGTCGCAATGTGGATCCCCCAATAATATGAGCCGATCCCATGGGAGTTCCACCCAACTTACAACATGTGTCGATCCAATGTACAGCTTTCCGACGAACGGGCCCCCCCAATAATATGAGCCGGACCGTATCTGCGGGTAGCATCTCATATATTGATCGTTGATGGAAGGTAGGAACATTTAAACAAATTTAAATTTCCTTTATATATCTTGATATCAATTTTAAATCATATTTAAAATGAGGGATTTTAATTTTGAAAATTTGTCTTATCATTTTTAAAATTTTGTATGCTTGCCGGATTCACACAATTTTGTCTAAAACATGCATACAACAATAATATCACATATTATATAGGATGATCGATTCCATTTCTAATCGACCCGTGGTTGCCAATCACGAGTCTTAGTCCAATCCTAGGTAATATGCAGTATGCAATGCAATCCTATTACATTGTGTTTCCAATTTACATTTCTTCTGTCTTTATTGTCTGCTGGGCCCACCTCCATCTTCAAATCTCCATCTCCCACTAAATCTAATGTATTTACAATAAATAACAATGACAAGTAGGGGATACATTTTTAAGGGGTGGGAACGGGCCATAAACCAAGCCCACTTTTATTACATATGACAATTCATATTGGGTCATAAATCAGGCCCATTAATAAATCCAACAACAATAAAAACAAATGTAAATTCCTAACATACACCTACAAAATTGGTCATGGCAATCGATCATCCTTATCCAATAACATTTAATTCAAAATTAATTTATTGGATAACATGCAATGGCAATTTAAATTTAAAAGGATAAAATCATATTCCATATATAAAATCTTATTTTACATACAAAATCATATTTTATCTTTTTATCAAATAAAATAATATTTTATCTATAAAATCCAATTTTATACATAAAATCATATTTTACTCAATATATCCATAAGATCATATCTTATCATCAATTGTACCAAAAATAATTAATTTCAAAATTCAATTTAACGGATAAAATATTTAAATTTTCCAAAAATTCAAATTTATCCAAAAATCAATTTTAAAATTTTCGAACTCGAACAATTCGATCCGACACCTCGTGGACCAATCAAAAACAATTTTCGATCGGACCAAAAATAGAATTTTAACATATTAAAATTTTAATTTAAAAATTAAAAATAATTTTTCGCGGGCCGCCCGGGACACTCCCGGGCTGCCCGCGCCCCAAAGGGGCTCGGGCCGGGCAGGCCGGCTTCCCCTAGGGCAGCGCCGCGCCTAGCGCTGCGCTGGGCAGCGATCCAATCGCTGCCCGGGTTTTGCCCGAAATTTTTTTTTTTAATTTTTAAAATATTTATTTTGTTTCAAAAACCGAGGCTTAAAATTTTTTTGTACAATCGATTAATTTAATCGCTTGATCTGAGCAACCTGGCTCTGATACCAATGTTGGAGAACGCGGCGATCAGATCAATCAGAATTGATACCCGGTGCAGCGGAAGTTTAAAAATTTTATATGGAACGATTCCATAATGGGTATCAAAACTTTACGATTAAATTGTGTGTGTACAAATTAAATAACAATTATAAATTTTTACCTCCAATCTCAAATCGAGATTATGGACACCAACAGATTGCTCTGCTCTTGTTGTATATCCCTGGAACTGATGGACGAACTGTTCTTCAATCAGGACCACGAACGGATAATTAATCCCTCTGATAGATTGCACTAGAAAATCTATCAGAAGTTTCTACGAAGAGAATTAACGAATTTGATCCGTTAAACCAGACTGTAATTCAAAATTCACAGACTGGATTTTTTCGAGCAGAGGGGAGGGGGGCGGCGGCCACACTTAATAAAATTAGGGTTTTTCGAAAATAATTTTGTGACCTGTTGTGTGTAATTTCTGTACTGCAATAACTTATTTATAATGTAGGCCGCTAACAGCTTAGGGCCCATTAGTCATAAGTTCAAGCCCGACAAGCAAAGCCCGCATGTTCAGAAATTAATATAAAATTCATCATGACTCCGATTGTTAAACCGATTTCACCAATGTGCACAGAAACCATTTCTGCACCTTTTAAAGTCAAGATAAATTTTTCTGAATCCGAATTCAGTGATTTCCAAAAATGCCCATCCCTATGTCATTTTAGGAAATCTTACTCCTCTACTCTTAAATAAGAAGTCCAACTTCTTTGTTCATTAAATTTAACTCTTTAAATTTAACTATCTCAACGGGGATTAAAAATCCATTACTCTGTGTGACCCTCAATGGTTCAGGGATACAGCTAGTCGTGGGCTCACAACTCCTTGTGACTCGGAACAATAATTTCCGACTTGCCCATCGAATCATGGTAAGAGCGCCTAGAAACATCGCCCCATGATTCCCTAGGTATCACTGATAGTGCCTGCAAGAACCAATAGATTTTGGTTAGCGTACAGTACGGTCCCTTCATCCAAATATCCCGATCGAATCAACAACCATTGGTATATCGAGAGTCGTTCGAGATTCGATAACTATGCAATACATCTTGAAGAACAAATAGTGACATCACATGTGTTACTAAGAAACCATTTCTTAAAACACATCATGTACTCTGGCCAGAGATTCGTCACACTAATATCTCCTTAGATCGCATAGGATATCCACACTCGCAAGTATGTGGTGAATCCTTGACAACAAAGCATCGACTCCTATATGTGTTGTAACTGTACCCAATCCCGACACCTGATGACCCCAATAGAGTCGGTAAACGAGTCAAAGCACAGTACTAGCATATAGAGTCTCAATGATGTTTCAAGTAGTAAGGACTAATGGTGTACAACCAAAACCACGGACTTTATCCACTCGATAAGTGATAACCACTTGGAAAGTCCGGATAGGGTAGTTCGATCATTCATCGTATGAATATCCATTTGCATGCTTCGAACATATCTATGTTCCTTACCAATGAAACGTGGTACTCTGCATCGCAAATGCTAGTCTCAAACTCGAGCGATCCTTATCCTTATTATCGGACGGCTCAATCGACTAGGAACAGTTTAGAATATACAATGACTATAAGATGTGTTTCATGATAGACATCTCCATGTTCTACCACATCTTACATACACTATAGTATATTCAAGGTCTTTATCAAAACAACAATAGTATATCACAATATAACAATATGAAGAAAGATAAAGTCATTGCCATTAATAAAAGTGTAAATTATATTAAACAAAAGATTGTTTATACAAAGAGTCATCAAAGCCCTTAGCCACAAGTTGGCTCACCGGGCACCTACTCTTTCAGTGAGTTAGGGGCTGCCATGGGTGAGAACGTCGCTCACATGGTAGCGCTTAGGATGTTTTGGGAGTTGCTAGCAATTGGAGTTGAAAGGGGGCCGATGGTATTGGGAATGGTTGGTGTCGGGTTTGAGGGGCCATTCTCTTCGAGTCATTCTAGGCTTGGAGAACTGTCCTAGTGGTTTGAAAAGGTTTTATGGGTGATCATGTTGTTAGGTTATAGGCTGGAAGTTTATAGGAGCAGGGGCTAAAGGGCAAAAAGAGAATCTAAGTAGGAAGAGCGTGCACTATTTTCTACCAAGAAACAGGGCTGTCCGGGAATGGTGGTTTATGCCAGTGTAATATTCATGTTTTGGATAAGGGCTCGGGTTTAAAAATAGCCTAGGATGTTACAGAATCTTCGTTTCAAGTGGGAACAAATTCGGTTAAGTTTTAGTTGAGTTCTATATTATTGATTGCTAAGGTGCTGATTTTAGAAGTTAAGTGTTGCTGGCCGAAAACTTTATTGCCAGAAATTATTGAATAAGAATGGTACCTAGGGGATGAATTTTTAGTTAAGTATAGAGTGCGTAAGAACCGTGTTTTCAAGTGAAAGTAATTTTGGTTAAGAATCGAGTAAGACATAAATTTTGCAAGTGAATTTCTCGGGATACGTTTTAAGTGCCAAAAAGTAAAGTCTATATTCTTAGCTATGGTTTGCCACCTAAATCACCATCCTTGTCAACCATCTTTCATCATTTACTTGTGAATCAAATAATCGAGTAAATATTTTCAAAGAAAGTCATTTTCATAAATGCATGCTATATCTTTGAGTCGAGTCAAGTAAGAATGAAAGAAAATACTTTTTACAAACAAAGTGAGATGATTGTGACTACATTTATTCACGTGTATGTGTGGGGTTGGGAGACGTTTTGGCCTCCCTTACCAAATCATTATGGGTTTCCTTACCCAAGCATGTGTTTGTATGGGGCTGAGAGATATCTTGGACTCCCTTACCAAATTTAGGGAAAGATTGGGTTGGGTATTTTCCTGACCTTCTTGCGGCATAATGCACTGTAGACATGATCATGATCGAAATCACAGAGTCACAATTGAAGGATCTAAGTTCACAGTTGCAGTTACAGTTTCAATTTCAGTTACAGATCAGTTCTAATTTGACTCGACTTCGTTTATATTCAATTTCAGTCACACATGAGATTAAGTAAAATTTAAGAAATTTTCCAAGTTTAATTGTGTGAGTTCATTGCATGCATTACATCTCATTCTCATTTATCATTCAAATTTTCGGAGTAAGTTTCAAAGTATATTAGGTAGAAGTATTTTAAGTATTAAGAATATACTTTTAAACCTTCGTTATTTCCTCCATATTCTTGTTGGGCCTCTAGGCTCACTACATCTACTTGTTGTAGGTATAAGTTATCATCGAGATTGCGGGGCAGGACTTTCAAGTGGACTGTGATGCGGGCACAACACATCTTTTTGATCATGCCAATCTTCCGCAAAAGTTTATTTTAACAATTTAAAGTCTTTTATTTTGTTGATTGGATAAATGATATTGTAAGAATTTATAGAATTATTTGTGGGCATGTAAATATGCAATTTGCTTAATCTTTTGTTGTTCGAAATGTCGAATTTCTTTTCCGGTTCTCGTTCCTTTCTCGGTCTAGTTTATTTAGTGTTGTTTGCTTTTCTTTAAAATTTGCTGTTTGTGACAGGTGGTTTGTGATTTAAATAGATAGGTCATGCCGAAATTATGAAAAATCCATATTTTATTTAGTTTAATTATAAAAAGTAGTTAGGGTCGTTTCATATACAGTGTGAAATTCCTTTGGGACAAGGAAGATTCAAGTTATCAGACTTGGGAAAATATGCTTTAATCTTTGTTTATTTTAGTATCGTCTTGTATGGACATAAGCAATGGTAGTAAGTTCGGATTGGTATGGGATTGGTGCCAGTAACTACCCTTAATTATCTTCTGACACTATCAGAGATAAGAATAGTGAAACTCGTGGGAATTTTGTTATTCCTAGTATTTTGGGTTCAAATATTTCTCGTTGAATAGAAACACAGAAACTCTAGTTGATGATCAACAGTATGAAATTCCGATGAATCGATAATTTGTGAATAATAGAAATAATTGATTGATCCTTTTGGGCTAAATATGAGCTATGATGGATCAAAGATAATGGATGTGATTTCTATGTCTAAATCAGTATTGATTAAGATATATTCAGAATTTCTTAGTGTTTGGGAATTTTCTTGAATGTATTAGTTCATCTTTTGGATTTTCTTCTATTAAGAAGGAATAATAAGATGTAACATTTGTGATTTTGGGGAACCCGATAAATCATGTTTTTGAATTATTTGTGGCAGATACAGATTTGTAACCCGGTATTGGGGGAGGTGATTGTTCTTTTGTAGAAAGGATGATTTGAATGGGATTTTCTTGATGATGAGAAACTATTAACTCAGTTTTCAGGGACTGGACTGAGAATTGTTAATCGTTGGATAAAAACTAATAGGATGAGTACAATACTCTGGTATTGTTAGACCCCGGTTCTAAACATCTAATTTTGGATTAAAAAAAAATTTTAGAATATAAGATCCAAGATTAAAAGCAATAAAAGTTTTTTTTAAAAGGGTGCCGCGCTCAGGCGGTAGAAAACTACCGCTCAAGCGCGGACAAAACAGCAGCCTTGTTGTTTTGCTCAAAAGGGGGTGCGCTCGGTCTGCTAAAAACTGTAGATCGGGCGCCTCCTGCACCAGAACAAAAAACAAAAAATTAAATCGCCAACTAAAACAAAAATCCATTCCAAAAATAACCAGATTCATAATACATGCAACGACAACATTCAATCCACAATATTCGAATATTAGGAACTACAAACATCAACAAGTTCGAGTTCTAACATGCTTCAAATCATAAACTAGATTGACATGCTGATTCGACTTATAAACCGAGTCCCACTTCTATCTCTCACTCTTGATGCTAACCAAGTTTTCGCTGACTCGATCCTGCCCCACCTGTTGCCAAGTACACATACAAAACAAAGAAACAGTCGGATAACTCCGGTGAGAAATATATTCCGAGTAAAAGAAACATAACATGCAATAACTAGTAAAATAAAACAACATGATTTCAATACAACAACATATTCAATGTCAATACGAATGAAATGCATGTCTTTAAAATCGGGATATCAACTTTGATAAACAAGGGATTGCTTCTATGCCTTTGGGATCCCGAGGATGAGACCACGTAACAACTCACCGACTCTCCCAATCGAGGTGGTTCCACGTATCTCATACCCCTAGACTTTGGTGCGACTATATGGAGTATGTTGACGCTAGGTGAACTTCTACAACCCAAGCCACTCGCAGTATAGCCCCCAAAACGTCTAAACAAAAAGGGCATACAGCCCGCTAAAAATCAAAGATTTAGGTTCAAGATGAATGCATAAGAAAACATAAAGCATCAAGCCAATATAACAAAGATCAAACCAATAAAATACAAGTCCCCCATTCTAGAACGAGTATTGTTGCAAGTATGTGATTTAAAGGAAACTCAAGAACCAATTGTCTCAAGTGTGCTATCCCGCTAAAACAATGTCTGCTTGTACCTTTCGATACGAATAGCCCCAACTCTGGATAAGCTACAATAAAAGATTATATCATAAACGATACAACCTAACAACAACAACTGCTCAAGGTAATTTCTTTACCGTTTTTCGTCCAACTCTTCGACAATCGACTGCTGCTAACTCTGGGCTCGACAACTACAAACGAATCTTTACATAGGCAAAATATGATCAACAATGACGAAAAAACCCATTTGCCAAAGTTTTACATTTCAAACGGTTCAAAATCTCAAAACTCAAACCGGCGGCATAACGGCTATAAACTGATCAAAACGGAAACATATACAGCAGTACAACATTGCAAACAACTCAAATCGATGCTAAAATAACAATAAAAATCCGATTCCAACAAATCACAAAACCTACTTTTTCAAAAAAAACTTCCAAAAATCATAACAATTTCGAACGACGCTCTAATTCAAAACTGACTGAGAATAAACGATAAGAACTCGTTCAAGAACAACATAACCGAAACTCAATCGATTCTAAAAACATCCAAAAATAGAAGTGTAGCTGATCGAATAAAAACTTACGATAGAACGAAGCTCTTGCTGCTGTGATCGCTTATCTGCCTTCAGAAATAAATTCTAACGGACGGATCAAGCTCGGACTGAAATCGGAAAGCTTGAAAGGACTTGGAGGCATTAACAATTGAGAAACACGGCTAAGGAAGAATATGGATGAATAAAGACTAGTCAACCAAGTAAAGATAATATATAAAACTCCATATTTGCGTTTTAGTCCCTGAAAAATCCAAAAATTTAAAAATAGACCCTGATCAAATTCAAGTCGGCTCTTGAACTCTGTAATCCCTAATTATCTCAAATAAAATCAATTAAGATAAATTTGGGGCGTTACAATTCTCCCCCTCTAAGAAGAGATTTCGTCCTCGAAATCAATAAGAGTCAATCACATAAGATAGAATAAAGAACAAAAGACAATAAGAAGAACTCAAATCATCCGAATAACTCAAGAAAACGTTGTCTCATGCCAGATTCTGTCTCCCAAGTTGCTTCCTTGACTCCGTGATGGCTCCACTGAACTTTCACTAAAGGAATCGACTTGGTTCTGAGCTGCTTCTTCTTTCTGTCAAGGATATGAATCGATCGCTCAAAGTAGCTCAGAGTCTCGTCTAGCTCGGCTTTGTCAGGCTGAAGAATATGAGAAGGATCTGGATGATATTTCCGCAACATAGAGACGTGAAAAACGTCATGAATACCAAATAAAGATGGAGGAAGTGCAAGTCTGAGGCAAGATTGCCCAACTTCACGAGAATCTCGTACGGTCCGATGAATCTCGGAGATAACTTCCCTCTCTTACCAAATCTGACGGTGCCTCTGAAAGGAGAAATCTTAAGGAAAACTTGGTCTCCCTGCTCGGAACTCAGAGGTCTACGTATGATATTTGCATACTTCGCCTGTCTATCTTGAGCTGACTTCATTCTCGTCTGAATGATCTTTACTTGCTCTGCCATTTCTCGAATCATATCCGGTCCAAAATCAGGTGACTCGGACACATCGTCCCAAAACAAAGGAGATCGACACTTCTTGCCGTACAAAGCCTCAAAAGGCTCCATACCGATACTCACTTGATAACTGTTGTTGTAAGAAAACTCGACAAGAGGCAAAGAATCCTGCCAACTAGTGCCAAAGTCTAGCACTACTGCTTGAAGCATATCCTCTAATGTCTGGATAGTCCGCTCTGACTGTCCGTCGGTCTGAGGATGATAAGATGTACTCAGATGCAATCGAGTACCAAGTGCCTCTTGAAGACTGTGCCAAAAGTGCAAAGTGAATCTAGGGTCTCGATCTGAAACGATCAACTTCGGCACATCGTGCAATCTCACAACGCTGCTAACATATAACTTAGCCATCTGATCGTGATGATACGTCATCCTGTACGGAATAAAACAAGCAGACTTCTTCAATCTATCGATCACTACCCAAATAGCATCGCATCCTCGAACAGATCACGGTAGCTTCATGACAAAATCCATCAAAATGTGATCCCATTTCCATTCAGGAACAGATAGACTATGCAACAGACCACCCGATCGCTTCCTCTCGGCTTTCACTTGCTGACAGTTCAAACATCGAGATACAAACCTTGCAACATCGCTCTTCATTCTTTTCCACCAATACTGATTCTTCATATCATTATACATCTTACGGCCTCCAGGATGAATACTGAACCGACTGCAATGAGCCTCTCGGAGAATACGCTGCCTCAACTCCGCAATATCAAACACGAAAATACGATTATTCACAAACAAAACATCATCTCTAACCTGGAATTCAGACTGATGCCCAGATCTGACTTTCTCTACTGAAATCTGAGTGCTCGGGTCAGACTTCTGTGCTTCTTTGATCAAAATAAATAACTCTGGCTCGACTTGAATAACACATACTTTGATAGTCTTCCTATCTGTTTCAAACTCCAAACCAGAAGTTCAACAATCATCGATCAACTGAGAAATACCGATAGTAGAAAGAGATAAAGAACACAGCTTTCGGCTCAAGGCATCTGCAACTGCATTCGACTTTCTCGGGTAATACTTGATTTCACAGTCAAAATCTTTCAACAGATCTAACCATTTTATCTATCTCATGTTCAGCTCTGCCTGTGAAAACAAATACTTAAGGCTCTTATGATCAGAAAAGATCTCGAAAGACTCACCATAAAGATAGTTACGCGAGATTTTCAAAGCAAATACGATCGCATCAAGTTCAAGATCATGAACCAGATAACAAGTCTCGTTCGGATTTAGCTGCCTAGATGCATATGATATCACATGCTTATGCTGCATAAGAAAACATCCCAAGCTCAGTTAGAAGCATCACAATAAACGGTGAAACCTCCAGTACCTGATGGAATAGAAAGAATCGGAGCACTGGTCATTCTCCTCTTCAGATCAACAAAGCTAGCCTCACCATCTGCAGTCTAGATAAAAGGAGCATTCTTCTTAGTCAGCTGGGTAATCGGCTTGGCAATAGAAGAGAATCCTTTGATGAGTCGGCGATAATAACCAGCTAAACCCATAAAACTTTGGATCTTAGGCACTGATGTCGGTCTAGGCCAATTCATAACCGCTTCGATCTTGCTGGGATTGACAGAAATCCCATCTCCTGAAATAATATGACCGAGAAAGACAACTCGATCCAAATAGATTTCACACTTATACAGCTTGGCAAACAACTGCTCAACTTGCAAAATCTGCAAGACGATCCTTAAATGCTCTGCATGGTCAGTACGGTTCTTCAAATAGATAGAATATCATCGATGAAGATAATAACAAACTCATCCAAATAACGCTGAAAGATATGGTTCATCAAACCCATAAAAAATGCTGGAGCATTAGTCTAACCGAACGGCATGACTATAAACTCGAAATGACCATACCTCGTTCTGAATGCGGTCTTAGGAACATCTTTCTCTCGCACTCTCAGCTGATGATATCCTGACCTCAGATCAATTTTCAAATAAACAGAAGAACCCTACAGTTGATCAAAAAGGTCATCTATTTTAGGTAAGGGATACATGTTCTTTACCGTCGCTTGAGTCAGTTGACGGTAATCAATACAGATCTGCATAGAACCATCCTTCTTACGAACAAACAGAACAGAAGCACCCAAAGGCGACACACTAGGTCTGATGTATCCCTTGGCAATCAAATCCTCAAGTTGTTCTTTCAATTATCTCAATTAATTTGGTGCCATATGATAAGAGCTTTGGAATAGGTTTAGTACCTGACACTAAATCAATGCTGAATTCAATCTCTCGAATAGGCGGCAATCCAGGAATCTCCTTGGAAAAACGTCAGCAAATTCTCTAACCACTGGTATATCAACCAATTCAGGGCTAGATTTCAGTACATCAACTACATAAACCAAGAATCCCTCTGCACCTCTCTATAACAAACGAGTCATCGATAATACAAAAATCAAAGGAATTCTAGATCGAGAACCCTTACCGAAGAATTTCCACTCGTCTGCCACTTCAGGCCTGAATCTGACAAACTTCTGAAAACAATCGATGGTTTCCCTTTACTTGGTTAAAGCATCTATACCAACAATACAGTAAAAATCTGACAGCCCAAGTACAATACAGTCGAATTCTAGCAAATTTCCCTCGAAACGAAGTTCACAGTTCCTGACTAATCTGACAAAAAACAATTCCTCCACCCAAAGGTAAAGTAACAGCTACTACAACAGGCAAAAGCTCAGTAGGAAAAGAATGCATCAACACAAATTTTTCAGAGATAAAGGAATTAGAAGCTCTTATATCTATCAAAACATGAGCATAATAATCGAAAATCAAACAGTTACCTGCTATAACATCGTCAGGTTCTGTCTGAGCCTGAGCCTGATCCTCAGTCAAAGCGAAGACTCATGCCTGCTATCTCGGAGGCTGGTTTGCACTCAGCTTACCTTCATGTCTGTTCTTCTGCTGAGGCTGGAAGGAGTGAACCGCACAAGTCTGCCTCTCAGGCTGAGCTATAGGTCTAGAAGAACTCCCACTCTGAGCTCGGTCTTTACCTCACTGAGGACACACCTTAGCAAAGTGTCCTGACTGCTGAGAGATATTGCAGTTCCCAAAGACTCAAACACAATGATCTTGGGAGTGTCTACCCCAAAACTTGTTGCAAAACAAAGATGATGATCCAGAACTCTGTCCTGAACCAAACTGCTTGGAGCCACTGGAGATAGAAGAACTGTTCCCCTGCTTCTTGAACTGTTTCCCTTTGGCTCTGAAGTGATCTTTTCTATTACCCCCCATTGCTTCCTCCTTCATACCTCTGTGGTTGGTTCTGATACTGCAATGGCTGATTCTGATACTGAGAGGTTGATTCTGAGAATGTCTCGGTTGCTGAGGTACAAACGAAGTTCCTCTTTGTCTCCACAAACCTGCTTCAGCTCCCTTTGCATGATTCATGGTATCCGCAAATTTATCGGGCCTATCAGTGTTTACCAATGTTAAAATGTCTGGTTCAAGCCGTTGATGAACTGATCGGCTTTTGCTTCTTCATTTTCGGCAACGTGCGGTGCAAATCTCAACAAACTGTCAAACTTGGCTACAAACTCCTCGATGTTCAAGTTTCCTTGCCTCAGATTAGCAAACTCGGCTCCCTTATCCTTTCGGTACAAAATAGGGAAAATCGCTTATAAAACTCTGATTTGAAAAGAGTCCAAGTAATAACTGTACCTCGATTCCCCATGGCTCGCTTCGTCGTGATCCACCAGTTCTTAGCAACACCACGAAGCTGATGAATGACTAACCTAGTTCGGTGGTCGTCAGAGTAATCAAGGGAATTGAACAACTGAACAATGTCGTCCAACCAGCTCTCACAGTCAACAGGATTCTCTGTACCCAGTAACAAAGGAGGGTTAAACGACTGAAACCTCTTCAGCAAGGTTTCCATAGGCGTCTTTGTGGCATCAATCTGATCAGTTTCAGTACTAGCTTGCTCATTCAGAGGAGTAACTGGCGGTGGA
The DNA here is from genome assembly GCF_033568475.1 of Henckelia pumila. NCBI lineage: Eukaryota > Viridiplantae > Streptophyta > Magnoliopsida > Lamiales > Gesneriaceae > Henckelia > Henckelia pumila. The sequence continues at coordinate 77,653,180 of NC_133122.1, read as the reverse complement.
TTTCTGTTAATAACTTGACGAGGACCCATCTAATAATCAAAGGTTAGGACACGAGATATCTCAATTGCTACAATTCGGTGCCTTTTCAACCTTTCAGAAAATCGGATAACAGTCGATAAACAAAAACAACTATATCTCAAGTAGATCATGCATTATAAATAAATCACATAATCATGCAATTCAGGTAATTCTCAAATAATAAAGCATGCTCGCATTTAATTTAAATAATCAAACAAATAACTAAATAACATGCGAGGAGCCAATACACGCGGACTCGATCTACCCCGTTCACTTCTAGTTCAACCAAGAACTTAGCGCTCTGATACCACTTAATGTGAGACCTCGGTTATAAACATCTAATCTTTGATTAAATAAAATTGAGCATACAAGATTCATGATTAAAAGCAATAAAAGTTTTTTTTAAAAGGGTGCCGTGCTCAGGCGGTAGAAAACTACCTCTCGAGCGCGGCCAAAACAATAGCCTTGCTGTTTTGCGCAAAAGGTGGTGCGCTCAGTCTGCTAAAAACTGCAGACCGGGCGCCTCCTGCACCAGAAGAAAAAACCAGAAATTAACTCGCCAACTAAAACCAAAATCCATTCCAAACATAACAAGATTCATAATACATGCAACGACAACATTCAATCCACAATATTTGAATAATAGGAACTATAAACATCAACAAGTTCGAGTTCTAACATGCTTCAAATCATAAACTAGATTGACATGCTGATTCGACTTCTAAACCGAGTCCCAATTCTATCTCTCACTCTTGATGCTAACCAAGTCTAAGCTTACTCGATCCTACCCCACCTGTTGCCAAGTACACATACAAAACAAAGCAACAACCGAATAACTCCGGTGAGAAATATATTCCCATTAAAAGCAATATAACATGCAATAGCAAGTAAAATACAACAACATTCTTTCAAGACAACAACATATTCAATGTCAATACGAATGAAATGCATGTCTTTAAAATCGGGATATCAACTCTGATAAACAAGATATTGCTAATATGCTTTTGGGATCCTGAAAATTCCTCGCAAGCGTACGAGTGTCAAGTTTTAATATAGTGATAAAATCAGATATCGATCCCACAGGGAGTAAAATGAAAATATTCAGTGCTTGTAATTAAAATAGTCCAAACTCTATCTAGAAAATTAATAACTCAGAATTTTACAGAAAAATAAAAATAAGCAGATGATTTTATAGCACGCACACAACTTTCAAAAATAATCAATCAGAGAAAAATGGTCTAGAGGTTTATATTTCAACTTGTTTCAACAACAATCAATCCTAATTAATTAATCTTCATGAATTTCAATCAATTAATAGCCAAAAACACTTAAGTGTATTATTCCCTCTCCCGAGTGCCGAATAAAATATATCAACTACAATTCAATTCCAATATCCCTATTAAGAATCTACTTGCAGTGATCAATTCAAAACAATGTTTTCATTAAAAAGCTATGTTAAAATTATATACTCTCCTGAGCTGTATAAATAATTAACAGTGTATTTTCTAATGGTCCTATTCAAAATATCCTCTCCCGAGTGACAAATTTCAAATAAATATTACAAATCAATTATTGATCAGATAATTGAAAATACAATCAATTCTAGAAAAAACAATCAATCTAGAAAAAACTCAATTCAATAAAATCAAAAATTTTTGAAAGTGTCTACACCAGGTTCCATCCGACCCCTAGACTCTAAAAAATTAGTTCATAATATAATTCTGAATAAAACAAAAATGTTCAAAAAATTCAACATAAATTCAGAATTAAATAAAAAGTAAGAAACAAATCCGTCGATGCGATGTCGTGTCCGGTCTCTCGATCTCCGTCTTTGTTCTTCAATTAAAAGCTCAGAAATCCTTCCAGAAATCTCACGATCAAGCCCTTTCTCTGATTTGTACTGTGTATTTGTGTATTGTGGCGGCTCTCTCTTTTCTCTGACAAAGAATCCTTTTATATCAGGCACAAAAGCCCACAAAATGAAGCCCATAAAAATTTCCCGAAATAATAAAAATTCTCAGATTCCCGATCGGGGCGGGCGCTCAAGTGAAGGCGCAGGCGCGCCTTTAGTTCGCTAAATTATTTCCCAAACTCTCCAGAGTTTAGCGCGATAGCTCTTGCCCTCTTCTTCATCAGCGCTAAGTTAAGCGCTAAACTTTAGACCCAAATTGAAAAGCCCATTAGCCCTTTTCTTCTACTGTTCGTTCTTTATTTCCTTCTTCTCATCCTCTTCTATTTTCTTTTATTTTATTTTATTATTCTTTTCTCTTCACAAATTCTCATTTTCTTCTTCTTTTCCAAATAATTCAATAATACTCTGCAATCACAAAAAAAACAAAAGCCACACATAAATTTGCTCGAAATAAACATTTAACAATTAAAATCATATATAAATTAAGTGTATAAAATACACTTATCAAATACCCCCAAACTTAGACTTTTGCTAGTCCCGAGCAAAACTATTCAAATAACTAATCTTCCAAAAATTTCAAATCACCAAAAATAGTCAAGAAATATTATGGAGCAATGGCCTCAGCAATGATTTCAAAGAATTTTCAAATCCAATCATATCACACCCAACTAACACTTGAAAGTTTTAATCATAACAAAATAACCGCATAAACTCACAATCTCCGCAACTCACGTTTCAAAACAACCTTATCCAAATTCAATTCACACATTCATAGATCATGAGGACTTTTCAGGGTAGCATAGGATCAAATATATGATATAAATAAAAAAACACTCACAATTAGGTAAATGCAAAGAATAATAGTGTGTGCGTGTTTCGATCAAAATTCATAATCATTAAAAGTATCAATCAACAGTCCATAGGCTAAATTCTCGCAACTCTTCTCCACTAGTATATTCGGCAACTGAGACTCGGTCAATAGGACTTAATCAGCTTATAATGTAAGGTCTGGCTCATGGATACAAATGAAGTATAAGAATTCAAAATAAGGAGTAATTTAATGCATAAACTCTAATTCCAACTCCTTTTTCATTCACAAATCTTCAAATCTTCAATCCATTCCATTTTTCAACTTTTCTTCTATCCCTCTTTTTATATCAACAAATTTTTTCACAACTTTTTCAACCACATTTTTTAATAACTTTTCAAACCTCTTTTCAACCCTTTTTTTTTCTACTACCTCTTTTCATCTCTTTTCAAATCATTCACCACACCATTCCATATTTCACAAATAAAACTAGGAGCATATAACATTTTAGCATTCAAATTACTCCCTTAAGGGTAGGAAATAGTGTATAGGCTATTCAGGTAGTCAATGTATGACCTTGAAACAATGACGAATGGGGGTTTATCACACGTTTACACGCATGCCATTCGATTTTCAATAAGCTCAAACAAGGTACTAGGGATAAAATATATAATTAGGTAGCTTGAAAGGCTCAAACGAATTCAGAAAAATTGCTTAAATCATTCCTAATCACAGTTTTGCCCGAATTTCACCTCGAAGAGTGTTCGAACTAGTTCTAGACAAGTCTCAATCCACAATTAATTCATACAAATATCAATCAGTGAAGAAAAAATAATCATCAGCAGTAAACGATGATTTTCAACAACAATTTCAGATTATTCCGTACCTCAATGTACTCATATACGTGTAGGCTCAAATGGGCAACTAAGGAAAAATTATGTCAATAAAAATTAGGCCCAAAGTCTCAAACAATGCCTCAATCATATCTATGTCTGTATGTCTCAAAAATCAGATTCAAGTATTAATCACAGAGTATATAGGAAATTGTTCATTCAATAGGTTCCATTTTCTCAAAAATATTTGTCAGATAGGTAGACAGTCATGGATTTCAGTTATAGCACAAATTTTTTTTTTTCATCAGCCATGCATCCATTTCTTTCTTGACTTATTTTCAATTCAACTCAACAAAAACAACAACTAAACTCAAAAAAAATTTATCTATGAAGCACACAATAAAATTCAACTACAATATCAACCAAACAACTAAATCAGAAACTGATTTACTCCCCCAAACTTAATGTAATCATTGTCCCTAATGATTAAAAATAATATAAATAACAAAACAAGGGACACATACCTTCGACACTGAGCATCAGTACCCGATGTTATAAACTTCATGGAAAATAATTCGCAAAGCAACCATTGGAGAAGGTGGTGGAGATACACGACTTAGCATCCAATTTAACCTGAAAAGAATACAAGCACACCGTGAAAAAACAAAAAATGAAACCCAAAGCAACAGAGAAGCACTTGAGGTTGAATTGTATTTTCCATTAAAAAAAACACTATAAAGCTTAAGGCAAGCGCTGTTCAGGTAGCTTCTTGGCGCATGGACGTGGGGTGAGGATGCGTGTGTCTGAACATGGATGAAAGGAGTGGCAAGATGCGCATGATTATGAGCAGGTGATGTAGCAGCTGGTTCGAGCATTTTCTTGGGAAATTGAGGATCACGATTGCTCATGATGTGCATCAGCTTGTTTTGCTGTAATGCAAAGAGTGTATGTTGTAGCTTGGAATTTTCTTGCTGCAGGGCGGCTTAGTGCTAGGATGAGTGCGCTGTTGGTTGCTAGTAGTGAGGAGTTATTTGTGTAGGCAGCTGGTGGACACGCCATTTCGTTTGGATGAGGAGAAGTTGGAACATGGCGAGTTGCGCAGGATTTGCGCGTTTGCGCATTGGATCAGATGGAATGCTGCGCATTTGCTCAAGGAGAGGTGCAAATGGTGTTGTAGAACGCGGCGTTCAGATCAAACAAGATTGATACCCGGTGCAGCGGAAGTTTAAAATTTTATTATATGGAACGATTCCATATTGGGTATCACATCTTTACGATTAAATTGTGTGTAAAAATTCAAATAACGATTATATAATTTTTACCTTTAATCTCGAATCGAGATTCTGGACACCAACAGATTTCTCTGCTCTTGTTGTATCTCCCTGGAACCGATGGACGAACAGTTCTTCTATCAGGTCCACAAATAGAGATTTAATCCCTCTGATAGATTTCACTAGAAAATCTATCAGAAGTTTTCTACGAAGAGAGTTAACGAATTTGATCCGTTAAACCAGACTGTAATTCAAAATCACAGGCTGGAATTTTTCTCGAGTAGAGAGAGGGAGAGGGGGCGGCCACTTTAAGAAAAATAGCTTAGGGTTTTCGAAAATTTTGTGCCTTGTTTTGTGTAATTTCTGTACTGCAATAACTTATTTATAATGTAGGCCACTAACAGCTTAGGGCCCATTAGTCATAAGTTCAGGCCCGACAAGCAAAGCCCGCATGTTCAGAAATTAATATAAAATTCATCGTGACTCCGATTGATAAACCGATTTTACCAATGTGCACAGAAACCATTTTTGCACCTTTTAAAGTCAAGATAAATTTTTCTGAATCCGAATTCAGTGATTTCCAAAAATGCCCATCACTATGTCATTTTAGGAAATCTCACTCCTCTACTCTTAAATAAGAAGTCCAACTTCTTCGTTCATTAAATTTAACTCTTTAAATTTAACTATCTCAACGGGGATTAAAAATCCATTACACTGTGTGACCCTCAATGGTTCAGGGATACAGCTAGCCGTGGGCTCACAACTCCTTGTGACTCGGAACAACAATTTCCGACTTGCCCATCGAATCATGGTATGAGCGCCTAGCAACATCGCCCCATGATTCCCTAGGTATCACTGATAGTGCCTACAAGAACCAGTAGATTTTGGTTAGCGTACAATACGGTCCCTTCATCCATATATCCCGATCGAATCAACAACCATTGGTATATCGAGAGTCGCTCGAGATTCGATAACTATGCAATGCATCTTGAAGATCAAATAGTGACATCGCATGTGCTACTAAGAAACCATTTCTTAAATCACATCATGTACTCTGGCCAGAGATTCGTCACACTAATATCTCCTCAGATCGCATAGGATATCCACACTCGCAAGTATGTGGTGAATCCTTGACAACAAAGCATCGACTCCTACATGTGTTGTAACTGTACCCAATCCCGACACCTGATGACCCCAATAGAGTCGGTAAACGAGTCAAAGCACAGTACTAGCATATAGAGTCTCAATGATGTCTCAAGTAGTAAGGACTAATGGTGTACAACCAAAACCGCGGACTATATCCACTCGATAAGTGATAACCACTTGGAAAGTCCGGATAGGGTAATTCGATCATTCATCATATGAATATCCATTTGCATGCTTCGAACATCTCTATGTTCCCTACCAATGAAACATGGTACTCTGCATCGCAAATGCTAGTCTCACACTCGAGCGATCCTTATCCTTATTATCGGACGGCTCAATCGACTAGGAACAGTTTAGAATATACAGTGACTATAAGATGTGTTTCATGATAGACATCCCCATGTTCTACCACATCTTACATACACTATAGTATATTCAAGGTCTTTATCAAAACAACAATAGTATATCACAATATAACAATATGAAGAAAGATAAAGTCATTGCCATTAATAAAAGTGTAAATTATATTAAACAAAAGATTGTTTATACAAAGAGTCATCAAAGCCCTTAGCCACAAGTTGGCTCACTGGGCACCCACTCTTTCAATCTCCCACTTTCCCTATAGCCAACTAGTCATACTACGTAGACCCATTGCTTCGCGATGTTTGTCAAATAATGGTCCTGGCAAGGGATTAGTAAGTGGATCAGCGATACTGTCTGCAGAGGCCACTCTTTCGACAGTGATGTCTCCTCTTTCCACAATCTCCCGGATGATGTGGTATTTCCTCAGTACGTGTTTGGATCTTTGATGAGACCTTGGTTCCTTTGCCTGAGCAACGGCACCCGTGTTGTCACAGTACACCGGGACTGGACCAACAACTTCAGGAATGACACCCAACTCTTGGACGAAATTCCTCATCCAAACGGCCTCTTTAGCAGCAGCTGATGCTGCAATGTATTCTGCCTCAGTGGTGGAATCCGCTGTGGTGTCCTGCTTGGAACTCTTCCAAGAGACAGCACCGCCATTGAGCATGAACACAAATCCAGAGGTTGACTTCGAGTCATCCACGTCACTTTGGAAGCTAGAGTCGGTATAGCCTTCCAATTTTAGTTCTCTTCCTCCATATACCATGAACATATTCTTAGTCCTTCGTAAGTACTTAAGAATGTCCTTCACGGCTTTCCAATGCATTTGACCGGGATTAGCTTGATATATGCTCGTGACACTCAGAGCAAATGCTACATCCGGTCTGGTAGATATCATCCCATACATGATACTACCTATGGCTGACGCATATGGTACATGTGTCATTTTCTCTATCTCTTCATCAGTCTTGGGACACATAGACTTGGATAGAGAAACTCCATGACACATGGGTAGATGTCCTCTCTTGGACCCATCCATTGAAAACCGTTTCAATATGGTGTCGATGTAGGTTGATTGAGTGAGTCCTATCATTCTCTTAGATCTATCTCTATAGATCTGTATCCCAAGAATATAGGATGCCTCACCCAAATCCTTCATCGAAAATCTACCTGATAACCATATCTTTGTTGACTGCAACATCCCTACATCATTCCCAATGAGTAGGATGTCATCAACATAAAGTACTAAGAATGTCACAGCATCCTTAACTACTTTCTTGTACACGCATGGTTCCTCCGGATTCTTGATGAAATCAAAATCTTTTATTGTTTCATCAAATTTTTGGTTCCAACTTCTTGATGCTTGTTTTAGACCATAAATTGATCTCTGAAGCTTGCATACCTTATGCTCGCTTCCCATGGATGTGAACCCCTCAGGCTGCTTCATATAGATTTCTTCCTTAATGTCTCCATTAAGAAAAGCAGTCTTCACATCCATTTGCCATATCTCATAGTCATACCATGCAGCTATGGCAATAAGGATTCTTATGGACTTGAACATTGCAACTGGTGAAAAGGTTTCATCATAGTCAACTCCTTGTCTTTGAGTATAACCTTTTGCCACCAATCGCGCGTTGTAGGTCAATACCTTACCATCAGGCCCAAGCTTTCTCTTGTAGATCCATTTACACCCTATTGGAACAATTCCATCGGGAGGATCTACTAAAGACCAAAATTGGTTTGTATGCATCGAATCTATTTCCGACTGCATAGCTTCAAGCCATAAATTTGAATCCGCATCAGAAATTGCTTCCTTGAAGTTTCTTGGATCACATCCAACATCGGGTTCATTTTGATCCCCTTCAAGAAGAAGACCATATCGAATAGGAGGTCTAGAAGTCCTCTCGGATCTTCTAGGTATAGGCGTGTCCAGCAATGGTTCCTGAGGTGTAGGATCGTTATTTTGTATTTCGGGTTCTTCTCGAATTTCTTCGAGTTCCATCATCTCGCCTTTCTTATCCAATAAGAACTCCTTCTTCAAGAAGGTGGCATTCCTTGAAACAAACACCTTTGTTTCAGCAGGATAATAGAAATAATATCCGATTGAATTCTTCGGATACCCTACAAAATAACATAAGCTGGATCGACTATCCAACTTATCTCCCACTGTCCGCTTCACGTAAGCAGGACATCCCCAAATCCTCAAGTACGAATACTTAGGAGCTTTGCCATTCCATAACTCGTATGGTGTTTTGTCCACTGCTTTAGTGTGGACGTTGTTCAACAACAATACCGCCGTTTCAAGTGCATAGCCCCAAAACGAAGGTGGAAGCTCAGTGAAGCTCATCATAGATCGAACCATGTCCAACAGAGTTCGATTACGACGCTCCGATACACCATTCAGCTGTGGTGTCATAGGAGGAGTCCACTGAGAGAGAATCCCATTCTCTTTCAGATAGTCCAAAAACTCGGTACTCAAGTATTCTCCACCTCGATCCGATCGAAGTGCTTTAATACTTTTACCTAGCTTGTTTTCTACTTCAGCCTTGAATTCTTTGAACTTTTCAAATGCTTCTGACTTATATTTCATTAAATATAAATACCCATACCTTGAATAATCATCAGTAAAGGTAATGAAGTAGGTGTGGCCATATTGAGTCCCAACTCTAAATGGACCACAAACATCTGTATGGATCAAATCCAACAGATTTTGACTACGCTCAGGTTTCCCCTTAAAAGGAGATTTAGTCATTTTTCCTTTTAGGCAGGATTCACAAGTAGGTAGAGAGTTAATATCAGACATATCAAACATGCCCTCTCCCACTAGCTTGTTCATCCTCCTTGAGGAAATATGACCTAGCCTAGCGTGCCAAAGGTTTGCCGGGTTTTGGCTATCGATTTTCCTTTTGTTTGTTGTTGCCGGTTTATCAACATAATTTATTGGAACGTCTTTTAGTTTTAAGTTGTATAGATCGTTTTCAAGTTGTCCATTTCCAATTAAACATTCATTCTTGTAAATATTGCAAATCCCATTCACAAAATTGCAAGAATAACCATCTCTATCAAGCATAGAAACAGAAATAATGTTTTTAATTAAATCTGAAACAAATAAAACATCTCTTAAAAGTAACTTAAAACCGTTCTGCAAAATTAAATAAACATCTCCCACGGCTTTTGCTTCAACTCTGGAACCATTTCCGAGCCTCAGCTGGGTCTCACCCATCCTAAGCCTGCGACTTCTTGTCATCACCTGCAAATCATTGCAAATGTGAGATCCACATCCGGTATCCAATACCCAAGAAGTAGTATTAAGTGAAACATTTATTTCAATATAGAACATACCCTTTGCAGTTCCCAACTGCTCTAGATATTCCTTGCAGTTACGCTTCCAATGACCGGGCTTCTTGCAGTAATGGCAAACATCCTTGGATTTTTCCATGTTTGAAGCCTTTGTCTTGTACTTCTTCTCGGGTTCGACTTTCTTGGGTGGGGCAGAACGTTTCTTACCCTTCGTACTTGGCCCCTTCTTAGCAGAAGAAGAGGAGCCCACCAAGAAAGCCGGTTTATCCTTCTTTAATGTGGATTCATATGTCACAAGCATATTGACCATCTCTTCAAGGGAGGCCTCTATCTTGTTCATATTGAAATTTACCACAAATCCGTCAAACGAAGAAGGAAGAGACAGAAGTAGTAAGTCCACGTTGAGTTCATGCTCCAACACCAAATCAAGGGTTACCAACTTCTGTATGAGCCAAATCACTCGTACCCCATGATCACGGACCGAAGTCCCTTCACGCATGCGACACGTCATTAGCTCCTTTACAGTAGCGAACCTTTCAGCCCTCGATTGAGCCCCAAAAAGTTCCTTGAGTTGAACGTGAATGTCAGCAGCATTCACGGTGTCCTCAAATCGCCTCTGGAGTTCATCAGACATCGAGGCTTGCATATAGCATTTGGTCTTGATATCATGGTCCCACCATGTATCAAGTTTGGCTAACTCCTCCGGACTTACGTCAGCTGGTGCTTCCTTCGGAGGAGATTTCTCTAACACGTAGAGCATCTTCTCCGAAGTCAAGACAATCTTCAACTTACGGAACCATTCCGTATAGTTTGCGCCAGTCAACTTATTTTGTTCGAGGATCGAGAAAAGTGGATTACGCGAATTCATTGTATGAAATACTGAAAAGAAACAGACAAATATCAGTGATTGTTTAAGCAATTTACTAAGACATAAAATAGGCGAAATTTATTTTATGAATCTCACTCCCACTATTTTAACGATTTCACTACCCTCTAGTGAAAACGGGAAACTGTTTTCCTTAGTGAGAACATGGAGTCCAATTGACAAACTTATAGTCCCGAATAATATCAGCCAACCATAATTTTCAAAAGGTAGAGCCCAATTGCTTCCAAAGCAACCTCCACGTTTTTTACCTCATGTCCAATAAGGGCCCAATAATATGACGCCGATTATTGTGACATGTCAAGATGACCCATCAATATTAAGTTGTGATGGACGGTCGCCACGTGGATCCCCCAATAATATGAGCCGATCCCATGGGAGTTCCACCCAACTTACAACATGTGTCGATCCAATGTACAGTTTTCCGACGAACGGGCCCCCCCAATAATATGAGCCGGACCGTATCCGCGGGTAGCATCTCATACATTGATCGTTGATGGAAGGTAGGAACATTTAAACAAATTTAAATTTCCTTTATTTATCTTGATATCAATTTTAAATCATATTTAAAATGAGGGATTTTTAATTATAAAAATTTGTCTCATCATTTTTAAAATTTTGTATGCTTGTCGGATTCACACAATTTAGTATAAAACATGCATACAACCATAATATCACATATTATATAGGATGATCGATTCCATTTCTAATCAACCCGTGGTTGCCAATCACGAGTCTTAGTCCAATCCTAGGTAATATGCAGTATGCAATGCAATCCTATTACATTTGCTTCCAATTTACATTTCTTCTGTCTTTATTGTCTGCTGGGCCCACCTCCATCTTCAAATCTTGATCTCCCACTAAATCTAATGTATTTACAATAAATAAAAATTACAAGTAGGGGATACATTTTTAAGGGGTGGGAACGGGCCATAAACCAAGCCCACTTTTATTACATATGACATTCATATTGGGCCATAAACCAGGCCCATTAAAAAAACCAACAACAATAAAACAAATGTAAATTCCTAACATACACCTACAAAATTGGTCATGGCAATCGATCATCCTTATCCAATAATATTTAATTCAAAATTAATTTATTGGATAACATGCAATGGAAATTTAAATTTAAAAAGATAAAATCATATCTCATACATAAAATCTTATTTTACATATAAAATCATATTTTATCTTTTTATCAAATAAAATCATATTTTATCTATAAAATCCAATTTTATACATAAAATCATATTTTACTCAATATATCCATAAGATCATATCTTATCATCAATTGTACCAAAAATTAATTAATTTCAAAATTCAATTAAAGGATAAAATATTAAAATTTTCCAAAAATTCAAATTTATCCAAAAATCAATTTTAAAATTTTCGGACTCGAACAATTCGATCCGACGCCTCGTGGACCAATCAAAACAATTTTCGATCGGACCAAAAATAGAATTTTAACATATTAAAATTTAATTTAAAATTAAAAATAATTTTTCCCGCGGGCCGCCAGGGACGTTCCCGGGCCGGGCAGCTCCGAGCGCTGCCCTGCGCAGCGCCCAGCGCTGCGCCGGGCAGTGCCGTGCGCCGCCCTGTGCAGCGCCCAGCGCTGCGCAGGGCAGCGCCGTGCGCTGCCCGGGGCAGCGACCATCGCTGCCCCTCCCGGGCAGCGATCCAATCGCTGCCCGGTTTTTTGCCCGAAAAAAAATATTTTTATTTTAAAATATTTATTTTGTTTCAAAAACCTAGGCTTAAAAAAATTTTTTTTGTACAATCGATTTATTTAATCGCTTGATCTGAGCAACCTGGCTCTGATACCACTGTTGTAGAACGCGGCGTTCAGATCAAACAAGATTGATACCCTGTGTAGCGGAAGTTTAAAATTTTATTATCTGGAACGATTCCATATTGGGTATCACATCTTTACGATTAAATTGTGTGTGTAAAAATTCAAATAACGATTATATAATTTTTACCTTTAATCTCGAATCGAGATTCTGGACACCAACAGATTTCTCTGCTCTTGTTGTATCTCCCTGGAACCGATGGACGAACAGTTCTTCTATCAGGTCCACGAATAGAGATTTAATCCCTCTGATAGATTGCACTAGAAAATCTATCAGAAGTTTTCTACGAAGAGAGTTAACAAATTTGATCCGTTAAACCAGACTGTAATTCAAAATCACAGGCTGGAATTTTTCTCGAGTAGAGAGAGGGAGAGGGGGCGGCCACTTTAAGAAAAATAGCTTAGGGTTTTCGAAAATTTTGTGCCTTGTTTTGTGTAATTTCTGTACTGCAATAACTTATTTATAATGTAGGCCACTAACAGCTTAGGGCCCATTAGTCATAAGTTCAGGCCCGACAAGCAAAGCCCGCATGTTCAGAAATTAATATAAAATTCATCGTGACTCCGATTGATAAACCGATTTTACCAATGTGCACAGAAACCATTTTTGCACCTTTTAAAGTCAAGATAAATTTTTCTGAATCCGAATTCAGTGATTTCCAAAAATGCCCATCACTATGTCATTTTAGGAAATCTCACTCCTCTACTCTTAAATAAGAAGTCCAACTTCTTCGTTCATTAAATTTAACTCTTTAAATTTAACTATCTCAACGGGGATTAAAAATCCATTACACTGTGTGACCCTCAATGGTTCAGGGATACAGCTAGCCGTGGGCTCACAACTCCTTGTGACTCGGAACAACAATTTCCGACTTGCCCATCGAATCATGGTATGAGCGCCTAGCAACATCGCCCCATGATTCCCTAGGTATCACTGATAGTGCCTACAAGAACCAGTAGATTTTGGTTAGCGTACAGTACGGTCCCTTCATCCATATATCCCGATCGAATCAACAACCATTGGTATATCGAGAGTCGCTTGAGATTCGATAACTATGCAATGCATCTTGAAGATCAAATAGTGACATCGCATGTGCTACTAAGAAACCATTTCTTAAATCACATCATGTACTCTGGCCAGAGATTCGTCACACTAATATCTCCTCAGATCGCATAGGATATCCACACTCGCAAGTATGTGGTGAATCCTTGACAACAAAGCATCGACTCCTACATGTGTTGTAACTGTACCCAATCCCGACACCTGATGACCCCAATAGAGTCGGTAAACGAGTCAAAGCATAGTACTAGCATATAGAATCTCAATGATGTCTCAAGTAGTAAGGACTAATGGTGTACAACCAAAACCGCGGACTATATCCACTCGATAAGTGATAACCACTTGGAAAGTCCGGATAGGGTAATTCGATCATTCATCATATGAATATCCATTTGCATGCTTCGAACATCTCTATGTTCCCTACCAATGAAACGTGGTACTCTGCATCGCAAATGCTAGTCTCACACTCGAGCGATCCTTATCCTTATTATCGGACGGCTCAATCGACTAGGAACAGTTTAGAATATACAGTGACTATAAGATGTGTTTCATGATAGACATCCCCATGTTCTACCACATCTTACATACACTATAGTATATTCAAGGTCTTTATCAAAACAACAATAGTATATCACAATATAACAATATGAAGAAAGATAAAGTCATTGCCATTAATAAAAGTGTAAATTATATTAAACAAAAGATTGTTTATACAAAGAGTCATCAAAGCCTTTAGCCACAAGTTGGCTCACTGGGCACCCACTCTTTCAAATGGTGATTTGTTTGCGCTTAATTTTTGTGCGGAAGACTTGCACGATTGCGCTTCAAGGGGCGCTGATGAGGGTGGTTTTTTGCGCTTGGTTAGCACGGAATGGAAGCGCGTTTGCTCTTGTTCTTGCGTGGTTGGGATCTTTGTTTGCGCAATATCTGGCGCCGAATGACAGCGCGATTGCGCATAAATAAGCGCAGATGGGGATCTCTTGTTTGAGCCTTCTACCGAAGAGGGTGCGCGGGCGCTTGAGATGTGTGGCGCGGGCGCGCCTATTGCTCGCAAATTTCTTCAGGGTATGGCGCGGGCGCTCAGATTAATGGGGCGGTTGCGCCGTCTGCTCGAAAATGAAATTTCTGGAGCCTGAAAAATTTTGAAAATTAAGAAAAATTAAGCTTCAAAATTTGATAATAAAATGATAAAAAAATTAAATAACAAAAATTAATTAAACTGAAAATAAAAGTAAATAAAATAAAATGCTTGGGTTGCCTCCCAAGTAGCGCTTGGTTTAAAGTCGTCAGCCCGACTTTCACCGGTGTTAGATCTTCCCTTTCTCTTTTACTCGCCAAATAAATTCCACGAACTGCCTTTTAAATTTCGCTTTCTTGTTCTTCGTGGCTTTCTTTGTTGGTAAATTAGGCGCTTCCAACTTCTCAACTGGCTCAATTAAACACAATTCTTCGACGGGTGGATTAGGTGCTTTTGTGAATAAATTGAAAATCACTCGTTCGCACTCCACACCCATCGACAATTCCCCCTTATTCACTTCAATTTTGGCATCTGCCGTGGCCAAGAATGGTCTTCCAAAAATCAGCGGATCACCATGATCCGCTTCAATATCCAAGATCACAAAATCTGCTGGGAAGATGAATTTATCCACCTTGACTAGAACATCTTCAACAATTCCTCGGGGATAAGTAATGCTCCGATCCGCCAATTGCAATGAAATCTTAGTCGATTTCATATCTCCCAACTCCAAGGCCCTGTAAATAGATAATGACATTAAATTAATACTGGCCCCTAAATCACATTGTGTAGTAGTAAAATGAGAACCGCCAATAGAACAAGGAATAGTAAAAATCCCTGGATCCTTAAGCTTTTGTGGCATTTTCTTTTGAAGCAACACACTGCACTCTTCTGTCAGATTGACCACCTCGTTCTCTAGCAGCCTCCTCTTCTTGGACATCACCTTCTTGATGAACTTCGCATAGTTTGGCATTTGCTCCAAAGCTTTAGCAAAGGGGATGTTGATGTGAATTTTCTTGAAAATTTCCAAGAACTTGGAGAACTGCTCATCCAACGCCTTCTTCTTGAAACTTTGTGGGTAGGGGAGTGGCGGCTTGTACATCGGTTTCGGGTCAGGTTCAGGATCCTTCTCTTTTACTTTCTTCTCAAATTTTTTCTCTTCAACAGCAAGTTCTTGAACTCCAACTTCTTTCCTACTCCCCAACTCTATGGAATTGCACTGATCCTTGGGATTTACCTCAGTGTTGCTCGGAAACTGGCCTCTGTTGTTATCCTTCAAGGCATTTGCCAAACGCCCAATGCTAGTCTCCATGGATTGCAATACAGCACCCATGTTGGCCATGTGCATCTCCAAGCTGTCGAGACGAGACTCAGTTCTCGCCATCCTCTTACCTGATTCCTGCACAAAGGTACTAACCACATCTTCCAAAGAAGGCTTACCCTCCTCCTTGTTTTTATTGAACCACAGAGGATTCAACACATTTTTGTTGTTAGCATAAGAAAAATTTTCATGATTTCGCAAGCTAGGATCGTAAGTATTAGGGACAGGGTTACCTCTGTAAGCTACATAACCTCGGTAGCCATTAGGATTGATATAATTAACTTCTTTTGGGGTATATGATCCTTCAACTCCAGTTGAATCTGCAACATGAATCTTATTCAAAGAAGCTACCTGTGTAGTCAGTGCAGATAATTGAGCAGTGATGGATGTGAGAGGATCCACTGAATACAATCCAGCTGGCGTCTTTACTCCCAAATGCTCAGATGGCCATTGAAAGCTATTGACCGTCATCTGTTCCAGCATCTCGTAGGCCTGTACATGGTCCTTTGCAAAAATAGTACCTCCAGCCGCAGAATCCACATTCATCCTCGTAGGCACATTCAGTCCATTGTAAAACCACTCGATTTGTTCCCAATCTGCAAAATTGTGGTTAGGACAACGTCTAAGTAATTTTTTGTACCTTTCCCACGCCTCGTAGAGCTGTTCAATGTCTGTAGTGACCCTACCCAGATCCACTAGCTAATCAGAGTTAAGAGCATAATTAAACATGCATTAAATAAATCGCTGCGGAAGACTTAAATAAAAACAGACCGGCAGAATACAACCGGTTAAAACAATTTGATTTATACAACCCAATCGAATGAATGACCTAAAGGCAAAACCTACAGCTAATCCTACTGTCTTCACTGGTCACTGGCTACTCCGAGCTCCTGGTGCTCAATCCTGTACCTACACCTGCCCCGTCGAATAGGGTGTCCAGATACACAGAAAAACTGGACGCGAGATCTAAGCTCAATACGAAAGCACTGGGTAAAACATACAAATATGATGCATGCAAATGATAGGGTATCCATATCTGGGATAACTGTATATAACTGCTCAGTAATGGCGCCTAGGACATGAGTGGTACAACCCGGGGAGCAAACCCTGTGTACACTGCTCATTCCTATAGGACGTGGACCATGTCCCCCGATGCTAGCCACCCATGACCTGTCAGTCACTGGGCCCTAGACATCAACCGTCCAGACAGGGCTGAGTGGCCCTACATGGCTCATCTCACAAGATGGACAGGCACAATATGATATGCACATGCTGCATAATAATATGACATACAAATAAAACATATAAGCATGAAAAACCCGTTGGCTATCTCAGTCTGTACTTACGTACCTTACTATAGGCAGTTTCTAGCAGTCCCGCTCTAGGTTCCCAGCCTATATCAGCTCTACAATGCAAATACCCATGCATCAATATTTAAGCTCTAAAAGCCTTAACTAAGCTATTGCATACTCCTAAATAATTTAAGAAGACCATAGCTATACCTGCGTTCGTCGTCAGCCCGCTGATGACAATTGCCTCAAAACTTAGGCACATCTCCGCCTCGACGTCGGGATCGCTATGCCACTTCCGGATTCCCAATAGGATGCCTAGAACTCCCTAGATCTGGGTTAGAAGGCTTAGGAATCAGAGAGAAGAGAGGGAAAGGTGCACTTGAAAATGAAATCTCGGCCCCCTATTTATAGACGGAGTTCGAAGCCTCCGAACCCGGTTCGGAACGTTCGAACACGATCGGATCCTCCGATCCCATTTTCGGAGCGTCCGATCGCCCAATATTACGTCAGCCATGATGTCACTTTGCTGAGTCAGCGGTGACACGTGCCCTGGTCCCGATCGGAGCGTCCGATCTTACCAACGGAGCTTCCAATCCACTTCGGAGCCTCCGATCCTGAGTTCGGATCCTCCGATCCAGTTCGGAGCCTCCTGACTTGGTTCGGAGCTTCCGAACCATCCGAACCCTTGGGACCTTCCCGGCTATTTTTGAGTGTCCTGAATCCATTTCTGGACTCCATTAACCCATTTGGAATTTCTTTAATCATGTTTTACTTAATCTAAACATGATTACATGATTAATATACTCATAAATCATCAATTCTGGATACGGGTTACTACATTCTCCCCCCTTAAAAGATTTCATCCTCGAAATCTAGGGTAAAACCTAGAGAACGTACAAGAAACCCTTGCTTGAGTATCTGGTCAAAATATCCTCCGACACACTCAGACTCCCGTCGAATTCTCTGCAAGCTTCATTAATGCTGAACCGCATTAATATTCTTTCACTGAATATTACTGCGCTACTGGTCGACAGTCAAACTTCCCTAGCGCTAGCGTATCGTAACACTGATACATCTTTCACTCGGACCACGATCTTCCTGACCATGAAGAATACAATACCCGCTTGATCAAGATCATCGTCTCAAAGGAAATCTTATACTGACGAAGACCAAGTCATAACCTGACTGGTTTTACTGCATTCGTTGAATCACTAATCAAAACTAACCATCTAATGGTTCCAAAAGTTCTCGGTGCTCAACACCTCTAGTTAGGAAAACACTAATCCCAACATTGTGCTGACACATTCTAACATGAATCTCGCTTTAAGATAATCCAGTTGACTCAAGCCAATACTTCAACGTAACTGCTCACAATGTTCCCTAGACTGGTTACCCTCCCCACTCTCCTTGAAGCACAACCGGCTTCCCAAGAAATACTGGGAACTTAAACCATCATGTCTAGTACATTCTGCTGTCCACGTTTCTTAGCATAACCTCAACACTATGCCTTGATGATAACTATCATCACTTGTAATTTATGACGCCACGTCATCTCCTAGCCATTAGCCTGCGAAGTCACACATACTTTGCAATAGAAGTCATTACACCTCTGATGGTCTACATCATCTCGATCATAGGTTATTCACCTCATGAATTTCAATTGATAGACATCCTCTGGTTAGTTATACATACTCGCAATCACTGAACACACATCAAGACTAAGGCAAGCTCCCACCAATATGCTCGACTGGGACATTCCACAGTGCACAGACATATGGAAACGCTTCCTATTCCGTCTCGAAACTCGACAGTCATTGCACCTGGTATAACTCAACTCAAAGTCTCTGATAATACCATCAGCCCATACCAACCTCCCAAGGTTGAACATACTGATCCTGGAACCAAATCCCAACGGATTCAAATAGTCAAATCGCTCCCTTGCCGAATGCATCAGTCTCAGCACTGAACGAACTAATTCGTCGATTCCCTAGTCAATCCTGGGAAATACTTGTGCTCGAAGTAACTTGCCACTCGACGCACATCCGAATATCGATTATTTCTAACGTGCAATATTCTTGACAAAACAATCCACATAGATGTGACTCACTGACTCGAAAAAACAATTTCGATCCGTCACGATCTTGCGAAATCTTCGATCCCAAAGGAAAACCTCATTGGCTAAGTCAAACCTTGACTATCTTTGTCATTTCAGAGACATCGTTCATCACACGCTAGAAGACTAGTGACACAATCCTGCTAGATCCTGCTAGATCTCGAGGATCAGATCCTAGCTAATGTCACACAAATCAGACAACTGATGTTTCCTTGCTAATGTCCATTAGTATTTCCAACTACTCGTCGGATCCAAACACAACGGTACACATAGATGCCCTCACTTAACCGAAATTTCCGGTCAACAATCTTCACTATTTTTGTTCAATGGAAAACTCTCACATGAAACAAAAACATGATCCTTTCCTGACCTATTGCTATCACTAAGCAATTGATTGGATCAATATCAGCTTCCTTCTTAACAACAATGCACTATACTGGAAACTACCAACTCCTTTGCTTGTATCCACTGTCAAGTTAGTACCTAACTTGATCATACAAGTCTACTTGCAATCGTTCCCGATTACAGCAATCCCAGAAGATTCATTTCTAGCAATCATTGAGACTAAATAACTCAAATCTCCGATTTCTCTGAGATGGTATTTAGTACTCATCCCATAAGCATTTACTCGACAAAATATTATCCCAAGTATTCTTAATTTCTACATCCGGATCATCCCTTATTGGCTCAACCAATTGAATTCGTCGATCTACTTAAGCTCGCACTTATCAGATCAGACCACCACTGATCATCCACCATACGTGGCTCGGTCAATAACTATGACTCAACTGCCACAAAGAATCATTTCCAAACGGTGTCAGATCACAGTACATAAGTAGTTTACTTGGCACAAGTCCTGCGCCTTTTCAGCACTACTAACCGCTGCTTCGTATTCTGAACTTAATCATCCTAACTCTGACAGAGTTAGCCAATAACCACTAGTAGTCACTAGCACAGATCCCGTGCCACCTTAGCACTACTAATTTTTGTCTTGTTCACCCAAGGCAAACATCAAGATAAACTAAGCCCATTTCCATCCCATGGAAAATCCTACGCTCAATCTCGGAAAATATCAGACAGTACTTAGTGCAATCACCGGACTCACTATCCTTTCCTCGTTCATTCAGGATGAACATCGCGATTCGTCAAGTCCAAAGTTATACTTAAGGAATTCCAATGATTCCCAACATTCCCGGACATGCTCCTGATTATATCCCATGCTTAATATTGTGCAACCTATTAAGACTGAGGTAGCTTACCACGATAACCCACCTGGACAATCAACAAGGTTTCATGGGTATAGGCCACGCTTCCCTCACATCTCAATTATTGCTTATACAATCCTTAGCATACGGTATAAACCATCACAGATGAAGTCCATCATCATGAATTAATTCTCCTATTCGAGTCTAAGTCTTAAAACAACATTCTATCCAATATCTTGGATTAATTCCTTTCACAAGGAAATTCTAACCACAACTCTGATGACAACCCCTAGTCATCGTTGGTAGAAATCCGTCCACCTACTAGATCCATGCATCTAGCAGTAATTCAAAGGTTAAAACCTATCTACTCAAGGTACACACTCGTCAAGAAATCCCTCCATGATTGGTTCCAACAGCAGAATGCTCAAACTATATCTCTGGCACACCAGACGATATCAAACCATCGATATCAAACCTGATATCTAATCCAAGGTCATACCTCGTCGTGACTGTCACCAAATCCCTAGACTGAGTAGCCTTCCCACCTCCATCTCCTGAAGCACATGGCTCCCAGATAACCTCTGAAGTACAAAGACTCCCAGAGTCATACTGGCATATGGTCGCGCCCCATCACGTCTAGTCCTGGTCATAGTCCACAACTCTCGGCATATACTGGACCTGGTACCCCGATGAAAACCCATCATCACAAGCCTCAACCTAACAAAGGTCGGACAGCCTATTCTAAGGAAACAACCTAGAACAAAGTCCAAATGTTCTAAACCGAACAATACCCTTAATGCCTCCAGATGAGTCCACTCATCGCTGGCACTAACATAGTCCACTAACTAACTAAGTCAATCCTAGGAAAACGCCTAGACTAACCGCAAGTCACACTGTCACAGTCGGCCCACTCAAATCCCATGAGCTACAATAGTTGAACGTTAATCAACTAAACCCAATCCAAACTTCCACACAATCATGAATTGCTATATAAATAAAACATGTATCATTTATTTCAAGTTATGTACAATTCTCTTTATTACAATCTTATGTAATATATACAGTATTCAAAATTCAATGAAATGTACAATCGAACTTGAAATGATACAACCAAAGTATGATGATTCATTACAACTGAAATACTGTTTACAAATACATCAATACAGTATTTAAATCATCGTACTAGTCTTCGTTTCATGAGCATGAAGCTTCTAATCGACACACGCATCGATACAAGCATACTCCCGACCAAGTCTCTCTACATGTCCTCCTACGAAGAACTCCGGAGAAATGGCTCGTGATAGCTAACCAGCTATGTTCTGCATCAGTGCATGTCAGTCGACCCCTTCTGCTCACGATCTACCATCAGTGTTCTTCTTGTAACCAAATCATGCTTCTAAACATGAAGTTTCCCGTGTGCCTACCGAAAGTATCGATATCAGCATACCGGCAAAACCATGTTCTGCATGAGGTTAAAGACCTCACGCTCGAAACCTGTCATGCTTTAGGCACTCGAGGCATTCTCTGGTGAAGGTCTATCTGACAATCTCTCCATCTACAATTGGAGAATCTTCAAAGTAGTGTTATCATGGTATGAACGATACAGATTCAAGCATCAAGTCATCCCATCCAATTCTCTGCCACTGCGTCTGGCATCCGGTACTCGATCCAAAACTAGGATCCACATGAGTAGAAATCTAGAAAACTTGGGCACGATTCCTCGTTCCTATCCGCACTTGTTGGAATCCCATAAGCCAAATCTTTAGAAATCCTGTCGATGATGATAGTCTCTGGGCAAACTAATTGTCGCATCATCACTTCTTCCAAGGTCTCATCCATCCTATAAGGATAACCCAAAAGTTTCCTTACTATATCCCAAGTCTCTTGCATGCATATGCTTTGATACCAATAAATGTAGTGACCCTACCCGGATCCACTAGCTAATCAGGGTTAAGAGCATAATTAAACATGCATTAAATAAATTGCTGTGGAATACTTAAATAAAAACAGACCGGCAGAATACAACCGGTTAAAACAATTCGATTTATACAACCCAATCGAATGAATGACCTAAAGGCAAAACCTACAGCTAATCCTGCTATCTTCACTGGTCACTGGCTACTCCGAGCTCCTGGTGCTCAATCCTGTATCTACACCTGCCCCGTCGAATGGGGTGTCCAGATACACAGAAAAGACTGGACGTGAGCTCTAAGCTCAATAAGAAAGCACAGGGTAAAACATACAAATATGATGCATGCAAATGATAGGGTATCCATATCTGGGATAACTGTATATAACTGCTCAGTAATGGCGCCTAGGACATGAGTGGTATAACCCGGGGAGCAAACCCTGTGCACACTGCTCATTCCTATAGGACGTGGACCGTGTCTCCCGATGCTAGCCACCCATGACTCGTCAGTCACTGGGCCCTAGACATCAACCGTCCAGACAGGGCTGAGCGGCCCTACATGGCTCATCTCACAAGATGGACAAACACAATATGATATGCACATGCTGCATAATAATATGACATACAAATGCAACATATAAGCATGAAAAACCCGCTGGCTATCTCAGTCTGTACTTACGTACCTTACTACAGGCAGTTCCTAGTAGTCCCGCTCTAGGTTTCCAACCTATATCAGCTCTACAATGCAAATACCCATGCATCAATATTTAAGCTCTAAAAGCCTTAACTAAGCTATTGCATACTCCTAAATAATTTAAGGAGACCATAGTTATACCTGCGTCCATCATCAGCCCGCTGATGACATTTGTCTCAAAACATAGGCACATCTCCGACTCGACGTCGGGATCGCTATGCCACTTTCGGATTCCCAATAGGATGCCTAGAACTCCCTAGATCTGGGTTAGAAGGCTTAGGAATCAGAGAGAAGAGAGGGAAAGGTGCACTTGAAAATGAAATCTCGGCCCCCTATTTATAGACGGAGTTCGGAGCCTTCGAACCCGGTTCGGAACGTCCGAACACGATCGGATCCTCCGATCCCATCTTCGTTGCGTCCGATCGCCCAATATTACGTCAGCCATGACGTCACTTTGCTGACGTCAGCGGTGACACGTGCCCTGGTCCCGATCGAAGCGTCCGATTTTATCGACGGAGCTTCCGATCCACTTCGGAGCCTCCGATCCTGAGTTCGGATCCTCCGATCCAGTTCGGAGCCTCCTGACTTGGTTCGGAGCTTCCAAACCATCCAAACCCTTGGGACCTTCCCGGCTATTTTCGAGTGTCCTGAATCCATTTCTGGACTCCGTTAACCCATTTGGAATTTCCTTAATCATGTTTTACTTAATCTAAACATGATTACACGATTAATATACTCATAAATCGTCAATTCTGGATACGGGTTACTACAATGTCCATCTTCCTGAAAGTGCTGATTTCTATCTTCAACTGGGTGGATTTGGCAGGAGGAAAATATTTTGCAATAAATTTTTCTGCCATACCCTCCCAAGTAGTAATGCTCCCTAAAGGCAGTGACTGTAACCAACTTCTTCCTTGATCCCTGAGAGAAAAAGGAAACAAGCATAAACGAATAAGATCTTCAAGAACACCATTAATTTTTACCGTATAGGTTATCTCCAAGAAAGTGCGTAGGTGTAGGTGAGGATCAGCAGTGGCGCTCCCATTAAATTGGTTTGATTGCACCATGTTGATTAACGCCGGCTTCAGTTCAAAATTTTTGGCGTTAATGGTCCCTCGAGCGATTCCAGAATAGTGAACCTGGATCGTCGGTCTGAAGTGATCTCTAATTGGCTTCAAGGGAGGTTGTTGTGCTTCTTCTTCTTCAGCCATGTTATTGATTTCTTCTCTTCTAATTCTTCTCAAAGCATGTGCAGTGCGCTCGATCTCCGGATCAAAAAGTAAAGAATTCGCACTTTGAGATCATCGCATAAACTGCAATTAAAATTAAGAAGAAATCAATTAGTAACTTAAAATAATAAAAAAAACTCTAAATTAAAACTTAGAATAATTGGTAACAAGACTAAAAAATAATCAAAATTTACTCCCTAGCAACGGCGCCAAAAACTTGTTGTGAAAATTCCTCGCAAGCGTACGAGTGTTAAGTTTTAATATAGTGATAAAATCAGATATCGATCCCACTGGGAGTAAAATAAAAATATTCAGTGTTTGTAATTAAAATAGTCCAAACTTTATCTAGAGAATTAATAACTCAGAATTTTGCAGAAAAATAAAAATAAGCAGATGATTTTATAGCACACACACAACTTTCAGAAATAATCAATCAAAGAAAAATGGTCTAGAGGTTTAGATTTCACCTGCTTTCAACAACAATCAATCCTAATTAATTAATCTTCATGAGTTTCAATCAATTAATAGCCAAGAACACTTAAGTGTATTATTCCCTCTCCCGAGTGCCGAATAAAATATATCAACTACAATTCAATTCCAATGTCCCTATTAAGAATCTACTTGCAATGATCAATTCAAAACAATGTTCTCTTTAAAAAGCTCTGTTAAAATTATATACTCTCCCGAGCTGTATAAATAATTAACAGTGTATTTTCTAATGGTCCTATTCAAAATCTCCTCTCCCGAGTGCCAGATTTCAAATAAATATTACAAATCAATTATTGATCAGATAATTGAAAAGACAATCAATTCTAGAAAAAAAACAATTAATCTAGAAAAAACTCAATTCAATAAAATCAAAAATTCATGAAAGTGTCTACACCAGGTTCCATCCGACCTCTAGACTCTAAAAAATTAATTCATAATAAAATTCTGAATAAAACAAAACA
Source organism: Henckelia pumila (assembly GCF_033568475.1). Taxonomy (NCBI): domain Eukaryota; kingdom Viridiplantae; phylum Streptophyta; class Magnoliopsida; order Lamiales; family Gesneriaceae; genus Henckelia; species Henckelia pumila. The sequence continues at coordinate 77,628,000 of NC_133122.1, read as the reverse complement.
TGTTCAGAAAATTCAACATAAATTCAGAATTAAATAAAAAGTAAGAAACAAATCCGTCGTGATGCTCAGATGTCTGACCCAAAGACTCAGCGATTGGCTAGGCTAGCCAACAGTGAAAATACTTCTATATTTCGTTACGAGTCAGATGGTTTTCTGTGCTTATCCGGCCGTATTGTGGTACCTGAGGACGTACCTAGTTGAATGTTTACCCGGGGAGCAATAAGATGTACAAACATTTTCACACTCGGTTCTGGTGGAAAGGATTGAAGCGTAGTTTTTAACAATATGTTTCTAGATATTTGGTATGTCAATAGGTTAAGGCAAAAAATCAACGACCTGGAGGATTGCTTCATAGTATGACGATTCCGGATTGGTAATGAGAGTTTATCACGATGGACTTTGTGAGTCATTTGCTAGTGTCTTCAAAAAATTGTGATGCTATCTGGGTTGTGGTGGATCGAGTCACCAAGTCAGTGCATTTCCTTCTGCATAACCGAGATTACACTTTTGATCGGATGACTCGTTTGTACATTCAGGAGATTGTACGATTCCACAGAGTATCTGTGATTATTTTCAGTGATAGAGACCTCAGGTTTAATTTAAGGTTCTGGGGGACTCTCAGTTTGAGTACATCGTATCATCCAAATACAGATGGGCAGGAAGAGCGTACGATCCGTACTCTTGAGGATATGTTATGAGCGTGTACTATGAATTTTGGTCCATCTTGGAAAAATATAATTTGCCATTGATTGAATTCGCATACAACAACCATTGTCACCGCATTATTGGTATGGCACCATTTGAAGCGTTGAACGGACGATGATGTCCCACTCCATTGTTCCAGGTATAAGTTGGGAACAATAGGCGGAAGGACAAGAACTAATCCAGCAGGACGTTGATATAGTTGATTAGATCAAAATGGGCATTCGAACTGCACAGGACCGAAAAGCCAGTTATGCTAATACCAAGAGCATACCTTTGCAGTTTCAGGTTGGTGAAAAAGTGTTCCTGAAAGTTTCACCCTTTCGTAGGATATCAAGATTTGGTCTTATGGGAAAGCTATCTCCGAGATTCATTGGTCGATTCGAGATTTTGGAAAGTATTGAAGATTTAGCTTACAGAATTGCCTTGCCACAGTATCTATCTAGTATCCATGATGTATTTCATGTATCACTATTACGAAGGTATGTAGCATATGAGTCACACATCTTACAGCCGTTTAAGGTACAGCTGGATACAGACTTGACGTATGCGGAGAGACCTTTGCGTATTCTAGATCATAAAGATAAGGTGTTGCGAAACAAGATCATTCCTCTTGTTCTAGTTCAGCGGCAGCATTGATGTGACATCCGAAGCCAAAAAGTCCTAGGGAGGTACATGGTCCGCAACATGGGTGGTTAATACCTGAAAGATGAAAACCCTACCAAAAAAAGAATATATAGGCGACGGGTGACATGATGAAACTATCCCACACCGGAATGAGAGGTACAAAATATTTAATATGCACAACTCATATCAAGAAGGTGCATCTTTTTTTGGGAGCTCATCACATAAGAACTCCAAAGTTAAGCGTTCTTGAATTGGGACAATTTTACGATGGGTGACCCCTGGGAAGTTTTCCAAGGTACGTGTGAGTGAGGACAAAAGCACGCTGAAAAGACTCGTCTTGATACAGTAGGACATCACAGTCAAGGCACTGAGGAAGCCACTTGAGAACTAGAGAATCGCATGCGTTTGGAACATCTTGAGTTATTTTGACTGTAATTTTGTTTTAAGTAATGTATCTTGTAAAATATTCAGTGGTAATAAAGGATGTTTTGTTCACTATTGAGTTTCGTTTACTTATTAATTTCGAGGACGAAATATCTTAAGTGGGGGAGAATGTAGTAACCCAGTCCCATTTTACAAGATTTAATGGTTAAACTTATTTAGTGATTTTAATTTGATCAATCGGAACAAGAAATCGACTTCATGACGTTAGAAATGGTCAAATGATTGAAGTGGGACTTGGAAAAGTTTTGAATGTCAATGGTATTCGAAAGCTAGATCAGAATGTCCAAAGTGGAGATCGGAACTTCATATCGAGTTAGGTCATGCGCACTTGTGATGTGTCGTTGATGTTTGAACACGTAGATGCATGCATGAGATTGGAACGGCCAAAGTTGAGATCGGAGCTTCCGATCGTGGCCATTCGGGATGTGGCCAACATGCAAATATTGGAACGTCCGATCTGTGCCTATAAATAGGTCATCTAGAATCCCATTTTCTTTGCCAATTCACAACTTTTCCCTCTTGTTCTTGGGTGGATTATTGGATTCCAGCCTTTATTTGTCGAGGTACGGGCCTTGGCGAGGTGTCTCTGTAGTCGTAGAGAAGTTGTGCCCATGTTCTGGGGCAATCAACAACAACGGGCTAAGGACAGACGAAGGTATAATCCAAGTTTTTATAAATAGTTTGGGAGTATCTATTAGCTTAGTTAAGGCTTTTAGATGATGATTAGTGATATAGTAATCTTGTGATTGTATTATAACTGGTTATGTTGATACTAAGAATCTAGTTTGATTTAACTAAGATTATTTCATTCTTAAACTTCTGATCAATAGGTGATCACGGTGCGGTCACTACATATAATATCATTTAATTTATTTTTTGTGGGATCGACCTGGATTTATTTTCTATATTAAAATGTGGCACCGTACGCTTGCGAGCGAAAATACCTCAACACTTGAGTTTTCTTTTGTTTTTCGTTTCTAGAAATTATGTGATCTCGTTATAGTCATAGAAGAAAGAAAGAAAGAAATCGGTCCAAAAAAAATGAAAAAAGGAGAGTGAACAAAAAAAATCGGTAAAAAAAAGGAGAAGACCAAAAATTAAAATATATATATCTATTGTGTTCAAAATTTTTGTGTCCATATTGACAGAAAATATCTCCTTTTTCTTGAGTCCTATTTGGATACTCTATATCATTTGTTTTTGTGTGATCCACGTGAGTCGGTCTGCAATTGCTTATAAGTTTGAACTTATGAGTTTGATGCACACAAGCTATAAAAGTCTAAGCGTACCCATATAGTGAATTATCAATTTGAGTGAAAATACTTGAGTGGAGAGTTCTTTTTTGGAGTGAATGTGATGTATTTGTGGAGAGAAAAAAAAAGAGTATGAGTGATTTTCTTTGGAGTGACTAGTGAGAATTTGGGCGAGTAATATTTTTATTTCTAACATTTTATTACTGGTACAATGACTGATAGAAAATATGGTAATGAAGTGGGGGATGGTTCGAACCAAGGATTTTCCAAGATTCTAATGAAGGCATTGATTGGTCATATGACTAGGGTGATGAGGGTTGAATTAGAACCATTACATGAGAAGATGAGTAAGTTGAAAATTAGTACTAGTGGGACTAAAACTAGGCATAGAACAATGAGAGGTGAGTATGAGGATGATTATGACATAGGAGATGATGATGAGAGTCAAAATGAGAATTGGAAAGAAGTAGGCGAGACCAAGGGATTGAGAGAGGTAGAATAGAAATTGTACGTGGGAGATATAATGAAGGTGGTAGGCAATATGGAAACTTGGGTAGTATTAAGATGAAAATTTCTCATTCCATGAGAAATCTGATCCTGGAGCATACTTAGAGGGGGAAAATAGGGTAGAATTTGTGTTCGATTATCACCAGTATTCTGAACTCAAAAAGGTTAGGTTGGCTATAAGGTCCAGTAGTCCACTAGTTCACTCAGAAAGGTTGTTAAATGATTTTTATGGTTTTATGTATTTTATTTATGAGATTTAAAATTTGATATGATTTGTATGATTTTTTAATGTTGCAAGTTAGTTTAATGTTTTCAGGGTTGAGATTAATTCTGGACTGAGGAAAACGAGACTAGCTTACGAACGAGGTTTGAACAAATATTTTTATGTTTATTTTAAGTTTAATGTTGGTGCAATTTTATTTTAAAATTGAGAGGAGAAAATTTTAAAAGTCAGTGTCTGCGACTAATGGGCAGACTTCGAAGCCAGTTAGTTAGATACTAATAGGCGTTCATTTATCCATTTTTGTTACCTCTCATTCACACCGCCTACACGTCCCTATCCCCTTCTCTCTTCCAAAAATCTGCACCAAGGAAGAAGAACGTGCCTCGATCTCGTTTGTGCAAGACTAGATTGCTTCCGAGGTACCATTTAATCACAACTTACGACAATCAGGAAAGTTCTAAACACTTTTGAAACCATCATTCGAGGGTATATGTATTTTGATATGAAAATTATGCATGTGTATGTGTATATGTATTTTTTTGCGTGGATTTTTAAGAGCATTATGTAGATTGTGAAGCGTGATTCATTTTTTATGTCTTGGTGTAAAGTTTGTTGTGAATCATGGCTAGAGATGTAAAGAATCTAAGATTTTTGGTGTGTGTTTTTTATATAAAAAGGTTTTAATGCAAATATTTTGAAGATGGTTGTTTTGGGACGAAACGTTTCGAGTTTTTGAATTTTTTCATGAGTATGATCAAAAGTTTCAATGTGTGAGTGATTATGTTTGAAACAAAATCGAAAAGCATCAAAAAAGGGACAAAAATCACGAATTTTCATCGCTTTTCACATCAGGAAGGTGTTGAGGCACCACCAGGGACGCCTAAAAACCACCCAAGGGCACCTAAGCGCTGTCTGGACGTGGCCCTAGGACCTCGGCACCCTTCGGAGGGCGCCTCCGTGCTAGAGGTTTCCCCAAAACTACTTTTAAATGTATTTTTAATGTCTTAAATCTAGTTTTAAGGTCTTTTAAGGTGTTGGAACCATTTATAAGATGTTTCATGAAAATATTTTCAAGTTTTTAAGTTTGAACGGAATGAACGACTCACGTGGATTGACCGTTTAAAATTCGTTTTAAAAATAATACTAGCAAAAGTACCAGGTCAAGTTATAGTAAGTGGACGACGAGTCCAAGTATCGATCCCACAGAGACTGTAGTCAATTCTCAAGAATTTATTATTTAGCTTAATCTAGACAAAAATAATAAAAAGATTGCGATGAGGTAAATAAAAATAAAAATAAGAAAAGGTAGATAATAATAAAAATAGCTAAGAACTAAGCTTAAGGGGAAATACAATTAAACAGAGACAACGAAGACACACGAAGGTACTGAACAAATCATGCAAACAAGTGGCAAATCTCGGATCCAGATTAAATCTTAAATCACGACGAATTCTCCTATCTTGTTTAACCGTCTATGTCTATAATTTGCTAAACTTATTCAAGTTATGACGTATTAATTCATTCTATGTCTCAAATGCATTAGGAACTATGAGAATTAAGTTTTCACCTAAAACCGCATACTGAAACCGAATATTATTTCTAGTCGGTTTAACCATATGTCAATTGTTGGGGTGATCAAAATCAATTCCTAATCGGTCGACTCAGAATTAATTAACATGTAATAATTTCAATTTATATGCATTATTTTGTGATTTTTTATGTCTATTTTGCATGCGTTCATATTATTTTATTTGTGTTTTTGTGCATTTTATCTTCACATCATTCCCTTGGTTTATTTACAGAAAATGACGGAAACTCGGCATTTTTGGTGAAAAAGAGAAGATGCTTGAGTTGGATAAAGAAGAATGAAGAAGCAGAAGCTGGGCTTGAAGGCCAGGGAAGGCGCTTCTACGCCTTAGGAAGCTGTGCAGCAGCCCTTGAAGAAGAAACAAGGATGAGCGTCTACGCTATTGAAGCTACGATGCTGAGTTATGAAGGAAGAGAGGAAGAGCTACGCTGTTGCGCCATGAAGAGCAACACATATGCGCTTAAGAGTATAGCAGTTGCGCCAATGAGAGGAATGTAAAGCCGCGCATCTGCGCGAGCTGAGTAAGAAGAAGAAATCCATATCACTTCTATGGCATGGAGGGCGCTTATGCGCAAGATGAGAGAAACAACGAAGCGCAATCGTGTTTAAAGATGGAGTAGCTGCGCGTTCTTTACATATTGGAGCAGATCAAATCTCGCTCGAGCGCACGTTTATGCGCTCGAGCGAGGCCGTAGGAACGTGAAATATATTTTGGCAGAACATGCCTCGCTCGAGCGCAACTTTATGCGCTCGAGCGAGAGATCGCGAATCCGGAAAAAATCAAAATTTTTTGGAAATTAAAACTCTTATTTTGCGGGATTTATGTCATGGGCTCTTGAAGCCATATAAAAGGGAGTTTATCAGACGTGAGAAGGGGCAGATCGCATCAGAAAGTGAACAGAGAGGCGGCTACTACAAGCCTTAGGAGTGAAGATTTCTCTTTTCTTCTCTCTTTTATTCTTTTGATTTTTATTTCATGATTAAAAACTTTGTTTAAATCATGTTTATGTTTATTGAGTAGCGTTTCTTTTTTTATCAAGGCCACGAGATTGGGCCGAACAAATCATTGTTGAATACTTGGTTATAATTTGGTATTTTTCAGATTTTTATTTATATTATCGATTGTTGGATTTATATTTTATTCTTGTGAATAATCTGATCAATTATTTACTTGCATGTTAATTAATTCTGATTCGACAGATTAGGAATTGATTTCGATCACTCCAATAATTGACATATGGTTAAACCGACTAGAAATAGTATTTGGTTTCAGTATGCGGCTTTAGGTGAAAACTGAATTCTCATAATTCCTAATGCATTTGAATTTGATTAGAATTATGAAAATTAATCCGTCAATATTTTAATAGGTTTAACTGTTCTAGAAATAGACTGTTAAATAATTTTGGGGAATTCGTCGTGATTTAAGATTAAATCTGGATCCTAAATTTGCCACTTATTTGCATGATTTGTTCGGTACCTGCGTGTGTCCTTGATCGAATTTCTCGTTATTGAAGTTCATTCCAAATTTCTTGTTGCATTCTTAATTTAATTTATTTTATTTAAGAATTTTAGTTTAATTGATTAATCAAATAGCTCTTTTTATGCTTGGTCTAGATTAAGTCTAAATAATTATTTTGGTATTCACAAATATCAGTCCCTGTGGGTTCGACATCTGGACTCTCTGTCCACTTACTATAACTTGACCTGGTACGCTTGCCAGTAATTTATTTTAATACCAATTTAAACGGTCAACACGTAAGTAAATAATTGATCAAATCATTCACAAGCATAAAATATAAATCCAACAATCAATAATTTGATAAAAATAAAAAATCCTAAATAAACATCCACGTTAAACAATAATCTTTTCGGCCCAATCTCGTGGTCTTGGTTGAAGAAATACTACTCAATAATTGAAAACAATATTCAACAAAAGTTTAATAATCTAAAGAAGAAAGGAAGAAGAACACGAATGAAGCGTTCTTCAATCTCCAAGCCTCCGCCCTAGCCGCCTCATGTGTTGTCTGCGATCTCTATCTCCCTCAATCACGTTCTGACTTCCTATTTATAAGTCTTTGAAAGCCCAAGAAATAAAGCCCAGTAATTGAGAGTTTTAATTTCCGAAATCTTAAATTTTTTCTGATCCGCGATCTCTTGCTCGAGCGCAAGAAGTTGCGCTCGAGCAAGACATTTTCTGTCCACAATTTTTTAGTTTCACCGGGCTCGCTCAGGCGCAAGAATTTGCACTCGAGCGAGAGGTCTTCTGCCCGTAATTTTCTCCCGCACAACATCAAGCGCAATTGTGCTCTCTTCTCAAGCCTCCAAGAGCAATTGCGCCTTCTTGGCTAGCATCCAAGCGCAACTGCGCCCTTCCAAGTGCAATAGCGCTCCTTTCTCATCCTCAAAGTGCAATAGCGCTCTTTTTTTTCTTCTTCATTTTTACTCAAGCGCTACTGCTCTTCTTGTAGAGTAGCTGCTCTACATATAGAGCAATTGCTCTACTTCTCCTTCTTCATTGCCTACTGTACCTTTCTTCAAGCTCCTTTTCTCAGTTCTTTTCTTATGCGCAAAAATTCCTTTAATTCCCCATGTTTCCTATAAATAAAACTCGGAGAGTGAAATACACACGCATGCAATAAATCATAAATAAAATACATAAAAACACACATAAGACCAAATGAATGATTGAAAAATAGACATAAAAATAACATAAAATAATGCACACAAAATGTACTTATCAACTCCCCATACTTAAACCTTGCTCTCCCTCGAGCAAGACAAACAATGCAATAAACACACAAACACAAATAAAAGTAGGAACAATTCATGGAAAGTAACAGCCTCAGAGAAGTTCTATGTCAACTTAAAAACACGAATGCTCTCAACCTTTCATAATCCACCTTCGGTTTAGTGTGAATGTGTGTTCGCGCGATGTCATACAATTACATGCAACTTATACAAATTCAGTTTCAAGACTACTTAGCGACCTATGACATATTAGTGCACGTTTCACTCTCAAGTGTCCATTTCTTCCAATGACATCTTAACCAACACACACCTCCCTTGAGATAATTAATTACACACCTTCGGATTTTACACCCGATTTTGCTTTAACCCCAATAATTATCCGCAAACTTAGCTATAACTGTGATAGGATTCGAATTTCAGTCCCCTCGTCTTTAGTCCGGATGAAGCATCAACCCCATTGAATGCACATACTTAGCCTTGGACGTGGTAATTAAGATTTCAATTCCTCGTCCATTACCCGGATGGAGTTGATTTTTTCAAAACTAATTTTCTTCAAAAAATTTGGTGTGCCCAAGATCATAAGTGCAATTTTAGAGACTCATCAAAATTCAAAGAACACAGTTAAGATCCACAAAACAGCTATTGTCGTGCAATGATCAAATAGATAGAAACTTCATCAAATCTTACTGCAATTCACTGGTCTAACATAAGTACTTAAAAACATTCACGGTTCAACCTAAAGTTTTTCATGTCAACTCAAGTGCAAAAATAAAAAATTTTCACAAATTTCAAAACTTCATATTATCATCGGCTCCCATTCATCATCTCACTTAACACACATGCAAAAAACTACTAAAATGAACAAGACACAACCACCATGAAATGAACTCTATGAAAACAAACTAAACGATTACGAATGCAACACAAACATGACAAACAATGAAATAAACTATTCTACCCCCATACTTATCAAAATCTTTGAACTCAATGCTTTAGTTCCAACTAAAACAATGCAAGAACAAACAAATGCAAAGACGAACATAAACATAATGAAAACAAAAATAACACTCCCCTAGTCTATGATTCTTCCTCTTCCTCTGGCTGTAGAACTCCAAAGCAACTTCACTTATCAGGGCAACCTATTGAACATGGAAAGCAACGGGTAAGGCGGTGGATTAGCAAAAGAAAATAAACAAATTAAAAATAAAAAGAACAATTAAAAAAATAAAGGAAAGAAAACACTGGGTTGCCTCCCAGTCAGCGCTAAATTTATAGTCTATTGCCCGAATTTCCAGTAGAAACTATCAAAGAGCGGATGCCGCCCGTATTAAGAATCATACGACTTTACGTATGGGTCTTGATTTACTATGCCCTAAAGCTTGGCGTGATATTGACAAGGAAAGCTCGTCGGTCCAGCAATATTCGGCATGAAATGATTAGGTTGGAAGGAGACTTCGAATCTAGGCTGAAGCTCATGAAGGATTTAATATTTTGGAGTTGGCGTCAATGGAAAGACCATTGACGAGGTCAAATCTTTCGCCTTGTATATTTCTTCCTCCTCCACTGTCACTTTTGGCTCTTCTTCAATTGAAAATTCTTCAAATAATAGTTCTTCTTGCTCTGGTCAATTACTTCATTCTCTTGACAGATCTCAAAAAATGGTTCTATAAAACGCTCAATCTGTTCATCCAAGAAAATCAAAGAGTTGATGCGGCTTTCTAAGAACTTATTTGTCTCTGCCTGTTTTCTCATAATTTTCTCCAACTGAGCCACTTGATCCTCAGAACGCCCTATACACTCTTCTTGAAGCTCAAATGGTTATTTCGCAAAATTTTTGGAGTTGATTCTGTAGGATATTTGTGACTCCAATCCTGCAGTGAAGGATCACAATGCCAATGGTAGTCGAAATCTGCCATATCATTTAACAAGTGCATCGTACTGTCGTAATCTCTTTTGAACAAGTGGCTGGCAGTTACCAAAGCTCCATAATATACCCAACGTCTTGTTGTCCCATCCAAACCACCATAGAAAATCTAAATTAGCGTGTAGTTTGAAAACTCATGACATCGAAATTTGTTTGTCAAATCATTGAATCTCCCTCAAGAAACATAGAATGGTTCCAAGTATTGTTGGTCAAACCTTGTGAACACCTGTCGATGATCCATCTCCAAGCACCTCACAAGTAAGAAAAATTAAAATTAAAATTAAAATTAAGAATTAAACAAATGCAAGAAAAAAAATGTTTAGTCTCAAGCAAATAATCTATCCTAATATTAATCTAGACTAAACAATAAAAGTGATTTTTGGATTAAACTAATAATTAAATTATGAATAAAATGGATTGAAATAAAAACGCAGCAAGAACTTTTGATGGAAATTCAATGATGAGAAATTCGATCAAGGACACACGTAGGCACCGAAAAAATCATGCAATAAGTATTAAATTTAGGATCCATATTTAATCTTAAATTACGATGAATTCTCCTTAATTATTTAACAGTCTATTTCTAGAACAGTTAAACCTATTCAAATATTGAAAGATTAATTATTTATAATTAATTCTAATCAAATTCAAATGCATTGAGATTTATGAGAAATTCAATTTTCATCTAATGCTGCACAATGAAATCGAATACTATTTCTAGTCGATTTAACCTTTTGTCGATTATTGAAGTGATCAAAATCAATTCCTAACCTTTGGACTTGGAATAAATTAACATACAAGAAAATAATTGGCCACATTATTCACAAGACAAACATAAATCCAACAATCAATAATATTAAAATAAAATCTGAAAAATCCCAAATAAACATTCAAGTATTCAACAACAATTTGTTCGGCCCAATCACGTGGCCTTGATCGAAACTAAACGACTACTCTATCTTAAACATAGTTCACAACTAAAGTTTCTCAACCCAAAATATGTATCAAAAACTAAAAATAAAAAGAAAGGAAGAAGAATATAGAAGAAATCTTCACTCCGAGAATGTTCTAGCCGCTCTCACGCCTTCGATCAGTTTCTGGAACCCTTAATCTGATTAAAAACGTCCTATTTATATGCCCAATATATCCAAAATATTGATTCCCTATCGAGCAATAATTTTCCAAATTTGGGACTCTGCACGCCGTCTCGCTTGAGCGCAAGAAGTTGCTGCTCGAGCGAGAAATACTCTGCCTCTTTCAATATTTTCCACCTCTCTCAAGCACAAAAAGTTGCCGCTCGAGCGAGTAAAATTCTACCTCTCATCTTCTTCTCTCTCTCGCTCGAGCGGCAATAAGTCTCCGCTCGAGAGAGTAAACTTCTGGTCCAAAAGTTCCTTAATTTTGCCATTTCCTGCACATAAACCCGGGAGAACATTATGCATACATGGTGCATGAAATATGACTAAACTAATCAAAAACATAAACAATAAAACATTAATGCATTCAATATAATAATAAAAACGACACAAAAATATGCACACAAAATACAGTTATCATGGATCGATGTATTTAGTGCATCTATATGTACTTTTTCTTCACAAAAGTTATGTTCATTATGAAAGCATGAAATTTTATGAATGTAAACTTAATGTACTTATTTCTTTCAAATATCATGCATGATTTTCAAGCACGAAAGATTTTAAAGGCATGAAATGTTATGAAAGTTTTTATGAGAAATTTATGTGAAGTTCATGATGATTATGTTTTATGATAATGGTTTATGAAGATGATGATGATGTATGATAATGGTATATTATACATGATAAAATATTTTGATGTTGTATGTGTTTTTGTGATAGCAGTACGAGATTGATACTCCGGATTGAGCCCCGGAAGGCCCTACCAAAAATATGAAAATTGAATGTGCATATCGACGATGGTCGGTATAGGACAAACACATATTGGCACAAGGATGATATGAGTTGTACCAAATTATATGCTTGTTGTACAACGATCGTGATCACGAAAACTCAATGTACTCATAAATGGTGGCTATCACAATTGCATGTATGCCATCACGCAAATGAAGTATTTATGTTCATGATTTCTTATGCATGATGTTTTGTTCTAGTCACGCTTATGCATTATGTTTTTATTATGTACTAGTTATATAGTGAAAGTTTATTCCGGAGTCTTTAGACTCACTGCAATTGAATGGTGCAGGTGATGATGATGCAAATAATTTATTTGATGAGTATGTTTAGGGACAAGAAGCGGTGTCACCGGTTCGGCTAGGGAAGAGGCACAAGCGCGCTATTACAGGAACTTTTGTTTATGATGCATCGTTAAAGTTTTGTTTTAGGAGAATTTTTTTTTAATTTTTACGCATGTTGGCAAAACTTTGATAAAAGATTTTGTTACAATTTTTTGATGCACAACTCTTTGGAAATAAAGTTTTTATTTTCCGCACTTTTATTTAAGTTTTAAAGAATATATGTTTTGTAACGTCCTCGGGTTTTGGGGACGTTATATTGTCGGTAGTTGAATTTATAGATTACTCTATTATTTGCTGGAATCAACTTGTGACCACTAGGACGAGATACAACGAGGGGCCTATTTTGACATTGGATGAGATGAAGAGTGTCACGAGGAAAATATTTGTACCCAATCATTATTAACATTAGATGTTTAAGAGACTACAGAGTTTGAGGTAGGGTACTAAGAGTGTTGAGGATAATTACAAGGAGTTAGAAGTAGCTATGATTAAAACCAATATAGAGAAGGATGGTGAGCATACAATGACACGTTTCCTATGTGGTTTTAATAGGAATATTCAAGACCAAGTGAAACTTATAGCAATAACTCAAGAGAAGGGAATTGGTCGCACCAATCCGGTAGGAAGTTCATCAAATTCTTGAAGTCCAAACGTCGCAAAACGTGAAGAGGGCAAGGTGGTGACCAAACCTAAATCTTAACGTAAGAAAGAGATGACTAAACAAGGAGTGCAAAGTAAAGCTGAAACTCTTCAAAATCTTTATAGAAATATTAAATGTTTTAGATTTCATGAAGCTGACCAAATTTTTAGCCAATGCCCAAACATAAGGGTGATGACTATGAATATTCAAGGGAAGTTTAAATCTGAATGTGAGGAGGATATTGAGGATTATGATGACACACATGAGTTGGAAGATCCCGATGAAGGATGTGGGGCTGTTGTAGGTGAAGCACTTGTAACTAGGCGAATTATGAGAAACCTAAAGAGGAAGAGACTAACCAAAGGGAGAACTTGTTCCATAATAGATGTTTGGTGAGAGAGAAATTTTGTAATCTCATAGTAGATAAAGGATGTAGTAATGACCCGTCCTGGAATCACTAACTAATCAAAGCTTAAGCATGCTGCAAAAAAACTTATTACACAATAATCAATTAAACGAGCGAAAAAATAAATAATTCAACTAAAACTACCGGAGAGAATACAACCGACGCCAAAAAAATTGTCGATAAATATTGTTATAAAACCCCATCGAAAAGCAATACTATAATCCACTAATGGAAACCTGGTGCAGTACAATCCACCCTGCTGCAGCTCAACGACCGCTACCTCTTGGTTTGTCGAACCTAAGTCCTGCCCCGAATAATGGGTGTCCATAACCAAAACGGAGGACATGAGCTCACAATGATCATCATGAAAGTATGAATATATACATGCTATGAATGCTAATGCAAATGAAAGCATATCGGAAACCTATCACAGAAGAAACTATTTCTCAAAAAAATGGTGTCATGGTATGTAGCACACTGGACCGTCGCATCAGGAGGTACACCCATACCATAAAAAAACAAGCGGAATATCTGGACCCAAATCCATGGAATCCATCCACAAAACCTTGGGGCTGAGCAATACTCTACTGGTAATATCAAGAAAAAGGCTCAAACATGATAATGCATGTAGCATAATAATCATGACATAATAAATGCACATAAGCCATGCAATAAAAACCATGCAAACATAGAACAGGCATACTCAACTAGGGTTTCTCTGATAGTACGTCTGTACTACAAAATAAGAAACCTAGCGACACTAGCTCTCTAGTCCAAGCCTATAAACAGATAATCATCGTATCACTAAATGTCTACTAAAAACCTAAAATATACTAATAGCTAGTCACTGAAGCTAATAAATGTCTAGTAATATACCTGCATCCGTAGTCAGCCCTTTGATGTTGATTGCCCTAAACTCAAGGCACAACACTGCTATGATCTCGTTTTTGCTTCGTCACCAACTGGCCCTCGAATACGACGATCGAAAACCCTTAAAACTAACTAGAAACGATATAGAAAGCTTGGAATGATGTGAGGAAAGTGAAGCTCTCAGCCCCTATATATATATACCACAATCGAAACGTCCATCTCTCGTTCGGATCTTCCAAATGCACTTTGAAACTTTCGATCGACCTTCCGAACTCCCTCTACCGAATGCATGTCCTTGATTGGACAACACTGCTACTGACACAGTTCGGATCTTCCAAACTCTCTCAAGTTCACTCATCAATCAGGACCCAAACCCTATCTGTTTGTTATGAGATCGGAACTTCCGATCAACAGTTTGGTGCTTCCAAACTACTCGGTACTTTTGATTCAACACACTGCTTTTGAACTAGTTCGGTGCTTCCGAACTGCTCTTCGGAGATTCCGAACTGTTCCAAAACTTGAAACCCTTGGAACCATGTTTGATCGTTCAGAATCCGATTTCCAACTCTTTAAACTCAAATGAAAACCTCTTAATCATCTTTAGATAGTAGATTAACATAATTAAGAGATGGGCTACTACATTCTCTCCAAATTAAGAAATTTTGTCATCGAAATCCAAACTAGGATAATCATAATAAAACCATCACTGGCGACAACCTTATTAAAATACTACAGTTTTGAAAGACAACTGAGCTGCTCAAAGGAAACAAAATACAATCAAAACCACTCGGGATGCATAGAACGCATACGACTCTCTAACTCCCAAGTCTCTTACTCAGTGCTTCGGCACTGCCATTGAACCATAACTAGATGAATGCATTTATTACAAAGTACCTTGTATTTCTTGTCAAGAATTCTAAACGGTCTCTCCACGTACAAGAAATTTTGTTCTACCTAAATCTCTATTGAATGCAGAATGTGCAACACATCTGAAATATACTGACAAAGTAACGATACGTATAATACATTGTGAATGCTATAGGGGTACGGTGGAAACTCCAAAAGGTATGCAACATCTCCATCTTTCTCAAGTATCTCAAAAGTACCAATGAATCTAGGCGATAACTTGCTTTTAAGACCGAATCTCATCACCTTTCGGAAAAGCGATACTCATAGGAAAACATGTTCTCCTGCCTCAAAATGAAATGGTCTACACTTAGTGTTGCATAACAGGCCTGTCTGTACTGTGCGATCTTGATAATTTTATTGATCAACTCAAATTTGTCTATGATATGCTGGATCAACTCCGGTCCTTCAACCTGTCATTCCCCTACCTCGTCCCAAAATAAGGGTTTCGACAATGGCGACCATAAAGAGCCTAGAATGGTGTCATGCCAATACTACAATTATAGATATTGTTGTAAGCAAAATTTATCATCGGCAGGTGATCCTTCCAGGATAACCCAAAATTCATCATCGAAGTCCTCATCATATCCTCTAATGTCCGAATAGTCTTCTCGAACTGACCTTCACTCTCTGGGTGGTATGCAGTACTCAAATTAAAAATAGTGCGCAAGGCTTGCTGAAAACTACCCCAAAACTGTGAGGTGAACCTCGGATCTCTACCACTAACTATGCTCCAAAGTACTCCATGCAATGGAACAATCTTCTGGATGTATAACATCGCCACGCGATCAAAAGTGAACTCGCGATTATACAAAAGAAAGTGTGCTTATTTGGACAATATGTCCACAATAACCCATATAACATCACACTGTTTGTTTTGTAGAGTTGTGGTACCATTCACCCAGGAAACACCAAGATATATAGATCTCTTCTCTCAAGGTCGAAACATAAAGTACCACAACTCTACCAAACAAACGCAACAATTCTTCTATCTGAAAATGCAAACCAGATGTGTTGTCTTCCTGAGCAAGTCTCGCTAACTTTTTCATCTACAAATCAGAAAAATGCACTTGTCAGATGCAGAAAACAATGATGGCGCAGCTAGCATTGAAAACACTTGGATTACCTGTTGCCCTTTCTTGTGACATAATGTGAAATCCAAAGAACAAAATTCCTGAACTGTACAATCCACTGCACTAGTGCAAAGAGCACTAACATTCACCCTACGGCTAAGTGCATCTACTATTGTATTCGCAGCACCTGAATGGTACTTGATCTCAGAATCATAATCCTTTAGAAGATATATTCAACGATGCTGACACATGTTAAACTCCACCTGAGTGAACAAATATAGAGAAGGATGGTGAGGATACAATGAAACGTTTTCTATGTGGTTTTAATAGAGATATTCAAGACCAAGTGAAACTTATAACAATAACTCAAGAAAAAGGGGATTGGTTGCACCAATCCGGAAGGAAGTTTATCAAATTCTTGAAGTCCAAACGTTGCAAAACGTGAAGAGGGCAAGGTGGTGACCAAAATTAAATCTTAATGTAAGAAAGAGACGCCTAAACAAGGAGTGCATAGTAAAGCTGAAACTCTTCAAAATCGTTATAGATATATTAAATGTTTTAGATGTCATGGAGCTGAACAAATTTCTAGCCAATGCCCAAACAAAAGGGTGATGACTATGAATATTAAAGGGAAGTTTGAATCTGACTGTGAGGAGGATATTGAAGATTATGATGACATGCATGAGTTGGAAGATCACGATGAAGGATGTGGGGCTGTTGTAGGTGAAGCACTTGTAACTAGGCGAATTATGAGTATGTAACCTAAGGAGGAAGAGACTAACCAAAAGGGAGAACTTGTTCCATAATAGATGTTTTGTGAGAGAGAAATTTTGTAATCTCATAGTAGATAAAAGATGTAGTACTGACCCGTCCTGAAATCACTAAATAATCAAAGCTTAAACATGCTGCAAAATAACTTAAAACACAATAATCAATTAAACCAGCGGAAAAATAAATAATTCAACTAAAACTACCGGAGAGAATACAACCGACACCAAAAAAATGTCGATAAATGTTATAAAACCCCATCAAAAAGCAATACTATAATCCACTAATGGATACCTGTACAATACAATCCACCCTGCTGCAGCACAACGACCGCTACCTCTCGGTTTGTCCAACCTATGTCCTACCCCGTATAATGGGGTGTCCAGAACCAAAACGGAGGACATGAGCTCACAATGATCATCATGAAAATATGAATATACACATGCTATGAATGATAATACAAATGAACGCGTACCGGAAACCTATCACAGAAGAAACTATTGCTCAAACAAATGGTGTCATGGTATGTAGCACACTGGACCGTCGCATCAGCACACTGGACCGTCGCATCCGGAGGTACTCCCATACCATAAAAAACACGTGGAATATCTGGACCCAAATCCATGGAATCCATCCACAAAACCTTGGGGCTGAGCAATACTCTACTAGTAATATCAAGAAACAGGCTCAAACATGATAATGCATGTAGCATAATAATCGTGACATACTAAATGAACATAAGCCATGCAATAAAAACCATTCAAACATAGAACATGAATCTTCAACTAGGGTATCTCTCATAGTACGTCCGTACTACAAAATAAGCAACATAGCGACACTAGCTCTCTAGTCCAAGACTATAAACAGATAATAATCGTATCACTAAATGTCTACTAAAAACCTAAACTATACTAATAGCTACTCACTGAAGCTAATAAATGTCTAGCAATATACCTGCGTCCGTAGTCAGCCCTTTGATGTTGATTGCCCTAAACTCAAGGCACAACACTGCTACGATCTCGGTTTTCCTTTGTCACCAACTGGCCCTTGAATATGGCGCTCGAAATCCCTTTAAACTAACTAGAAAAGAGAAAGAAAGCTTGGAATGATGTGAGGAAAGTGAAGCTCTCAGCCCCTATATATATATACCACAATCGAAATGTCCATCTCTCGTTCGGAGCTTCCGAATGCACTTTGAAACTTTCAATCGTGTTTTCGAACTCCCTCTACCAAACGCATTTCCCTGATTGGAAAACACTGCTACTGACATAGTTCGGATCTTCCAAACTCTCTAAAGTCCAATTATCAATTAGAACCCATACCCTATCCGTCTGTTATGAGATCGGAGCTTCCAATCTATAATTCGGTGCTTCCGAACTACTCTGTACTTCTGATTCAAAACACTGCTTCCGAACTAGTTTGGTGCTTCCGAACTGTTCTTCGGAGCATCCGAACTGTCCCAAAACTTGAAAACCTTGGAACCATGTTTGATCGTTCTGAATCCGATTTCCATATCTTTAAACTCAAATGAGAACCTCTTAATCATGTTTAGACAGTAGATTAACATAATTAAGAAATGGGCTACTACATTCTCTCCAACTTAAGAGATTTTGTCTTTGAAATCCAAACTAGGATAATCATAATAAAACCATCACAGGAGACAACCTTATTAAAATACTGCAGTTTTGAAATAAAACTAAACTGCTCAAAGGAAACAAAATACAATCAAAACCACTCGAGATGCTCAGAACGCATAAGACTCTCTAACTCCCAAGTCTCTTACTCGGTGCTTAGGCACTACCATTGAAACATAACTAGAGGATTGCATTTATTCCAAAGTATCTTGTCTTTCTTGTCAAGAATTCTAAACGGTCTCTCAACGTGAAATAAATCTTGTTCTAGCTGAATCTATGTCGGATGCAGAATGTGCAACACATTTGCAATATACTAACGGAGTAACGATACATATAATACATTGTGAATGCTATAGAGATACGGTGGTAACGCCAAAAGGTATGCCACATCTCCATCTTTCTCAAGTATCTCTAATGTACCAATGAATCTAGGCGATAACTTGCTTTTAAGACCGAATCTCATCACCTTTCGGAAAAGCGATACTCATAGAAAAACATGTTCTCCTGCCTCAAAATGAAATGGTCTACACTTAGTGTAGGCATAACTGGCCTGTCTGTACTGTGCGGTCTTGATACATTTCTTTATCAACTCAACTTTGTCTATGATATGCTGGATCAACTCTGGTCCTTCAACATGTCATTCCCCTACCTCGTACAAAAATAAGGGTTCCGAAAATGGTGACCATAAAGGGCCTCGAATGGTGCCATGTCAATACTACAATGACAGACATTATTGTAAGCAAAATTTATCATCGACAGGTGATCCTTCCAGGATAACCAAAAATTCATCATCGAAGTCTTCATCATATCCTCTAATGTCCAAATATTCATTCGGACTGACGTTCACTCTCTGGGTGGTATGCACTACTCAAATTCAAAATAGTTCCCAAGGCTCGCTGAAAACTACCCCAAAACTATGAGGTGAACCTCGGATCTCTACCACTGACTATGCTCCAAAGTACTCCATGCAATGGCACAATATTATGGATGTATAACATCGCCACACGATCAAAAGTGAACTTGCGGTTATACAGAAGAAAGTGCGTTTATTTGGACAATATGTCCACAATAACCCATATAGCATCACACTGCTTGGAGGACATCAGTAAGTTGGTGACAAAATCCATTGTCACATGCTCCCACTTCCATTATGGAATCTCCAAGCTCTGCATCAGACCACCTGATCGACGATGCTCATCCTTGACCTGCTGACAGACAAGACATCGAGAGACAAACTAGTAAATGTTACGCTTCATACCTTTCCTACAGAACTTTGAATGTAGATCCTTATATATCTTGTCATTTCCTGGGTGCACGGTGAATCTACTGCGATGAGTCTGAGACAAAATCTCTTCTCTCAAGGTCAAAACATAAAGTACCACAACTCTACCAAACAAACACAACAATCCTTCTATCTGAAAATGCAAACCGGATGTGTTGTCTGCCAGAGCAAGTCTCGCTAACTTTTGCATCTTCAGATCAGAAAAATGCACTTGTCGGATGCGACAAACAATGATGGCTCAGCTAGCACTGAAAACACTTGGATTACCTGTTGCCCTTTCTTGTGACGTAACGTGAAATCCAGAGAACAAAATTCCTAAACTGTACTAGCCACAGCACTAGTGCAAAGAGCACTAACATTTACTTGACGGCTAAGTGCATCTACTACTGTATTCGCAGCACCTGGATGGTACTTGATCTCACAATCATAATCCTTGAGAAGATATGTTCAACGATGCTGACATATGTTAAAATCCACCTGAGTGAATAAATATAGAGAAGGATGGTGAGGATACAATGACACATTTCTATGCGGTTTTAATAGGGATATTCAAGACCAAGTGAAACTTATAGCAATAACTCGAGAGAAAGGGAATTGGTCGCACCAATCCGGTAGGAAGTTCATCAAATTCTTGGAGTCCAGACTTCGCAAAACGTGAAGAGGGCAAGGTAGTGACCAAACCTAAATCTAAATGTAAGAAAGAGACGCCTAAACAAGAAGTGCAAAGTAAAGATGAAACTCTTCAAAATAGTTATAGATATATTAAATGTTTTAGATGCCATGGAGCTGACCAAATTTCTAGCCAATGCCCAAACAAAAGGGTAATGACTGTGAATATTAAAGGGAAGTTTGAATCTGAATGTGAGGAGAAATTGAGGATTATGATTGCATGCATGAGTTGTAAGATCCCGGTGAAGGATGTGGGGCTGTTGTAGGTGTAGCACTTGTAACTAGGCAAATTATGAGTATGTAACCTAAGGAGGAAGACACTAACCAAAGGGAGAACTTGTTCCATAATAGATGTTTTGTGAGAGAGAAATTTTGTAATCTCATAGTAGATAAAGGATGTAGTACTGACCCGTCCTGGAATCACTAACTAATCAAAGCTTAAGCATGCTGCAAAATAACTTAAAACACAATAATCAATTAAACCAGCGGAAAAATAAATAATTCAACTAAAACTACCGGAGAGAATACAACCGACACCAAAACAAATGTCAAAAAATGTTATAAAACCCAATCATAAATCAATACTATAATCCACTAATGGAACTTGGTACAGTACAATCCACCCTGCTACAGCTCAACGACCGCTTCCTCTTGGTTTGTCCAACCTAAGTCCTGCCCCGTAGAATGGGCTGTCCAGAACCAAAACCGAGGAAATGAGCTCACAATGATCATCATGAAATTATGAATATACACATGCTATGAATGATAATTCAAATGAATGCGTACCGGAAACCTATCACGGAAGAAACTATTGCTCAAACAAATGGTGTCATGGTATGTAGAACACTGGACCGTCGCATCAAAAGGTACACCCATACCATAAAAAACACTTGGAATATCCGAACCCAAATACATGGAATCCATCCACAAAACCTCGGGCTGAGCAATCCTCTACTGGTAATATAAAGAAATAGGCTCAAACATGATAATGCATTTAGCATCACATAAGCCATGCAATAAAAAACATGGAAACATAGAACATGCATACTCAAATAGGGTATCTCTGATAGTACGTCCATACCTCAAAATAAGGAACCTAGCGACACTAGCTCTCTAGTCCAAGCCTATAAACAGATAATAATCGTATCACTAAATGTCTACTAAAAACCTTAACTAGACTAATAGCTACTCACTGAAGCTAATAAATATCCAGCAATATACATGCGTCCGTAGTTAGCCCTTTGATGAAGATTGCCCTAAACTCAAGGCACAACAATGCTACAATCTCTGTTTTGCTTTGTTACCAACTCGCCCTCGAATATGACGCTCGAAAACCCTTAAATCTAACTAGAAACGAGAGAGAAAGCTTGGAATAATGTGAGGAAAGTGAATCTCTCAGCCCCTATATATATATATATACCACAATCGAAACGTCCATCTCTCGTTCGGAGCTTTCGAACGCAATTTGAAACATTCAATCATCCTTCCAAACTCCATCTACAGAACGCATGTCACTGATTGGACAACACTGCTACTGACACAGTTCGATCTTCCAAAATCTCTCAAGTCCAATCATCAATCAGAACCCATACCCTGTCTGTCTGTTATGAGATCGGAGCTTCTGATCTGCAGTTTGGTGCTTCCGAACTACTCGGTACTTCTGATTCAACACACTGCTTCCGAACTCCTCTCCGGAGCATCCAAACTGTCCCAAAACTTGAAACCCTTGGAACCATGTTTATCGTTCTGAATCCTATTTCCAACTCTTTAAATTCAAATGAGAGCCTCTTAATCATGTTTAGACATTAGATTAACATAATTAAGAGATGGGATATTACATTCTCTCCAACTTAAGAGATTTCTTCGTCGAAATCCAAACTAGGATAATCATAATAAAACCATCAGTGGAGACAACCTTATTAAAATACTCCAGTTTTGAAATACAACTGAACTGCTCAAAGGAAACAAAATACAATCAAAACCACTCGGGATGCTCAGAACGGATACGACTCTCTAACTCCCAAGTTTCTTACTCGGTTCTTCGGCACTACCATTGAACCATAACTAGAAGAATGCATTTATTCCAAAGTACCTTGTCTTTCTTTTCAAGAATTCTAAACGGTCTCTCCACGTTCAAGAAATCTTGTTCTAGTTGAATCTCTGTCGGATGGAGAATGTGCAACACATATGCAATATACTAACAGAGTAATGATACATATAATAAATTGTGAATGCTATAGAGATACGATGGTAACGCCAAAAGGTTTGCCACATCTCCATCTTTCTCTAGTATCTCGAACGTACCAATGAATCTAGGCGATAACTTTCTTGTAAGACCGAATCTCATCACCTTTCGAAAAAGCGACACCCATAAGAAAAAATGTTCTCCTGCCTCAAAATGAAATGGTATACACTTAGTGTTGGCATAACTCTCCTGTCTGTACTATGCGTTCTTGATACTTTTCTTGATCAACTCAAGTTTTTCTATTATGATATGCTAGATCAACTGCGGTCCTTCAACCTGTAGTTCCCATACCTCTTCCCAAAATATGGGTTCCGACACTGGCGACCATAAAGAGCCTCGAATGGTGTCATACCAATACTACGATGATAGATATTTTTGTAAGAAAAATTTATCATCGGCAGGTGATCCTTTCAGGATAACCCAAAATTCATCATCGAAGTCCTCATCATATTCTCTAATGTCAGAATAGTCCTCTCGGACTGACCTTCACTCTCTGGGTGGTATCCAGTACTAAAATTCAAAATAGTGCCCATGGCTCGCTGAATACTACCCCAAAACTTTGAGGTGAACCTCGGATATCTACCACTGACTATGCTCCAAAGTACTCCATGCAATGACACAATCTTCTGGATGTATAACATCGCCATGCAATCAAAAGTGAACTCGCGGTTATACAGAAGAATGTGTGCTTATTTGGAAAATCTTTCCACAATAACCCATAAAGCATCACACTGCCTGAAGGACATCAATAATTTGGTGACAAAATCCATCGTCACATGCTTCCACTTCCATTCTGGAATCTCCAAGATCTGCATCATACCACCTGGTTGACGATGCTCAGCCTTGACCTGCTGACAGACAAAACATCGCGAGACAAACTAGTAAATGCTATACTTCATACCTTTCTACAAAACCTTGAATGTAGATCCTTATATATCTTGGCAATTTCTGGGTGCACGGTGAATCTACTGCGATGAGTCTGAGACAAAATCTTTTCTCTCAAGGTCGAAATATAAAGTACCACAACTCTACCAAACAAACACAACAATCCTTCTGTCTGAAAATGCAAACCAGATGTGTTGTCTGCCTGAGAAAGTCTCGCTAACTTTTGCATCTTCAGATAAGAAAAATGCACTTGTCGGATATGGCAAACAATGATGGCTCAGCTAGCATTGAAAACACTCGGATTACCTGTTTCCCTTTCTTGTGACGTAATGTGAAATCCAAAAAACAACATTCCTGAACTGTACTAGTCACTGCACTAGTGCCAAGAGCACTAACATTCACCTTACGGCTAAGTGCATCTACTACTGTATTCGCAGCACCTGGATGGTGCTTGATCTCACAATCATAATCCTTGAGAAGATACATTCAACGATCGTGACACGTGTTAAACTCCACCTGAGTGAACAAATACTTTAAGCTCTTGTGGTTACAGAATTAAGATCTCGAACCGCTTTCCATACAGATAGTGGCACCAACTCTTTAGTGCAAACACGATCGCTACAAGCTCTAGATCGTTCACTGAGTAGTTCCCTTCATGAGTTTTCAAATTTTTAGAACCATAGACAATCACATGACTGTTCTGTGTTAGCACACAGTCCAACCCTTGAAAAGATGCATTGGTGTAAACCACAAAGCCTCCAAATTCAGATGGTAATTCAAGAACAGGTGTGGTTGTCAGTCGACTCCTTAACTCATCAAAGCTCTGCTTACACTCGGCTGACCACACAAAAGGAACATCCTTTCTCGACAAGTGCATTAATGGCCTAGTATTTTCTGAGAAATTCTCAATGAAGAGTCGGTAATAGCCTGCTAAACCCAAAAAACTACGAATCTTTGAAGCTGTCGTATGACGTGACCAATTCAATATAACTTCTGTCTTACTGGGTCCACATATACACCCACTCCAGAAATGACATGACCAAAGAATACAAATCGATCAATCCAAAATTCGCACTTACTGAACTTGACATATAAATGCTTCTCACGGAGAATATGTAGTACAATCCTCAAGTCCTGCGCATGATCGTCAATACTACGTGAGTAAACCAAAATTTCGTCAATAAACTCGACAAACTTGTCTAGATAATTGCGAAAGACTCTGTTAATCAAGTCCATGAACACTGCAGGTGTGTTTGTTAGTCCAAAAGTCATCACTAATAACTCGTAGTGACCATACCTAGTACGAAATGTTGTCTTTGAAACATCTACATCTCAAACACGCAATTGATGATACCTTGACCTGAAATCAATCTTGGAATACACAAAGGTATCTTGAATTTTTTCAAACAAATCATCCATGCACGATAAAGTATACTTGTTCTTAATCGTCGCTTGGTTCAACTACATGTATTCAATACAAAAACACATGGAACCATTATTCTCATTGACAAAAAGCACTGGCGCTCTCCAAGGTAAGACGCTCGGTCGGATATATTCCTTATCCAAAATATCCTACAACTGCTTCTGCAAATCCCTCTTCTTTTCTGGTTCAAGACGATAAGGTGCATGAGAAATTAGTGTCGTCACGGGTGCAAGCTCGATCCCTAACTAGACTTCTCAAACTAGAGGAAACCCTGGAATCTCATTCGGAAAAATGTCTGGGTATTTGCAAACTACTAGTAACTCCTCAACAGCCCTGCTCCCTGTGGACGTATCAATCGCATAGATAAGATAATCGTACCCACCTGCCTGCAAAGCCTGACAAGGCTTCAAAGCTGATACCAGAGGCATAAGGGGTCGCGCTACCTCACCATAGAAAAACCAATTATCTCCCTCACTTGGACATAACTAAACAACTTTTTGATAACAATCCATAGTAGCTCGATAAGAGGTCAAGAAATTGATACCCAAAATACAATCAAAATCCTCCTTTGCTAGAATCATAAGATTAGCGAATAACTCTGAGCCCTCAAACTCTAAAAAAAAAACCAAAGACTAAACGCTTGGCCAAAGACAAAGGACCAGTCGGGGTAGATATAGAAAGTACTACATCTAAGGATATGTACGACAATCTATGGCGCTTAAGAAAACATACTAAGACGAATGAATGCAATGCACCAGTATCTATGCGAATGAAAGCAGGAATTTTGCACAAAATAAATGTACCTGCGGTAACCTCCTCATTATACTTCTGAACCCGATATTGGCTCAGTGCAAAAACTTGTCCGGGAATATTTGGCCTCTGGTTGGTACTCAAAACCTATTGTCCTGATGGACTCTGCAGAATCGATGCATGAGAACCCAAGCCAGATGCTGATACTCCAACCTTATACGAGAAATCCCTCTTCATATGACCCATTTGGCCATAGAAGAAACAAAAACCTCCTGTTCCACGACATTTTTCTGTAGGATGACGTACCCCACACTTCTTGCACTGACCTCTCTTCTTCCCAAAGTGGAACACACCTCCACCAAAACCTGAACCTGAACCTGAACCTGAACCTGAAACTGAAACTGAACCTGAAGAAGATGATGAATTAGGCTTCTTGAAAGACTTGGGTTTAGGCCCCAAAGAGTCACCTGGTCGGAAGGAGAAAAATTTCCTGTTATGCTTGATATTGTTCTCCGCCTATTGACAACGGTTAACCAACACTTCATACGACATCGGATCATCACAGATGGCCACTCGGTCGTGAATCTCTAGATTAAGGCCCTACAGAAAATGATCATACTGAAAGAGTGGGTGCCCGGTGAGCCAACTTGTGGCTAAGGGCTTTGATGACTCTTTGTATAAACAATCTTTTGTTTAATATAATTTACACTTTTATTAATGGCAATGACTTTATCTTTCTTCATATTGTTATATTGTGATATACTATTGTTGTTTTGATAAAGACCTTGAATATACTATAGTGTATGTAAGATGTGGTAGTGCATGGGGATGACTATCATGAAACACATCTTATAGTCACTGTATATTCTAAACAGTTCCTAGTCGATTGAGCCGTCTGTTAATAAGGATAAGGATCGCTCGAGATTAAGACTAGCATTTGCGATGCCGAGTACCACGTTTCATTGGTATGGAACATAGAGATGTTCAAAGCATGCAAATGGATATTCATACGATGAATGATCGAACTACCCTATCCGGACATTCCAAGTGGTTATCACTTATCGAGTGGATGAAGTCCGCGGTTTTGGTTGTACACCATTTGTCCTTACTACTTGAAACATCATTGAGACTCTATATGCCAGTACTGTGCTTTGACTCGTTTACCGACTCTATTGGGGTCATCAGGTGTCGGGATTGGGTACAGTTACGACACATATAGGAGTCGATGCTTTGTTGTCAAGGATTCACCACATACTTGCGAGTGTGGATATCCTATGCAATCTGAGGAGATATTAGTGTGACGAATCTCTGGCCAGAGTACGTGATGTGTTTTAAGAAATGGTTTCTTAGTAGCACATGCGATGTCACTATTTGATCTTCAAGATGTATTGCATAGTTATCGAATCTCGAACGACTATCGATTTACCAATGGTTGTTGATTCGATCGGGATATATGGATGAAGGGACCGTACTGTACGCTAACCAAAATCTATTGGTTCTTGCAGGCACTATCAGTGATACCTAGGGAATCATGGGGCGATGTTGCTAGGCGCTCTTACCATGATTCGATGGGCAAGTCGGAAATTGTTGTTCCGAGTCACAAGGAGTTGTGAGCCCACGGCTAGCTGTATCCCTGAACCATTGAGGGTCACACAGAGTAATGGATTTTTAATCCCCGTTGAGATAGTTAAATTTAAAGAGTTAAATT
Organism: Henckelia pumila; assembly: GCF_033568475.1. Classification (NCBI taxonomy): domain Eukaryota; kingdom Viridiplantae; phylum Streptophyta; class Magnoliopsida; order Lamiales; family Gesneriaceae; genus Henckelia; species Henckelia pumila. The sequence continues at coordinate 77,600,450 of NC_133122.1, read as the reverse complement.
TAATGAACAAAGAAGTGGGACTTCTAATTTAAGAGTAGAGGAGTAAGATTTCCTAAAATGACATACGGATGGGCATTTTTGGAAACCACTGAATTCGAATTCAGAAAAATTTATCTTGACTTTAAAAGGTGCAGAAATGGTTTCTGTGCACATTGGTAAAATCGGTTTATCAATCGGAGTCACGATGAATTTTATATTAATTTCTGAACATGCGAGCTTTGCTTGTCGGGCTTGAACTTATGACTAATGGGCCCTAAGCTGTTAGTGGCCTACATTATAAATAAGTTATTGCAGTACAGAAATTAGATACAATAGGTCACAATTTTCGAAAACCCTAAGTATTTCAAATTCGTTAATCTCTTCGTAGAAAACTTCTGATAGATTTTCTAGTGCAATCTATCAGAGGGATTAAATCTCTATTCGTAGACCTGATTGAAGAACAGTTCGTCCATCGGTTCCAGGGAGATACAACAAGAGCAGAGAAATCTGTTGGTGTCCAAAATCTCGATTCGAGATTAAAGGTAAAAATTTTATAATTGTTATTTAATTTTTACACACACGTAATTTAATCGTAAAGATTTGATACCCAATATGGAATCGTTCCATATAATAAATATTTTTAAACTTCCGCTGCACCGGGTATCAATCTTGTTTGATCTGAAAGCCGCGTTCTCCATCAGTGGTGTCAGAGCCAGGTTGCTCAGATCAAGCGATTAAATTAATCGATTGTACAAAAATTTTTTAGGCCTCGGTTTTTGAAACAAAATAAATATTTTAAAATAAAAATATATTTTTTTTTTCGGGCAAAAACCCGGGCAGCGATTGGATCGCTGCCCGGCAGGGGCAGCGATGGTCGCTGCCCCGGGCGGCGCACGGCGCTGCCCAGGGCGGCGCACGGCGCTGCGCAGGGCAGCGATCGTCGCTGCCCGGCCCGGGAACGTCCCGGGCGACCCGCGGGAAAAAATTATTTTTTAATTTTTAAATTAAATTTTAATATGTTAAAATTCTATTTTTGGTCTGATCGAAAATTGTTTTGATTGTTCCACGAGGCGTCGGATCGAATTGTTCGAGTCCGAAAATTTTAAAATTGATTTTTGGATAAATTTAAATTTTTGGAAAATTTTAATATTTTATCCTTTAATTGAATTTTGAAATTAATTAATTTTTGGTACAATTGATGATAAGATATGATCTTATGGATATATTGAGTAAAATATGATTTTATGTATAAAATTGGATTTTATAGATAAAATATGATTTTATTTGATAAAAAGATAAAATATGATTTTATATGTAAAATAAGATTTTATGTATGAGATATGATTTTATCTTTTTAAATTTAAATTGTCATTGCATGTTATCCAATAAATTAATTTTGAATTAAATGTTATTGGATAAGGATGATCGATTGCCATGACCAATTTTGTAGGTGTATGTTAGGAATTTACATTTGTTTTATTGTTGGTTTTATTAATGGGCCTGGTTTATGGCCCAATATGAATGTCATATGTAATAAAAGTGGGCTTGGTTTATGGCCCGTTCCCACCCCTTAAAAATGTATCCCCTACTTGTCATTGTTATTTATTGTAAATACATTAGATTTAGTGGGAGATCAAGATTTGAAGATGGAGGTGGGCCCAGCAGACAATAAAGACAGAAGAAATGTAAATTGGAAGCAAATGTAATAGGATTGCATTGCATACTGCATATTACCTAGGATTGGACTAAGACTCGTGATTGGCAACCACGGGTCGATTAGAAATGGAATCGATCATCCTATATAATATGTGATATTATAGTTGTATGCATGTTTTAGACATAATTGTGTGAATCCGGCAAGCATACAAAATTTTTAAAAATGATGAGACAAATTTTTATAATTAAAAATCCCTCATTTTAAATATGATTTAAAATTGATATCAAGATAATTAAAGGAAATTTAAATTTGTTTAAATGTTCCTACCTTCCATCAACGATCAATGTATGAGATGCTACCCGCGGATACGGTCCGGCTCATATTATTGGGGGGCCCGTTCGTCGGAAAGCTGTACATTGGATCGACACATGTTGTAAGTTGGGTGGAACTCCCATGGGATCGGCTCATATTATTGGGGGATCCACATGGCGACCGTCCATCACAACTTAATATTGATGGGTCATCTTGACATGTCACAATAATCGGCGTCATATTATTGGGCCCTTATTGGACATGAGGTAAAAACGTGGAGGTTGCTTTGGAAGCAATTGGGCTCTACCTTTTGAAAATTATGGTTGGCTGATATTATTCGGGACTATAAGTTTGTCAATTGGACTCCATGTTCTCACTAAGGAAAACAGTTTCCCGTTTTCACTAGAGGGTAGTGAAATCGTTAAAATAGTGGGAGTGAGATTCATAAAATAAATTTCGCCTATTTTATGTCTTAGTAAATTGCTTAAACAATCACTGATATTTGTCTGTTTCTTTTCAGTATTTCATACAATGAATTCGCGTAATCCACTTTTCTCGATACTCGAACAAAATAAGTTGACTGGCGCAAACTATACGGAATGGTTCCGTAAGTTGAAGATTGTCTTGACTTCGGAGAAGATGCTCTACGTGTTAGAGAAATCTCCTCCGAAGGAAGCACCAGCTGACGTAAGTCCGGAGGAGTTAGCCAAGCTTGATACATGGTGGGACCATGATATCAAGACCAAATGCTATATGCAAGCCTCGATGTCTGATGAACTCCAGAGGCGATTTTAGGATACCGTGAATGCTGCTGACATTCACGTTCAACTCAAGGAACTTTTTGGAGCTCAATCGAGGGCTGAAAGGTTCGCTACTGTAAAGGAGCTAATGACGTGTATCATGCGTGAAGGGACTTCGGTCCGTGATCATGGGGTACGAGTGATTTGGCTCATACAGAAGTTGGTAACCCTTGATTTGGTGTTGGAGCATGAACTCAACGTGGACTTACTACTTCTGTCTCTTCCTTCTTCGTTTGACGGATTTGTGGTAAATTTCAATATGAACAAGATAGAGGCCTCCCTTGAAGAGATGGTCAATATGCTTGTGACATATGAATCCACATTAAAGAAGGATAAACCGGTTTTCTTGGTGGGCTCCTCTTCTTCTGCTAAGAAGGGGCCAAGTACGAAGGGTAAGAAACGTTCTGCCCCACCCAAGAAAATCGAACCCGAGAAGAAGTACAAGACAAAGGCTTCAAACATGGAAAAATCCAAGGATGTTTGCCATTACTGCAAGAAGCCCGGTCATTGGAAGCGTAACTGCAAGGAATATCTAGAGCAGTTGCGAACTGCAAAGGGTATGTTCTATATTGAAATAAATGTTTCACTTAATACTACTTCTTGGGTATTGGATACCGGATATGGATCTCACATTTGCAATGATTTGCAGGTGATGACAAGAAGTCGCAGGCTTAGGATGGGTGAGACCCAGCTGAGGCTCGGAAATGGTTCCAGAGTTGAAGCAAAAGCCGTGGGAGATGTTTATTTAATTCTGCAGAACGGTTTTAAGTTACTTTTAAGAGATGTATTATTTGTTCCGGATTTGATTAAAAACATTATTTCTGTTTCTATGCTTGATAGAGATGGTTATTATTGCAATTTTGTGAATGAGATTTGCAATATTTACAAGAATGAATGTTTGATTGGAAATGGACAACTTGAAAATGATCTATACAACTTAAAACTAAAAGACGTTCCAATAAATTATGTTGATAAACCGGCAACAACAAACAAAAGGAAAATTGATAGCCAAAACCCGGCAAACCTTTGGCACGCTAGGCTAGGTCATATTTCATCAAGGAGGATGAACAAGCTAGTGGGAGAGGGCATGTTTGATATGTCTGATATTAACTCTCTACCTACTTGTGAATCCTACCTAAAAGGAAAAATGACTAAATCTCCTTTTAAGGGGAAACCTGAGCGTAGTCAAAATCTGTTGGATTTGATCCATACAGATGTTTGTGGTCTATTTAGAGTTGGGACTCAATATTGCCACACCTACTTCATTACCTTTACTGATGATTATTCAAGGCATGGGTATTTATATTTAATGAAATATAAGTCTGAAGCATTTGAAAAGTTCAAAGAATTCAAGGCTGAAGTAGAAAACAAGCTAGGTAAAAGTATTAAAGCACTTCGATCGGATCGAGGTGGAGAATACTTGAGTACCGAGTTTTTGGACTATCTGAAAGAGAATGGGATTCTCTCTCAGTGGACTTCTCCTATGACACCACATCTTAATGGTGTATCGGAGCGTCGTAATCGAACTTTGTTGGACATGGTTCGATCCATGATGAGCTTCACTGAGCTTCCACCTTCGTTTTGGGGCTATGCGCTTGAAACGGCGGTATTGTTGTTGAACAACATCCACACTAAAGCAGTGGACAAAACACCATACGAGTTATGGAATGGCAAAGCTCCTAAGTATTCGTACTTGAGGATTTGGGGATGTCCTGCTTACGTGAAGCGGACAGTGGGAGATAAGTTGGATAGTCGATCCAGCTTATGTTATTTTGTAGGGTATCCGAAGAATTCAATCGGATATTATTTCTATTATCCTGCTGAAACAAAGGTGTTTGTTTCAAGGAATGCCACCTTCTTGGAGAAGGAGTTCTTATTGGATAAGAAAGGCGGGATGATGGAACTCGAAGAAATTCGAGAAGAACCCGAAATACAAAATAACGATCCTACACCTCAGGAACCATTGCTGGACACGGCTGTACCTAGAAGATCCGAGAGGACTTCTAGACCTCCTATTCGATATGGTCTTCTTCTTGAAGGGGATCAAGATGAACCCGATGTTGGATGTGATCCAAGAAACTTCAAGGAAGCAATTTCTGATGCGGATTCAAATTTATGGCTTGAAGCTATGCAGTCGGAAATAGATTCGATGCATACAAACCAAGTTTGGTCCTTAGTAGATCCTCCCGATGGAATTGTTCCAATAGGGTGTAAATGGATCTACAAGAGAAAGCTTGGGCCTGATGGTAAGGTATTGACCTACAAGGCGCGATTGGTGGCAAAAGGTTATACTCAAAGACAAGGAGTTGACTATGATGAAACCTTTTCACCAGTTGCAATGTTCAAGTCCATAAGAATCCATATTGCCATAGCTGCATGGTATGACTATGAGATATGGCAAATGGATATGAAGACTGCTTTTCTTAATGGAGACATTAAGGAAGAAATCTATATGAAGCAGCCTGAGGGGTTCACATCCATGGGAAGCGAGCATAAGGTATGAAAGCTTCAGAGATCAATTTATGGTCTAAAACAAGCATCAAGAAGTTGGAACTAGAAATTTGATGAAACAATAAAAGATTTTGGTTTCATCAAGAATCCGGAGGAACCATGCGTGTACAAGAAAGTAGTTAAGGATGCTGTGACATTCTTAGTACTTTATGTTGATGACATCCTACTCATTGGGAATGATGTAGGGATGTTGCAGTCAACAAAGATATGGTTATCAGGTAGATTCTCGATGAAGGATTTGGGTGAGGCATCCTATATTCTTGGGATACAGATCTATAGAGATAGATCTAAGAGAATGATAGGACTCACTCAATCAACCTACATCGACACCATATTGAAACGGTTTTCAATGGATGGGTCCAAGAGAGGACATCTACCCATGTGTCATGGAGTTTCTCTATCCAAGTCTATGTGTCCCAAGACTGATGAAGAGATAGAGAAAATGACACATGTACCATATGCATCAGCCATAGGTAGTATCATGTATGGGATGATATCTACCAGACCGGATGTAGCATTTGCTCTGAGTGTCACGAGCAGATATCAAGCTAATCCCGGTCAAATGCATTGGAAAGCCGTGAAGGACATTCTTAAGTACTTACGAAGGACTAAGAATATGTTCATGGTATATGGAGGAAGAGAACTAAAATTGGAAGGCTATACCGACTCTAGCTTCCAAAGTGACGTGGATGACTCGAAATCAATCTCTGGATTTGTGTTCATGCTCAATGGCGGTGTTGTCTCTTGGAAGAGTTCCAAGCAGGACACCACAGCGGATTCCACCACTGAAGCTGAATACATTGCAGCATCAGCTGCTGCTAAAGAGGCCGTTTGGATGAGGAATTTCGTCCAAGAGTTGGGCGTCATTCCTGAAGTTGTTGGTCCAGTCCCGGTGTACTGTGACAACACGGGTGCCGTTGCTCAGGCAAAGGAACCAAGGTCTCATCAAAGATCCAAACACGTACTGAGGAAATACCACATCATCCGGGAGATTGTGGAAAGAGGAGACATTACTGTCGAAAGAGTGGCCTCTGCAGACAATATCGCTGATCCACTTACTAAGCCCTTGCCAGGACCATTATTTGACAAACATCGCGAAGCAATGGGTCTACGTAGTATGACTAGTTGGCTATAGGGCAAGTGGGAGATTGAAAGAGTGGGTGCCGGTGAGCCAACTTGTGGCTAAGGGCTTTGATGACTCTTTGTATAAACAATCTTTTGTTTAATATAATTTACACTTTTATTAATGGCAATGACTTTATCTTTCTTCATATTGTTATATTGTGATATACTATTGTTGTTTTGATAAAGACCTTGAATATACTATAGTGTATGTAAGATGTGGTAGAACATGGGGATGTCTATCATGAAACACATCTTATAGTCACTGTATATTCTAAACTGTTCCTAGTCGATTGAGCCGTCCGACAATAAGGATAAGGATCGCTCGAGCTTGAGACTAGCATTTGCGATGCAGAGTACCACGTTTCATTGGTAAGGAACATAGAGATGTTCGAAGCATGCAAATGGATATTCATATGATGAATGATCGAACTACCCTATCCGGACTTTCCAAGTGGTTATCACTTATCGAGTGGATATAGTCCGCGGTTTTGGTTGTACACCATTAGTCCTTACTACTTGAGACATCATTGAGACTCTATATGCTAGTACTGTGCTTTGACTCGTTTACCGACTCTATTGAGGTCATCAGGTGTCGGGATTGGGTACAGTTACAACACATATATGAGTCGATGCTTTGTTGTCAAGGATTCACCACATACTTGCGAGTGTGGATATCCTATGCGATCTGAGGAGATATTAGTGTGACGAATCTCTGGCCAGAGTACATGATGTGATTTAAGAAATGGTTTCTTAGTAGCACATGCGATGTCACTATTTGATCTTCAAGATGCATTTCATAGTTATCGAATCTCGAGCGACTCTCGATATACCAATGGTTGTTGATTCGATCGGGATATATGGATGAAGGGACCGTACTGTACGCTAACCAAAATCTACTGGTTCTTGTAGGCACTATCAGTGATACCTAGGGAATCATGGGGCGATGTTGCTAGGCGCTCATACCATGATTCGATGGGTAAGTCGGAAATTGTTGTTCCGAGTCACAAGGAGTCGTGAGCCCACGGCTAGCTGTATCCCTGAACTATTGAGGGTCACACAGTGTAATGGATTTTTAATCCCCGTTGAGATAGTTAAATTTAAAGAGTTAAATTTAATGAACGAAGAAGTTGGACTTCTTATTTAAGAGTAGAGGAGTAAGATTTCCTAAAATGACATAGGGATGGCCATTTTTGGAAATCACTGAATTCGGATTCAGAAAAATTTATCTTGACTTTAAAAGGTGCAGAAATGGTTTCTGTGCACATTGGTGAAATCGGTTTATCAATCGGAGTCACGATGAATTTTATATTAATTTTTGAACATGCGGGCTTTGCTTGTCGGGCTTGAACTTATGACTAATGGGCCCTAAGCTGTTAGTGGCCTACATTATAAATAAGTTATTGCAGTACAGAAATTAGATACAATAGGTCACAATTTTCGAAAACCCTAAGTATTTTTCTAAAAGGTGGCCGCCCCCCTCCCTCTCTCTGTCAGAAAAATCCAGCCTGTGATTTTGAATTACAGTTTGGTTTAACGAATCAAATTCGTTAATCTCTTCGTAGAAAACTTCTGATAGATTTTCTAGTGCAATCTATCAGAGGGATTAAATCTCTATTCGTGGACCTGATTGAAGAACAGTTCGTCCATCGGTTCCAGGAAGATACAACAAGAGCAGAGAAATCTGTTGGTGTCCAAAATCTCGATTCGAGATTAAAGGTAAAAATTTTATAATTGTTATTTAATTTTTACACACACGTAATTTAATCGTAAATATTTGATACCCAATATGGAATCGTTCCATATAATAAATATTTTTAAACTTCTGCTGCACCGGGTATCAATCTTGTTTGATCTGAAAGCCGCGTTCTCCATCACATACTTGGCCTCAGAGCTAATATCAATGTATGGGCAATATGGTAACAGCTCAACGAACTTCTTCCTATACTCGTCTATCGACATGTTGCCCTGCCTCAAGTTCATAAGTTCGTTCATCTTCGCCTGATGGAGTGCTTGAGGGAAATACAGCTTCTTGAATGCATTGCGGAACTCGACCCAAGTAACTATGCCTTACTCGAATTTCAAGGGCGCAAAGGTGGAATTCCACCACTTGTGGGCACTCCCTTCCAGAAGAAAGTTAATGGCCTGCATCTTCTGCTCATTGGTATAGGGATAGATTTGGAAGAAATTTTCCATCCTTTCTGACCAGTTCTCCGTGAAAATCCAGAGTCTCGTCGCCCTCCAATGTCTTAGGAGCCATCTGCACAAACCTACACAAGTCAAAGTGGTTTCTGTCATCCCTTTGGTGACGGAGCCCACGATGATCCCTTTCCTCATCGTCTCCCCAGCGCCTACCAACACTCCCATGACTCTCGTCTCCACGTCTTGCCATGCATCTATAAAAGCAACAGAAATTTAACCTCATAAATGTTTTCCTAGACCCCAAATCTCAATGCATGCGCTGATACTAATAAATGTTGTGACCCGTCCCGAAATCATTAACTAATCAAAGCTTAAACATGCAAAATAACTTAAAACACAATAACAATTTAAACCTGAGGAATTGAAATAATTCAACTAAAATGACGGCAAGAATACAACCGGCACCAAAACAAATGTTGATAAATGTTATACAACCCCATCGAAAAGCAATACTATAATCCACTACTGGAAACTTGTTGCAGTACAATCCACTCTGCTACAGCTCAACAACCGCTACCTCTCGGTCTGTCCAACCTAAGTCCTGTCCTATAGAATGGGATGTCTAGAACCAAAACCGAGGACGTGAACTAACAATACTCAGCATGAAAGTGTTGGAGAACGGTGTTCAGATCAATCAGAATTGATACCCGGTGCAGCGGAAGTTTAAA